>NC_132906.1:59818347-60123347 GCF_047675955.1 Chlorocebus sabaeus
TCACGGCAGACGGGAAGCAGTACTAGACTGCAGCTTCCCCTCAGATGGACAGAACAGTGTATGAAGGTTCGCATTGTTAATTTTAGCTCCAGAATGACGGCAAGAACAAACCAGGAACCCCAAGAAGACCCACAGACACTCTGAAGGAAGCAGATTGCTCCTGCAGGACCCAGGAGACACCTCAAATACTGTGAGTGCCCAAACTGTGGAAGTGGGAAAGGGAAATCCTCTGCTCCAAACACACACCCCCAACTAGGAAAACTGATGATCTAGTTTGTAGGAGAAGCTTTTGACCTTACCTGGAGCTGAGTCAATTTAGAGAGCTGAGTGAAATGCAGGGGTAGGGGAAGCAGTGGGAAAGGCCCTGGGAGATTGTTGCAGCCACAGCAAGACCCACCCAAGGAAAGTCTGAGATCAGACTTGCCTAGCTGTACCCCCTCCTGATGGTCCCGCTCTATCCACCCTGATTGCTGAAGACAAAGGACATATAATCTTGAGAGTTCTGGGACCCCACCCATGGCCGGCTCCTCTCCATCCTACCACAGCTGATGTTCTCTGAAAAGTGCCACCTCCCCACAAGAGACCAACCAGCACAAAAATAGAACATTAAACCACCAAAGCTAAGAACCCTCAGAGAGTCCATTTCACACCCACCATCTCCACCAGAACAGGTGTTGGTATCCATGGCTGAGAGACCCATAGACAGTTCACATCCCAGGACTCTGTGCAGACAATCCCCAGTAGCAGCCCAGAGCCAGGTAGACTCGCTGGATGGCTAGACCCAGAAGAGAGACAACAATCACTGCAGCTTGGCTCACAGGAAGCCACATCCACAGGAAAAGGGGGAGAGTACTACATCAAGGGAACACCCTGTAGGACAGAAGAATCTGAACAACAGCCTTCAGCCCTAGACTTCCCCTCTGACAGAGCCTACCCAAATGAGAAGGAACCAGAAAACCAACTCTGGTATTACGACAAAACAAGGCTCTTTAACACTCCCCAAAAAAATCACACTAACTCACCAGCAATGGATCCAAACCAAGAAGAAATCCCTGATTCACCTGAAAAACAATTCAGAAGGTTAGTAATTAAGCTAATTAGGGAGGCACCAAAGAAAGGTGAAGCCTAATTCAAGGAAATAAAAAAAGAAATTATGCAAGAACTGAAGGGAGAAATATTCAAGGAAATAAGATAATATAAAGAAAAAACAATCAAAGCCTCAGGAAACATTGGATGCACTTACAGAAATGTAAAATGCACTGGAACGTCTCAGCAATAGAACTGAACAAGTAGAAGAGAATTCAGAGCTCGAAGATAAGGTCTTCAAATTAACCCAATCCAACAAAGACAAAGGAAAAAGAAAAAGAAAATATGAACAAAGTCTACAAGAAGTCTGGGATTATGTTAAGCGACTAAACCTAAGAATAATCGGTGTTCCCGAGGAAGAAGAGAATCCTAAAAGCTTGGAAAACATATTTGAAGGAATAACTGAGGAAAAATTTCCTGGCCTTGCTAGAGACCTAGACATCCAAATACAAGAAGTACAAAGAACACCTGGGAAATTCATCACAAAGAGATCGTGGTCTAGGCACATTATCATCAGGTTATCTAAAGTTAAGGAGAAGGAAAGAGTCTTAAGAGATGTGAGGCAAAAGCACCAGGTAACCTATAAAGGAAAACCTACCAGCTTAACAGCATATTTCTCAGCAGAAACCCTACAAGCTAGAAGGAATTGAGGCCCTATCTTCAGCTTCCTCAAATACAACAATTATCAGTCACGAATTTTTTATCTAGAGAAACTAAGCATCATATATGAAGGAAAGATACAGTTTTTTTTTTCAGACAAACAAATGCTGAGAGAATTCGCCACTCTTAAGCCACTACTACCAGAACTGCTAAACGGAGCTCTAAATCTTGAAATAAATCCTGGAAACACATCAAAATGGAACCTCCTTAAAGTATAAATCACACAGGAGTTATAAAACACAAATACAAGTTAAAAAGCAGAAATGAAAAAACCAAAGTACACAGGAAGCAAAGAGCATGATGAACGCAATGGTACCTCACATCTCAATACTAACATTGAATATAAATGGCCTAAATGCTCCACTTAAAAGATACAGAATGGCAGAATGGATAAAAACTCACCAATGAACTATCTGCTGCCTTCAGGAGACTCACCTAACACATAAGGACTCACATAAACTTAAAATAAAGGGGTGGAAAAAGGCATTTCATGAAAATGGACACCAAAAGCAATCAGGAGTATCTGTTCCTATATCAGAAAAAACAAACTTTAAAACAACAGCAATTAAAAGAGACAAAGAGGGATATTGTATAATAGTAAAAGGCCTTGTCCAACAGGAAAATATATCCTAAACATATATGCACCTAACACTGGTGCTCCAAATTTATAAAACAATTACTAATAGCCCTACGAAATGAGGTAGACAGCAACACAGTAACAGTGCGGGACTTCGCTACTCCACTCACAGCACTAGACAGTTCATCAAGACAGACAGTCAATAAAGAAACAATGGATTTAAACTATACCTTGGAACAAATGGACTTAGCAGATATACACAGAACATTTCATCCAACACCCACAGAATACACATTCTATTCAACAACACACAGAACTTTCTCCAAGAGAGACCATATGATAGGCCATAAAACAAGCCTCCATAAATTTAAGAAAACTGAAATTTTATCAAGCATTCTCTCAGATCACAGTAGAATAAAACTGGAAATCAACTCCAAAAGGAACCTTCAAAACCATTCAAATACATGGAAATTAAATAACCTGCTCCTGAATGAGCATTGGGTCAAAAACGAAAGCAAGATGGAAATTTAAAAATTCTTTGAGCTGAATGATAATAATGGCACAATCTATCAAAACCTCTGGGATACAGCAAAGGCGGTGCTAAGAGGAAAGTTCATAGCCCTGAACACCTATATCAAAAAGACTAAAAGAGCACAAACTGACATTCTAAGGTCACACCTCAAACAACTAGAGAAACAAGAACAAACCAAACCCAAATCCAGCAGAAGAAAGGAAATAACCAAGATCAGAACTAAATGAAATCGAAACAAACAAACAAATGAAACAAAAAGCTGGTTCTTTGAAAAGATAAACAAAATTGATAGAGCATTGGCAAGATTAACCAAGAAAAGAAGAGAGAAAATCCAAATAACCTCATTAAGAAACAAAACAGGAGATATTACAACTGACACCACTGAAATATAAAAGATCGTTCAAGGCTACTATGAACACCTTTATGCACAGAAACTAGAAAACCTAGAAGAGATGGATAAATTCCTGGAACAATACAACCTTCCCAGCTTAAATCAGGAAGAATTAGATACCCCGAACAGACCAATAACAAGCAGCAAGGTTAAAATGGGAATTTTAAAATTACCAACAAAATAAGCCCAGGATCAGATGGATTCACAGCAGAATTCTACCAGACATTCAAAGAATTGGTACCAGTCCTTTTGACACTATTCCACAAGCTAAAGAGGGCACCCTCCCTTATTAATTCTATGAAGGCAGCATCGCCCTTATACCAAAATCAGGAAAGGATATAACCAAAAAAGAAAGCTACAGACCGATATCCCTGATGAACATATATGCTAAAATCCTTAAAAAAAAATGTTAGTTAACAGAATCCAACAACATATCAAAAAGATAATCTACCATGATCAAGTGGGTTTCAAACCAAGGATGCAGGGATGGTTTAGGATACACAAGTCAATAAATGTGATACACCACATAAACAGAATTAAAAACAAAGATTACACGATCATCTCAATATATGTGGAAAAAGCATTCGACAAAATCAAACATCCCTTTATGATTAACACTCTCAGCAAAATCAGCATACGAGGGACATACCTCAATGTAATAAAAGTCATCTATGACAAACCCACAGCCAACATAATACTGAATGGGGAAAAGTTGAAAGCATTTCCTCTGAAAACTGGAAAAAGACAAGGATCCCCACTCTCACCACTCCTCTTCAGCACGGTCCTGGAAGTCCTAGCCAGAGCAATCAGGCAAGAGAAAGAAATAAAGGGCATCCAAATCAGTAAAGACGAAGTCAAACTGTCACTGCTGACAATATGATCATTTAACTCAAAAATCCTAAAGACTCCTCCAGAAAGCTCCTAGAACTGATAAAAGAATTTAGCAAAGTTTCCAGACACAAGATTAACGTACACAAATTGGTAGCTCTTCTATACACCAAGAGTGGACAAGAGGAGAATCAAATCAAGAACTCAACCCCTTTTACAATAGCTGCAAAAATAAATAAACAAAATACTTACAAGTATACCTAACCAAGGAGGCAAAAGACCTCCACAAGAAAACCACAAAACACTGCTGAAAGAAATAATTGATGACACAAATGAATGGATACACATCCCATGCTCATGGATGGGTAGAATCAATGCTGTGAAAATAACCATACTTCCAAAAGCAACCTACAAGTTCAACAAAATCCCCATCAAAATACCACTATTATTCTTCACAGAATTAGAAAAAGCAATTCTAAAATTCATACGGAACCAAAAAAGAGCCTGTATAGCCAAAGCAAGATTAAGCAAAAAGAACAAATCTGGAGGCATCACAGTACCTCACACTACTGGTACTAGTATAAAAATAGACACATAGATCAATGGAACAGAACAGAGAACCCAGAAAGAAACCCAAATACTTACAGCCAACTAATCTTTGACAAAGCAAACAAAAACATAAAGTTGGGAAATAACACCCTTTTCAACAAATTGCTGGGATAATTGGCTAACCACATGTAGGAGAATGAAACTGAATCCTCATCTCTCACCTTATTCAAAAATCACCTCAAGATGGATTAAGGACTTAAACCTAAAACCTGAAACTATAAAAATTCCAGAAGATAACATAGGAAGAACCCTTCTAGACATTGGCTTAGTCAAGGATTTCATGACCAAGAACCCAAAAGAAAATGCAATTTAAAAGAAGATAAATAGGTGGGACTAGTTAAACTAAAGAGCTTTTGCATGACCAAAGGAGCAGTCAGCAGAGCAAACAGACAACCAACAGAGTGGGAGAAAATCTTCACAATCTATACAGCTGACAAAGGACTAATATCCAAAATCTAAAATGAACTCAAACAAGTAAGAAAAAAAACAAACAATCCCATCAAAAACTGGACTAAGAACATGAATAGACAATTCTCAAAAGAAGATATAAAAATGGTCAACAAACTTATTAAAAAATGCTGAACATCACTAATGATCAGGGACATGCAAATCAAAGCCACAGTGTGATACTATCTTACTCCTCCAAGAATGGCCATAATCAAAAAATAAAAAAAACAGTAGATGTCTACATGGATGCAGTGATCAGGGAACACTTCTACACTGCTGGTGGGAATGTAAACCAGTACAGCCATTATAGAAAACAGTGTGGAGATTCTTTAAAGAACTAAAAGTAGAACTACCATTTGATCCCACAATCCTACTACTCGATATCTACCCAGAGGAAAGGAAGTCATTACATGAAACAGATACTTGCACACACATTTATAGCAGCACAATGCACAATTGCAAAATCGTGGAACCAGCCCAAATGCCCATCAATCAATGAGTGGATAAAGAAACTGATATATACTCAGCCATAAAAATAAATGAATTAATGGCATTTGCAGTGACCTGGATGAGATTGGAGACTATTATTCTAAGTGAAATAACTCAGGAATGGAAAACTAAACATCATATGTTCTCACTGATGTGTGGGAACTAAGCTAGGAGAATGCAAAGGCATAAGAATCTACAATGGACTTTGAGGACCTGGGGAAGGATGGGGGGGCGTGGTGAGGAATAAAAGACTACAAATAGGGTACAGTGTATACTGCTCAGGTGTTGGATGCACCAAGATCTCACAAATCACCACTAAAGAACTTACTCATGTAACCGAATATGATTTGTACCCCAACAACCTATGGGAAAAAATTGAAAATTTTTAAAAAGACACATGCACATGTATGTTCACTGCAGTCCCATTCACAGTAGCAAAGACATGGAATCAACCTAAATGTCTGTCAATGATAGACTGGATAAAGAAAATGTGGTACATATACATTATGAAATACTATGCAGCCCTAAAAAAGAATGAGATCATGTCCTTTGCAGGGACATGAATGGAGCTGTGGGTCATTAACCTTAGCAAACTAATGCAGGAACAGAAAACCAAATACAGCATGTTCTCCCTTTTCAGTGGAAGCTAAATGATGAGAACACATGGACACATAGAGAGGAACAACACACACTGGGGTCTATTTGAGGGTGGAGGGTGGGAGGAAGGTGGTGGGAGGAGGGATCAGAAAAAATAACTAATGGATACCTAATACCTTGATGATGAAATAATCTGTACAACAAACTCCCATGACACACATTTACCTATGCAACAAACCTGTACATCCTGCACATGTAACTCTGAACTTAAAAGTTAAAAAAAAATCAATGTATTTCTGGTAATTTCTCCAACTCAAAAGTATCTCAAGAAAACAATGGAATCTGTGAACTGGATCATTCTTTCTTAATCAAAGACTAATTGTTTGACTTAAACGTATTTACTTGGTGTTATTTAAGACCTGCCATAAAATGTTGAAATACTGTAGTTTGCATGGAGGTTCACCTTAAGAGGTTGGTAGAATTTTCTTCTCAGAATTAGCACCTTGTAATTCAAATGGCTTACAAAAATGTCTATAGCTAATTCTTATCTCTGCTGTGCAGTAACCAGAAGGCTAACATATTTGCAGGGAAACTCCCTTTTAATGTGATGAGACTCACAATAAGTTGGTCTTCCTCCATGAGAAAGGCACAGTAGGGGTCAAGTCATACCCAATTACACCATGGTTCTGTCTGGTATCCCTGAACAGTTACCATAGACACTTTGAAGTATTGAAGTAACAGATGGTAAATTTAAAAGAACAGCTTCTTAAAATTTAAAACAAGTCCAAATGTAAACCTCCCTCATCTTCTCAATTCCATTCTTTGCCAAAAAAAGGGAGAACAACATCACAAGTATGATTCTAAGCTGTTTATTTTTAAAGTATCATTTATCTTAGATTTCAAAATCCATTATAGTTCCTATTAAACAGTGGGATTTTTAGTGGGGAGGAGGGTAAGCCAATGCTTTATTTTTATAGGCTTTTCCTAGCTGATGACCAGTATGTGGAAACAATAGTCACGAGGCTACAACTTTTAGGAGGCAGTAGCAGAGAGGCAAGCTGCAACCTCTGCCCAGTTCATTCTTCCAAATTGATTCAGGACATCAAACCACTATACCTGATTGAATGTGGAAAAATGTAATCTTTCTTTTATGTGAAAAATGTCTTATGTAATTTATCTTTTTGTTTTTGTATAAGAGGGAGAAGTTTAAAGCCATTGTAGCTTCCTTTTATTCTTTGAGTGAGGATGAGGCATGCTGATTAAGTAGTGTATGGTGTGCACTAGAGGCTAATGTTGAACTGAAGCTGTAACATGGAAGAAAACACATAGTCTGACCTCTGCTGTGGCATGGGGTTAGGATGCAATGTTTAGCTTGTTTAAAAACAGATAATAAAATAGTGTAGACTTCCCATCAAAATGACATTCAAAGTTTACACTTTGAATCACTCACAGACCCCATGTCCAAACGTAGAACTATGGGAGCAAAGCATAACATAAAATTTTAAAAAAGGATAATATGCTTTATAAATGAGGAACTTAAGAGAAATGTTGGACTGAAGCCCCAGGACGGCCATTCTCAGTATCAGAAGCAGCAGAAGCAGCAAGGATATCAGTTTCCAGGTCCGGGGAGAAGTAGGGTGGAGAGACAAGCCTCTTTCCTCCCTTCTTTCTTTCTCTCCTACCCCAGGAAGACAGGCAGAAACAAAAAGGTGTTGCCAGTTGCTGGCCAGAGGTATAGCTTGTAAGAATCGGAGTACTAGGAAAAACAGCAGGACAGACTCAACCTTCAAGACCAAGCCTAGCCAACATGTCATCTAGCTCCAAACTATCCCAGTATCATGGTGGATAAGACCACCGAGCCATTAGAAAAAGATCTGGTTTTGGACTACGAGTCCTAGGGGCTGGGTTGAGGCAACCACAAAAACTGTAAACAGAGAGGAGGAAAAGAGATAAGAGAAAAATATTACCGAGTCAAGGTGGATCTAAAAAGCAACATTCTAAAATACATAAACAAAATTAACACCAAGAAAGTTAGAAAGTAAAATAAAATCTTAGGAAATACAATAATTTTAGACAAAATAGAAATAAAAGTGCCATTTTAAAAATGCTTTAGAACATGTATGTTTAAAATTAACAAAGAGATACATAAAGTGATAGCATAATTCAAGGAAACAGGGGAAATCATACAAAAGTAATTTTTACAACTTAGTAGGCTGGACAAACTCTAAACTGGAATTATCAAAGTAATACAAATAGATCGAGTGGTAATACCAATGAATTCACCAAGACTTTAGCAGAGAGAATAAGAGGAAAAAAATTTGAAAGATTAATTAAAAGATATAAAGATATATTGATATAGAGATAGAAATAAATTAATGAATGAGTGAATAAACACAGACACAGCCATGAAATTCCACTCGCCTCCCAACTGCCACAGAAAAGAATGGAGAAAAAGGCAGAAGCAACAAGAAGTGAAATAAAAACTGAGAATTTTTAGAGTAGATGAAATATATCAGCAATCAGAAAATACACTCTGGAGTTTTGTTTTTGTTTTTGTTTTTCCAAGATGGTAGATTAGAGGCTTTTCTAGCATGCCTCACTCGGAAGAAGCTAAATAGTGTGTAGAGATTCATACTGTGAAATTTCATTCAAGAAGAAACATGGGAATTCAACAGAAAAGCGAAAGACAATTTCAGATGCTAGGAAAGAGAAAGTGGGCAGGCTGCCTGCATGGTGGGGTCTGGCTAAAAACTGTGAGTGAATCCCCATTACAGGAAAGGGTGACTGAGTGTTTCTCTGTGATTCATCTCTCCACTGGAGAACTGCACAACCCTGGCCATGGGAGAGGACCTTGACTCTCCTAAACTCTAGGTCTAACATGGGAAGCGGCCAGAAAATTGTGAGAAGAAATGGCCTTGGTACGCCTCCCAAGCATCTTCCCAGGCCTGGGTGCTGACAGGACAGTGCCATTCTTGATGCTAGCTCATAGCAAGCCACGCAGGATCCTGGAATTTAGCAGCAGTAGCAGCTGTTGGCATAAAAGTCTCAGTCAGGATATTGGAGTACTGGATTTCAAGCAGAGGAGGGGTCCCATGACCTGAACTGAGAGATGAGTGAAGTGTGGGCTCTAGCCATGGGCACTGCAATTGGGCACCCTCTCTTTATGGAACCAGAGCAGAGGGAGATTTGCCTGAGAGGCATGGTTTTGACTCAGATGATGAGTATTACAGCTTTGGATGGCCTTGAGGACTGAAGGCAGACTGCGTGTGACTAAATGTCCCAACTGGCTCCATTGGTAGGGAAAGGAGAGTAAGCCCGATTGGGTCTAGAGAGGGAGGGAGAGACCTGTCTCATTCCTGTTCATCTGACCTTGGTGGCAGCGTCACTCTCTGTTCCTGTGCCTGGGACCTTGGTGCAGCAGTGGTAGCTCTGCTCCTTGCCTAGGCATTTCTCCAGCAGCATATTGACTGTCCCTGGATACCCCCAGCAGGGCTAGTGCTTGCAACCATCACTGGGGCACCTGAGTGCAGACTTGCTAAGATCAGATCCATCCAGCATCAAACTCCCCACCATGGCGGAGACAGGACCCAGACCACTGAGTGTTGCATGCCCAGTCCATTGCCTGGGACACCCAAGTACTTCTCCTGGTTAACAAAAATCAAGCATAAACCATATTGCTACCACTTCAGCTGCTCTTACCTGCAAATACCCACTGCCTACTGGCTTGGAGGTTGACCTGCACGGCCCATCACAGCATGTGCTGACACAAATGCACAGCACTTGAGAAGGAGATAAGCTTCTTGTGACCTCTACTATCACCATTGCCCATGCCACCCTGGCTACTCAAGAGTCGGTGAGGCTGCTCACCTGTCTAGTACTCCATTACTACAACTAACATTTGATAAACCACCACACTGATAAGGCTATTTATAATCAAGGAAATAATACAGAATCTTCACCACTGAATACACCCAGAAGCAATGCCAAATGGCTCCTCTACTCAACATATATCATAATCACATCCTCAAGGAAAAAAGGTCCCACCCCAATAAAAGTCATTTCAAAAATAAGAAGCAACTGTTTAGATGAAGATAAATCATCATATTAAGAAGTAAGGTATCATGACATCCCTCAAAGGACACAGTAATTCTCCAGCAATAAATCCTAACCAAAAAGAAACCCTAAAAAATGCCAGATAAAGAATTCAAAATAGTGATTTTAAAGAAGTTCAGTGAGATGCAAGAGAAATCTGAAAAACCATTACAAAGAAATCAGAAAATCAATTCAAAATATGAACAAGAAATTTACCAAAGGGATAGATATCTTAAAAAACAAACAAAACTCCCGGAAATGAAAAATTCATTGAAGTAATTACAAAATACTTCTAAAAGCTTCGACAATAGACTAGACCAGGCAGGAGAAAGAGACACAGAACTTGAAGACAGGTCTTTTGAATTAATCCAGTCAAAGAAAAATACATAAAACAGTACTTCAAAGAATTTTTTAAAAACCTTCAAAAAGTATGAGACTACATAAAGTGACCAACTTACAATTCTTTGGTATTCCTGAGGGATTAAAAAAAAAAAAGCAAAAAGTTTAGAAAAACTACTTAAGGAAACAATTGATGAAAATTTCCCTAGTCTAGCATGAGATTTAAACATCCAGGTACAGGATGCCCAAAGATCACAAGCAAAATACATTGCAAAATAGACTTTGCCGGGACATACAGGCATCAGACTGTCTAAGTCAATGTGAAGAAAAAATTCTAAAATTGCAAAAGTGTCTAGTTACCTACAAAGTTTGTTACCATCAAACTAACAGCAGATTTCTCATTAGAAACCTTCCAAACCAGAAGAGAATGGTATGCTATTTTCAAAGTGCTAAAAGCAAAAGGTAAACAAAACAAAACTATCAGTCATGAATTTTATATCCAGCTAAAACAAGCTTCGTAAGTGAAGGAGAAAGAAGGTCGTTCCCAGATAAGCGAACACTGACAGAATTCATAACCATTAGAGTAGACCTACAAGAAATGCTAATGGAGTCCAATATATTGAAACAAAAAGGTGATATTTGCCATTATAAAAATACGCAAAAGTAAAAACTCTCAGGTCTTATACAACAATTACAAAGCACAGGAGGAAGACAGAGGAATCAAATGGCACCATGACAGAACTCCACCAAACCACTAAGCAAACAGAGAAAAAAAAATAGAATTTACCAGACAACTAGATAACGATGAACAACATGACAGGAATAAAACTTCACCTATCAATATTAACGTTGAATGCAAATGGATTAAATGCTCCACTTAAAAGATATATATTGGCAGAATGAATTTAAAAAATATGATCTAACTATATACTACTTATAAGAAACTCATCTTATTGGTAAAAATATAGAAACATTGAAAGTAGAGGGACGGAAAAATACTTTAATACATATGGAAACCAAAACTGAGCAGGAGTAACTATACTTATACAGATAAAACAGACTTTCAATCCAAAACAGTAAAAAACAAACAAACAAACAAAAAAGAAAGTCATTAGAAAATTATGAAGGATATATTAAATAAGAGAATAAAATAATCCTAAATATGTATGCTTCAAACACCATAGCACCCAGATTCATAAAACAAATATTACTAGACCTAAAGAATAAGGTACAATAATAGTGGGGGACTTTAATACCTCACTGACAGCACTAGACAGATCATTGAGACAGAAAATCAACACACACTCTATTTAAATTAGACTTTTGACCAAATTGACCTAATAGATATATACAGAACATTTTCCCCAACAAGTATAGAACATACATTTTTCTCATTGGCACATGGAACATTCCATATGTTAAGACAGACCATATATTAAGCCACAAAAGTCTCCATAAATTGAAAACATAAAATAAAATAATATCAAGTATCTTCCCAAACAACAGCAGAATAAAACTAGAAATCAATACCAAGAGGAACTCTAGAAACTATATGAATACATGAAAGTTAAACAACATACTCCTGAAGGAACTTTGGGTCAATGACGAAATTAAGACAGAAATTTAAAAAAAAATTTGAAATGAATGAAAATGGAGACACACAACATATCAATACCTCTAGGATACAGCAAAAGCAGTACTAAGATGCAAGTTTATAGTGTCAAATGTCTACATAAAAATAGAAAGATTACAAATTAACAACCTAATGTTGAACTTCAAGGAATTGGAAAACTAACACCAAACCAAACCTAAAGCTAGCAGAAGAAGAGAAATCACAAAGAACAGAGCAGAACTAAATGAAATTGAGACAAAAATTACAAAGGATAAAAAAACCAAAACAGAAGTTGGTTCTTTGAAAAGATAAACAAAATTGATATACCACTAGCTAGACTAACCAAGAAGAGAGAAGATCCAGATTAACACAATCAGAAATGAAAAAAGAGACATTACAACTAATACCCCAGAAATACAAAATATTATCAGTGACTACTATGCACAACTACATGCTCATAAACCAGAAAAGCTAGAGAAAATGGATAAATTCCTCCCAAGATTGAACCAGGAAAAAATACAAATTCTATACAGACCAATAATGAGTAGTGAGATTGAATTAGTAATAAAAAAAATCTCCCAACAAAAATGAAGCCCTGAACCAGATAGATTCACAACCAAATTCTATTACACATATAAGGAGAATTGGTACCAATCCTGCTGAAATTTTCCCCAAAAAATACATAAGAAGGGAATTTTCTCTAACTCATTCTATGAAGCCAGTATCATCCTGACACCAAAGCCAGGCAAGGATACAACAGAAAAAGAAAACTATAGACCAATATCTCCAATGAACACAGATGCAAAAATCCTCAGCAAAATACTAGCAAACTGAATCCAACAGCACATCAAAAGATAATACACCATGGTCAGGCAGGGTTTATTCCAGGGATGCAAGAATGGTTCGGCATACACAAATCAATAAATGTGATTCATCTCATAAACAGAATTAAGAACAAAAAGCATATGATCACCTCAATAGATGCAGAAAAAGCATTTGATAAAACTTGGTATCATTTTGACACCAAATTTCATGACTAAACTAGGCATAGAAGGAATATTCCTCAAAATAATAAAGGCCATATATGACAAACCCACAGCTAACATCATAATTAACAGGGAAAGGTTGAAAGCATTCCCCCTAAGAACAATAACAAGACAAGCATGTCCACTTTTACCACTCCTATTTAACATAGTACTAGAAGTCTGAGCCAGAGCACTCAGGCAAGAGAAAAAAAACAAAAGACATTCAAATAAGAAAAGAGGAAGTGAAGTTATCTCTTTTTGCTGACGATATAATCTTATATCTAAAAAACCTTAAGACTTTACTAAAAATCTCTTAGATTCGATAAGTGAATTCAGTAAAGTTTCAGGATAAAAAGTCAATGTACAAAAATCTATGCACATTTCTACACACCAATAATAAGTAGGATTTCTATACACTAATAATGATCAACCTGAGAAACCAAATGGGCAATTCCATTTTCAATAACTATTAAAAAAAAAAAAAAACGAAGAATATATTTAACCAAGGAGGCAAATGATCTCTACAAGGAAATCTACTGATGAAAGAAATTGTGGATGACACAAGCAAATGGAGAAACATCCCATGCTCATAGATTGGAAGAATTAATATTGTTAAAATATCCATACTGCAGAGAGCCATCTACAGATTCAATGCAATCCCTGTTAAAATACCAACATCATTTTCACAGAATTACTAACAGATAGTCTCACATTCATATAGAACCAAAAAAGAGCTTGAATAAAATCAAAGCAATCCTGAGCAAAAAGAACAAAGCTGGAGGCATCACATACCTGACTTAAATTATACTACATTGTTACAGTAATCAAAATGGCACGGTACGGGTATAAAAACAGACACACGGATTAATGGAACAGAATCAAGAACCTAGAAATAAACGCACATATCTAGAGCCAACTAATCTTTGACAAAGTTGACAAAAATACACACTGTGAAAAGATACTCTTTTTGATAAATAGTCCTGGGAAAATTGGATTGCTATATGCAGAAGAATGAAACCAGACCTCTATCTGTCACCGTACACAAAAATCAACTCAAGATGGATCAAAGTTTCCAATGTAAGACCTGAAACTATAAAAACAATAGAAGAAAACCAAGGAAAGAGTCTTCTGGACATTGGTCTCGGCAAAGAATTTATGACTAAGACCTAAGAAGTACAAGTAACTAAAACAGAAATAGGCAAACTGGACTTAATTAAACTAAAAAGCTTCTGCACAGCAGAGTAAATATTCAACAAGTGAACAGACGACCAGCAGAATGGCAGGAAATATTTGCAAATTATGCATCCAACAGGGGACTGTTATCCAGAATTTATAAGGAACCCCAAAAACTCAACAACAACAATAAAAATGACCCCATTAAAAAGTGGACAGAGAACGAGAATAGGCATTTTTCAAAAGAAGACATAGAAATTACCAATAAGCATATGAAACAAATGCTTAATATAACTAATCATCAAATAAATGCTAATTAAAATCACAATGAGATACTATCTTACATCAGTCAGAATGGCTATCATTAAAAAGTCAAAAATAAAAGATGCCAGCAAAAATGCAGAGAAAAAAATGCTTATACAAAGCTGGTGGAAATGTAAATTAGTAAAATCTCTACAGAAAACATTTTGGAGATTTCTCAAATAATTAAAAATAGAACTACCATTCAGTTCAGCAATCCTACTAGGTATCTACCCAAAGGAAAGAAATCTATCTATATGAAAAAGATAACAATCCTCACATGTTTATTGCAGTACTATTCACACTAGTAAAGATACGGAATCAACCTGAGTGTCCATCAACAGATGATTGGATTAAAATGTGGTGTACAGCTTTCCAACTTGGACCCGGCAGAATGGCTCCCGCAAAGAAGGGTGGCGAGAAGAAAAAGGGCCGTTCTGCCATCAACGAGGTGGTGACCCGAGAATACACCATCAACATTCACAAGCGCATCCATGGAGTGGGCTTTAAGAAGCCTGCCCCTCCGGCACTCAAAGAGATTCGGAAATTTGCCATGAAGGAGATGGGAACTCCAGAAGTGCGCATTGATACCACGCTCAACAAAGCTGTCTGGGCCAAAGCAATAAGGAATGTCCCATACCGAATCCGTGTGCGGCTGTCCAGAAAACGTAATGAGGATGAAGATTCACCTAATAAGCTCTATACTTTGGTTTCCTATGTACCTGTTAACACTTTCAAAAATCTACAGACAGTCAATGTGGATGAGAACTAATCGCTGATCGTCAAATACATCAAATAAAGTTGTAAAATTGAAAAAAAAATGTGGTGTACATATTTACAATGAAATACTATTTAGTCATAAAAAAGAATGAAATCATATCTTCTGTTGCAACGTGGATGGAACCAGAGGCCATTATCTTAAGTGAAGCAACTCAGAAACAAGTGGGAGCTAAATAATGTGTTCACATGGACATAGAGTGTGGAATGATAGAAAGTAGAGACTCAGAAGAGTAGGAGGCCAAAAGGGGGAAGGATGATTAAAAATTGCTTAATGGGTACAATGTACATTATTGGTGACATCACCACTGAACAAATATACACATGTAACAAAACTGCACGTATGCCCATTAAATTTACACACATAAAAAATGTATTCCAGATAAATAAAAGTAAATGCATAACTAGACACATTATGAGGAAATAACAAAACACAGAGATGTTGTTAAAATCTACCAGGGAGAAAATAGAGACTACAATTAAACTTATTATTACCAGTAGATGCCAGAAGAAATAAAATTATGTCTTTAAAATTCTTAGGGAAATACCTATCTATCCAGAATTTTATTTCTAGCTAAAGCACATTCAAGGATGAAGGTAGAATAAATACATTTTCCCACAGACCCTTCCTAAAAACAAACAAACAAACATAAAAATAATTTTTATAATAAGGAAATGGAAACACACCCAGAAGCAAGAAAGAGATAAAAGAAAAAGGCATTTATAAATTGATTTTTTAAACTAGTAATTTAACTACTTACTGTTAAAATAACTATTTGTGTGTGTATGAGTTTCACCTCAAAAGAGGTGAAAGTAAAAATCTAGGCAATAATAAGTATACAGAAAAAAAGTGCCAATGAATTCTAAAATCCCTGTTCTATTCATACAAGGAAATAAATTGAAAATTTGTTGGAAAATTTTAATTCTTGAACATGATTCTTAAAAAATGAAGGGTAGCTACAAATAACAGAAATAAAATTCATAGCATTTGGATGAGTAGAGGGAAAAAATGAAATATATAAATTTAAAAATCCAAGGAAAGGTAGAAAGGGGGACAAAGTGTAGTGAAGAGAAACAAAATATTCTGATAAAAATAAGTTCAGAAATAGCAATTATTACAATAAATGTAAATGCCTAATAACAGAGACATAAGATTGAATGATAAAATCCAATTATATGCACCTTATGCAAATCACTTCTAAAACAAAACAACTTAGAAAAATCCGAAGATTAAAATTACTACCTGAAAGAAAGCTGAAGTAGCAACATTAATATTATTAATATTAGATGGAATATATTTTAAGGTAAAAGTAATTGAACAAGAAACATTACATAAAAACAACTGGGATGCTTCAAAGAATATCTAAATCATGAACATCTATGCATAAAATATATAAAACAACAAATACATATTTTCACATATACATTACCATAATAGCACATTTAAATACTTTTCTTTCAGTAATTGATAGATAATGAGTAGGACTACAGAAGATTTGAATAAGGTAAGTAGGTAATTTGATTACAAACAAATATACCTAAGCTATGTATCTATATAAATATACATTTAGATACATATATTTATATTTATATGAATTATATATGTGTGTAGATACACTGCACCTAACAAATAGAATGTAGACATACTGCTGCTCCAGTACAAATGGAACATTTCCATATATTCATAATCTACTAAGCCACAAAGGAAGTCCCATCAATTTCAAGGAATCAAATTTATACAGACTGTAATCTCTAATTACAATGCAATTAAATTAGGAAACAATAGTAAAAGATTGATTTTTAAAATATCTACACACATATTATGCTGAGCCAAACACACAATAACAAAGAACTCATAGCCAAACAGCCACATAAAAACAGTACAAAATTTATGAGAATCATCCAAAATATTTTAGGTAAATCTTAGCCTTCAGTTTATTCCTTAACAAGAAATACTTATGTAAAAGACCTATTGTAGTAGGCAGTGCTATACACAAAATATTTCCAGTTCTTCTGGCCATATGGTACCATAGCATATCCCTGTTCCCTTGAGGTTAGTTGTAACCATGTCACTTGTTTTGGTAAATGAAATGTGAGTGGAGGAAACTTTTGCCACTTTTAGGCAGCATCTTTATGAGCTACAATACAGTTGGCCAGATCACTTTTTTTAACCTTAGCACTGTCAGAAGCATGGAGATGGAGCCTCTCTTAGCCACGCACAGGAGCAAAGATGAACCCTGAGTCTGTATCATCCTTCTGCCTGTCCACATGTGCAGTGTAGCAGCATCAAAGGGACTGATGTCACCACCTCATTTTCAAGTTAGGCTTCCACAGTAATTCTCTGGATTTCTGTCTTCTAAAAGCTGAATTAGTTTAGATTTTCTTCTTCCAATAGGCATCTACCATTTGTTGGCCTAATCACCAAACAAACATGTAAAAATAATTTTTATAAGGAAACAGACCCAGAGGTAAGAGAGATATAAGAAAAAATGCAGGTATAAATTGATTTTTAAGCTAGTAATTTAACTATTTACTGATTTTTGTTTGTTTGTTTATTTTTTCTGTTTCCAGTCTTCTAGTAGTATCAGAGCTTTCAGACACAGTTTCCATGTACTAATACAAATTGCTTATAAATACCATCAAGTAAAGCCCAGAGTCTGAAAACAGAGACTTTCAGCTGGTTACAAATCTGGAAAACTGTACTCTGTCTTAATTCTCCCTTATCCTACCAATTTGACCATCCCTTAGTTACCAGAACCTTTCATCTTTGAACGTTTTGCATTTTGATTTGAAGACAATGACAGCTTTCATAAAGTATTCTATGACAATTGACACATATCTTTTTTTCTGAAAATAAACAAAAAACATTCCTGAAGATTAAAAAAAAAATCTGTAATCACAATGACCCACTCCTTCTCTGACAGGATTATAATAATTGTTTCTGTGAAGGATCCAGGATGAGATATTGTAGTTGAAACACAGATCACCCCGCTATAATATCATTGTTACTCTTTTCTGAAAATTCATTATGTGCACAGACTATGAATATGCACTAATTGAAGGTTTGTTTTGAATAAACTTGCAGCAATTTCTCTGAAACTGACTTGTAACTTCCAGAATGTGAGGATTTGGCGAAGAGAATGGTGTACTATTTTCTGTGGGCTGCGTTCCATTGCAATTTACTTAGATTCCAAGAGTCATGTCCTTGCACCTGTGTCAGATTCTGTTATGAGAACAAAAAGATCCACTATCAGGAGGCCTTGTTGCGCTGCCATGTCACAGACTTACAAACGACTTCTAGCTTTTGTTTGTAACACTTAGGTGTGATGGCAATTTTTTTTTTTAGAGGAGTTTTATAAAACCTCTGTAAATTATCAAAGAAAACTAACCATTTTCAATTAAAGAAAAAAAAATCGACCACTTTGACTTTTATGATGAAAGAAACATTTGAGGAAAATGAGAAAATAAATAATTCAAATCCCAACAGTTTCAAAAGCTTTAGAATAGATAGCCAACGTGATGGTAGGATAAATTACCATATTTTTCCAGCTAGATTCAAATTATACCGAATTCATTCTTCTCTGTAAAGTTAAATTTTGAAAAATAAAGGTGCTTTTATGTAAGATGTTATTTTTCAAAGTTTAAGTAATCTTGGGCACTTATTTTTAAGAAAAGCAAATCTTGTTCAAAAATGTCTATTTGCTTTGGGTAAAAAAGTTTCAGATTTTTAAAAAAAGTCCCTGATGGGCTTTTTTTTTTTTTTTTTTTTTTTTTTTTTTTTTTTTTTTTTTTTTAATTTTTGAACTTCAAAACATTTCCAAAACCAGTATTGGATCTGTTTGGGTTTGATATAGTTCGTGGCATTGTTTCTTTTACGTATTCTTAAAAGTGGTATTGACATTTGAAGAATCCAAATGGCTAGAAATGCAAAATAGGACAGTGAGAATTTATGCTGTTTTAGTCATCTGCTCAGAAATGCACACTGAATGAATAGCCATTGTACTGTCAAAAATGTTGTACCAGCACTGGGAACTTTGTTGATCTTGGAAGCTTACTGTTTTCTAATCTGTGCTTGGTGACCTTTAAAGTTCCAGTAATATTTGCCTGTTAATGAATCAGACTTTGTTCAAGGCATTCCATTGACTGATTTTGCATTAGTCAATAGTTTTTATTTAAAAGCCACAAGGACCAGAGCAGAGTACTCTGCTTGGTGCTGCTTAAGACCTAAAAAGAGATACCACAGGTTAGGAGCTTGGACTCTGAAATCAGACTGCTTAGCTTCGAAACCTGGCTCTGCCACTTATGGCTGGGTAACTGTGGGCAAACTGACCACTCTGTGCCACAGTTTTCTCATTTATAAAATAAGTATCTCAAGGAGTTGTTTGATCATTAAATAACTTAATACATGTAAAGGGTTTAGAGCAATTCTTGGCATTTAGTAAGCACTAGATAGCTTCTAAGATAAATTGTAGAAAGTTTCTTTCTAATGGCAGTAGTACATATGTGAGCTATTCATAAAAACAAAACAAATCGACCACAGAGGAAAGGATATTAAGAATTAGAGCTGGGTACTATATCCTAGTTTTCATCCCATGCGGACTGATAAATGAATATCACACTTGCCCTGATGCCTTACCTAACAGCTTGATGAGGAGAACCAAATGAGATAATGAATTCTCTTAAATGAGGAGATCCAAATGAGATAATGGATTCCTTCCTTCCTTCCTTCCTTCCTTCCTTCCTTCCTTCCTTCCTTCCTTCCTTCCTTCCTTCCTTCTTTTCTTTTCTTTTTTCCCTCTCTTCCTCCCTTCCTGCCTTTGTTCCTCTCTCTTTCTTTTAGAGATAAAGTATTATCTTTATCTCTAAGGTGGCCTTGAATTCCTGGACTCTAGCAATCCTCCTTTCTCAGCCTCCTGAGTAGCTGGGACTACAGACACATGCCTCCGTGCCTGGTTGAAATAATGTTTACTTTCTACTCAAAGCCTTCCCAAAATTTTTAGCCGAATTGCTCCTTCTTGATCACTCCTTATGCTGTTCATTTATATTTTCATTATGATACATAACACTATTTTTTGTGTTATAATTAGTTGTTTATATGCTTTTTTCTTCAACTAGATAAGTTCTTGATGGTGGAGACACTGGTTTCTTACTCACTTCTTAAAACTCATCTAGCACCTGAAAATAATAGACATGTAATGAGCGTTTATTTAAAGGGGCTCTTACAGGTATAGCTTGACAAATCAACAGAATGATTATTATTACTATTATTATTCCTGTAACTACCACCACATGTGACTTTATAGGGTATAATTATGTGGGTTTGGGCATGAATATGAGTAGTAGAGTTGGGTGGGGTTAGAATGGAACAACTCATACAGGGATTTTTTAAAAATAAATTCTGACTTCTTGTATTTCTGTTTTGTCTTTCCATAATCTCCCTACATTAAAATATAACACATTAGGTGCAGCAAGTATTTTCCTGGCTATTAACGGGGTCAGATATAAAATAATTGATTATTATGGGATCTGCAAAAAGCCTCTAGTCTTCCCATGTTGTTACCTTATGATAAATGAGGTTTATGGAAATAGCTAATTATGTGTTTGTCTAAATTCCAGCTAGAACTTGGGGATTTATTTATTGATTCATTCATCCTTTAAAATTTTTTGAGTATTTCTTTGCCATGTGCTAGACACTATGCTAGGCACTGCACATGGGCAATGGGACCTGCAGTGTTCAAGTCTATTCTGTATGTGTAAACAGGAATCTCCATGAAGAGGCATAAGAATCACTCAAACTTGTGGTTCAAATCGACTTGAAAATACAGTTGGGGATCTTTGATCTTAGTTTAACACATTAGGTTATTTTCTTTTCTTGCAGTAAATGGATCTATAAACTTAAATTAATGTAGTACTCATATTAGGGTATGTCAGCTGTACTGATCACAAAATTTAAACATATGAATCTTACTCTAGGAGAAATTTTACTCTGGCCCACTAGCAACTGCTGAGAACCATCATTTTCATGACTGAACTTGGGCAGTAACATAACCTCGTAAGCTCATCTGTAAAACTGGGATAATAATAGGCTGTTTCTCAGTTTCCTTGCAGAATTATTTTTATATACTCAAGAAGAACCTACGGTGCTTTTGCGATTCTGTTGCTCAATCTATTTAATGTTCATAGACACTATTAGAAATATATGTGAAAAATACAAATTAAAATAAGTTCATGTTCTCTCTTAAAATTCACTAGAGTGATGGTAGTTGTGAAGTGTAATTAATAGAGAGAAATGTGCATTTCTTTATCCAGTTTTGAATGTGTGATATGTGGATGTTTCACATTACCTTATGGTGTATCAAATGTATGCTTAAAGCATAAACTTTTAAATGAGACATGCACTTTCATTTCTCATATCTTCTTTGTAAACCTCTGAAATCACCTACATATTTTATTTAAAATGAAAACACTACAATTGAGCAACTACAGCATGCAATCTCTTTCAAAACACAAAGCTTACTAATTTGCATCAAAATAAAAAATCAAGACTGCTTAATTAAAACCTTGACACCATCAACCTCTTTAATTATATGTTAAAGAGACTGGCAGCCTGGGGACACCAAGTTGAAATTAGTGTGCATTTTGAGTGACTCTGGTGTTTGTACATGTGCAATTCACAAAAGGGAAAAAAAGACGGGCATTAAGAGAAAGCAAAAACATTATTTAAATTTTGTTTGGACATAAATAATTTCACACTTTTAAAACAGGTAGGAAAAGGGCAAATTTGTCTTTTCAGAAGAATAATGCAGACTAGAATTGTTAAACGATGTTTCATCTCTTTTCTACATCTAAATTCCAATGCATGCTTTCTTTTTAAAGAACAAAGATTTTTATGATAATTATTACTTAGAAAACAGGGTTCAAAAGCTTGACTACTGCTTGTTGGATGTATATAGACCATATTGGGTAAATGAACGAGGAGAGGGCTGTCTGTTTCTCTCCTTCTTTAAGGTGTATATAAATTGTGCAGTAAAATGACTGCTTTTCTTTACATCTTAATTCTTGTTGTCTTCACTATTATGTGCCTTTTCCCAATTTCTTTCTCTAGTGTGGGACCCAGCAGCTCTTTGTTCTCATTGTGTCTGTCGTCTCCCTTTCTTTGTGTTGCAGCGATACTGCTACCCGCATCTGCCACTGAGCATGCGGGAAAAATCCTTCAGTAGATTCTTTACTTAGGACTTTCAGTAGTATAACTCCACTTTTCCAGGTTTTGGTAATAACCAAAAAAATCATAAAGATAGACCGAAACTTGGAAAGGTGATGGGTGATACAGGTGGTTAGGTGGTGGGCTAGCAAGCTGGGATACCGGGAAGGTTAAGGGAGTCATCACACACATTTATCTAATTTAGGGAAGGTATCACCAAGCATGTTAAATGCAAAACATCCACCCTGCACACAGAAGCTAGAGTTGTAGATTAACAATTGAGAAGATACAAGTGTTTCTGAGCAGGAAGACACAAAACCGTATCTAAAACCAATAGATACTATGCGTTAGCAGTTCCAGAGAAACGAGGTACATTGTCACAAAGACTGGTATGTAAAGTCCCTAGCAAGGACTTTCACTAGATAGTATATCATCTGAGGATGAGAACCAGTGGTGTAGAATTTTCTCATAATATAATCTCAGGTTTTCCTCTGATTGTGTTAAACACTCAAAATGCTAAGTCAGTATTCATTGAACACAACTCGATTAAATTCTTCTGCTTAAAACCTCTTTTAAAAAGGCAGATTTGCTCATGGTTTCCAAGTGGTAAGAAATAGCAGATTTGCAGGTGAGATTAAAGGGTATTGGGTAGAATTCTGAGGTTTTCTGCTTTCCGCTTTCCCCCCAGCAAGATTGCCTTTAGTAACTCATACATTATTTAACAGAAGGCGCACTAAATTTTACTCATATTTCTCTCCATAACCATTTTTGCCTATTGTACTCACTGCCCGCATCACGAGCTCTTAGAATGGTTCCTGGCACAGAGTAGGTGCTCAAAGATCTTTTGTTTGGAGAATGCGTGAATATACATAACATGAAAAAAAAAAAAAGCAGTTCTTCTTTTATTGTGGCAAACAATGGTGGTAACAGTTCAAATTTGACTATTTTAGAATAAATACTTAAGTAAACACTTGTCTCCTTAGCAGCTGGCCACTCTACCTCTTAGAGAGAGGGCTTTCTTCTCGGCCTCCTGTCTCCCACCATTTTGTTTCTCTATTACCCATGAGTACATGAGTGGCATCGTCCCAAAGCCTTTCTGTTCCCCCTATTCACTTGTCGATTTTCAGAATAAGGATCCCCAGCCTTTAAATTTTATAGGATTCGTTAGTCAGTGACTATTAAATGCTGTCATGGAGCCTAACAGAGAGCTGGGAAGGAAGCAAACCAGCGGGCCCTAGGTGCACTCCTCAAGGGCCAGCACCTGCAGCTGCTTTTTTGGGAACCCCCTGGCCCCCGCACCTGGCTCAGAGACCCGCGCAGTTCGCTGTCCCGGCAGCGGCAGGAGGTGCCTGTGGCGGGAAAGTTCAGGCCAGGTCCAATCAGGCACCTGGGATGAGGTAGCAAGGGTGGGTGCTGCTCCCCGGCCCCCACCAGGGCTGCCGGCCCCGCCCCCTGGGTGGGCTTCCCCACGGTTCTCCACCCCCCCCGGCCCGCCCCCTCGGAGCTCTCGCCCCGCCCCGCCCCGGGGCCGCGGCTAAAACCCGGAGCCGCGGCTAAAACCCGGAGCCGCCGCGACGCCCAGGGGACTGGAGGGACGCACTGAGCATGTGCAGATCAGCTCGGTGGTGGCTGCTGCGGCCGGAGGCGAGGGCCCGGTGCTGATGCGAACCGCCGGCTCGGCCTCAGCCCGCGCGTGGTCGGCCCCCCAGGCTGGGGCTGCAGGGAAGGAGCCGTAGCCTCCCTGTGGCCCGAGGAGCCGGCGCGGCGGCGCGCACTCCCCGGCGGCCGCGGCGCCCTCGGGGCCCACGATGATGGCGGAGCAGGTGAAATGCGCCTCGGCGGGGGTCAGCTCTGGAGCGGGCTCCGGGCCGGTGGTGAACGCGGAGCTGGAGGTGAAGAAGCTGCAGGAGCTGGTGCGCAAGCTGGAGAAGCAGAACGAGCAGCTGCGGAGTCGAGCGGCCAGCGCGGCCGCCGCCCCGCACCTGCTGCTGCTGCCGCCGCCGCCGCCCGCCGCGCCGCCCCCCGCCGGGGCCTGCAGCCCGTTGGGGCCTCGGAGCCCCCCGGCCGCCACGGTCACCACCGCGGCCTCAGGGGGCCTGGGGCTCGGGCTGGCGCTGGGCGCGGGGGGCGGTGGCGGTGGCGGCAGCGGCAGTGGCAGCGGCGGTGGCTCCAGTCCCGCGTTCCCGGGCACCTTCTGCCTGCCTAGCCCCGCGCCCTCCCTGCTTTGCAGCCTGGCGCAGCCACCCGAGGCGCCCTTCGTCTACTTCAAGCCGGCAGCGGGCTTCTTCGGCGCGGGCGGTGGCGGACCGGAGCCGGGGGGCGCAGGGACGCCGCCGGGGGGAGCTGCAGCGCCGCCCTCGCCAGCCCCCACGCTGCTGGACGAGGTGGAACTGCTGGATCTGGAGAGCATAGCCGCCTGGCGGGACGAGGACGACTACACCTGGTACTGCCTGGCTCCGCTCCCTCCCCGAGACCCTGGCCTCGGGGGCTGCGGGCACCGGGGAGCGGGGGCGGGGGCGGACGGGAGGTCCCCTGAGGCAGCCGGTGTGACTCCCCGCCGCTCCTGGAGGGGCCGATCCAGCAGGTGTCGAGCCAGGCGGTGACATTTCCCACGATGAGGCTTCTCACGAAGGCAGAAACCTGTTTTCTAATCGCTCCGACTGCGGATGAACCGCCCCCCCCACCCCGCCTCCCGCCCCCCGCCCCCGATCTTGGGTTCTGCTGTTTGCTGATTGTTGGGTCCCAAGCTCCTCGTTAGCATTAAGTGCAAAATCCATGTCATCTTGTCCTTTTGCTCAGTGCTGCTCTTTCCCCAGTGTTTTCGGAGGGATGACGGGGGATGGTAGGGGTTGGCCTCTGTCTGCGACTGTTACTGTTCTTTCGTTTTAAACGAACGATGGACAGGATTTGCGTGCTCTTCCTCCTCGGGTGGCATCGGAAGCGGCGCAGTGATGGATCTCTCTTTACAGAGAGTTTCGTTCTTACTGTTTGAATTTTGCAGTCGTGTGCCGTTTTGCGCTGCATTTTCATTGAAATCTTATTTTCAGAGACTGACTTGTTTTTTAAAATGGGGTGACCTCACTGGCTTTCCCATAAATAGTGCCAATAAAGAGGACTTTTCTTGGAGTGGAATGAACAGGTGGGAGGGACCTTTTTTTTTTTTTTTTTTTTTTTTTAAACCTAGGCACCAAGGAACTGTCTTTAAGTTTTAAAATTAAACTAGAAGAAAAGTGAGATTAGAGAAGCCTTATTTTCTTATTTCTTGGAAACTTTTTAGCTTGGTTATCAGAAAACTTGAGGCTGACAGCATTTATTCAGTTGACATCTGCTTAGCACTGTCTACTTTCCATGAATGGGTAACTTTAGGGGGAGGCATCCAATTCCTTTATGATGTATTTTTCTTGCTGCTTGCTCATGGGATAATAGTCATTTCACGACTGACTTCTTTTGGTTGGTTCCCATTTTCTGTGGTCACCAGATATATAGGATATGTTTCAGATAAGATGGAACTTGGGTTCCTGCAAGGAAAATGAGCAGCATTCACCTCTACATTGCAGAGGCATGAAGAATAGTTTTAGTCCTTCTTTACCGTAGGTCCTTTTTATGTAGGACCCTTTCCGTTTTTGCAAGCTAGGTTTTCATTACTTTCTTTGTGTCTCTGTTGTGTGATTGCATGGAAGGGATTGGGAAATGGAGATCCTTACTGGTTTCCTATTGGGAAGCTTGCCTTACACTCTATCATGTGAGAGCTCTAACTGTAAAGTGTATTAGTTAATTGGTTTGATTCAAGAATCAAAATATATGGAGCTATAGTAAGCCTTTCAGAGGTGTATTAATCATCCACCTTAACACTTTTTGGCAGCAGTGCAGGTAGCTCAAGGTGTAAAAAAAACCAAACAACTCATCACTTTCTGCAACTTTAAGCCATTCTTTCAAAGCTGCACCCTCATTTCCATAAAGCCCGGGGTGTATTATGATCTCAGTTTCAGCCTGAATGTGGTACTAGAAAATGCTCTCATGATGGTCCTTAGATTTCACTAATAACTCTCAGCCCTTTTGCCACTTTCAAATTATTTTAGGTTGATTTAGTCCTTATTTAGCCTTTTCTTATGGTATGTATGTGAACAGTGGAAGGAAACTTGTTTGTATTTTTGATGGGGAGATATATGGGATCAGTTTTATGCTTAAAATATTTGCATTTTAAAATTTATGATGGTATTGCTTGTATATTAGATTAGTAATCTATTAATAACTTTTCTTCTTTTGAATGGATTTATGTCATATGTAGTTAGCATCCTTCTATTGCTAGCATTTTGATACCTAGGCTTTTTTTTTATAGTTTAATTTTGTCCGAATAGCATTGAAATAACAAACTTTAACAGAAATCAGCTACTTAGTGGTATTAGTATATTAACTCTTCAGATGGTTTGAAGCAAATCAAAGTTGAAGCAGGCTGTATTTCATTCAACAAGTATACAGGTGAATAAATCAAAGCCTTGATGCTTTACAAATGTTACTAGAGACAAATGGCAGAAAATCTTCCTGAAAACAAGCCTGGGATTAGAATTCCAGGTGGAAAAACAAGGAGAGTTCATTAATCTTAGTGGGATGGACTTAAAAATTTTAAAGTTACCTGATTTACATAATTTTATTTTATTAGTACATTTTATGCATCAAGATTTTTTTTTGTATTGCAAATATTTTTGATGATGAAAATATCAACAGGGTTTAATTTTAAAAGTTTAACCCACTTGTTAATGCTTGCAAAGCACTCTGAAGTTCCTTTATCACTGTAGACTGTAGTTTCCCTGTCGTGTGGTCTCACAAATAGAGTGCTGTTCATTTGGATTCCCTGATATGTTTACAGGATGGCAACTTACTTTTATTTCCTGTGTTTATTAAGCAACAACTGGAGTGGGTATATAGTACCTTATTTTAAAAATACTTAAAACTACAAGTTTTACATGTTCGTTGTAAAAAAAACTAAAACATAGACGTAGGTATAAGGTCACAAAAATTCTCTTTCTTGTCCCCAATTTATTACCTGACTCAGAATTCACCCTGTTAATACTCTGTGGATCCTTCAAGATAAAAAATGTAATTACACAAATCAATATACAAACATACACACATCAGTTTTTTTTAACGCTTGCCTTTCATTGAACATACCTTGGATGTTTGTATGTTCATGTGACTTCACATCTCCCAGTAACAATGGCATCATTACTAGAGTAACAATATTAAGGAACAAGTTACTGTTAACTGTATGACCTACAGTTTTTCATGCATTTTTATTATAATTTCATCCTAATGGGTTAAACAAAATTTATTTGCTTATTTATTCAGAATAGTACTTCCTGCTAAAATGTCATGTGTTCAGGAAAGTTTACAAATGTAGATTAATCACTGAATATTTTAACTATTCTTTAAGTATATCTTTTCTAATAAAACCTTAGAATACATTATTTTCCTTTTATTAACAACTTGGACAAAATTTGGGTTAAGAATTACGTGTATAAGGAAAATCGTGACTAACAGAACCAATCTTTTTATGATAGTTCATTAGTTAATGATTAACCAGGTCTTTGAGATCTTTTTCTGAATAATTATTTAACCTATAAAGGAGTATCTTTAAAAAAAAAATCTTTAAAGACAATGGCATGTTATGCTTTCCCTTTTGACAAAAAACTTTGATGAAGCAATATTCTTATTTCTTTGAATATTTATCCTTTTTTTTTTTTTTTTTTGAAACGGAGTCTCGCTCTGTCACCCGGGCTGGAGTGCAGTGGCCAGATCTCAGCTCACTGCAAGCTCCGCCTCCCGGGTTCACGCCATTCTCCTGCCTCAGCCTCCCGAGTAGCTGGGACTACAGGCGCCCACCACCTCGCCCGGCTAGTTTTTGTATTTTTTAGTAGAGACGGGGTTTCACCGTGTTAGCCAGGATGGTCTCGATTTCCTGACCTCGTGATCCGCCGGTCTCGGCCTCCCAAAGTGCTGGGATTACAGGCTTGAGCCACCGTGCCCGGCCTGAATATTTATCTTAATTGAATTTTAAGTCTTGAATGTTGCCTTAATACTACCTGATTATCCTAGCACAGTACTGCTGGAATTAAGTGTCTCAGAAAGTTAAAGATGATGGCAATTCCAGAACCTGATTTCTTAAGTCCTCTTATGGCCCTGTAGTAAAACTCTCATCCTGCTATACTGATTTCTCAGTTATCTTACTAATTTGGTAGACTTAGCTCTCTGGAAGGCCATTGGCTAGAAAGGAAAAGGGAAAAGTCTCAATATCAGAAGCAAATAAAAAGCTCAAAGGGACTAAAATATCCATGCATACATGGGACACAGTGTAATTGGATGCTTTTTCTATCTTTATGGAATAAATGTTTTTAAGAATCATATTTGTCCCAATGTCACCAGACTGTGAAGCACCAGAGGACAAACAGAGTAAGTTAGAGTGGTCTGAAGTGGCAATGGGAGCCATTAGCTAACTGCATACTAGATCTTCCTATGACCTGTTTCAGCTCTCTTATTTCAGTGTCAAGGGACAGGAGCTCTGAGGCGAAATGGCTTATGTAAGCTCTTCTAGTTACTGATGGAGTTCAGACTAAAATTCAGATTATTTGTCCAGATTCAGAAGTGTTTACATCAATTGATATATTTTTTTCCTCCAGAGCAAGCTGTGTAACTCACTAGTAAATTTATAAAGTCAATTTAGTGGATTGACCAGCATTTTCAAGAAGTGAAGTGCAGTAGAATAGAAAATCAGAGTTTATCATATCTTATAATACAATGCTTGCTTTGATTAAATGTGTTTCAGTTTTACGGATGTGGAAATATTAAACGTATTTTTGCATTATGATCAAAGTTAACAAAACTCTCTACTGTTTGAAAGCAAAATGGAGAAAACAGGTGGAAAAGCACTGAAGATAGTATAGTACTCTGAAGGGAAGTTAGGTCTTGCACACCTCAACCAGGAAGATGGTTCTATATGAGAAAATGCCACGATGAAAATAAGCCAGCCAATATAAAATACAGCCATGTAAGAAGGCTTTATTTTAGTAGAATGACAATTAGCAGAACATTGAGACTACATAAACAGGATGTGGCAAGGATTTTAAACTTTCCCAACTGGGAAAGACAATAGAAAAGTTGTTAATTATAAAAGGAAAATGGTGACTTGTACAAATTAAGGGAAATTTAATGAATGAGATATTCATCTTCCACATGTAATACCAAGACCCCAGACAGCTGGCTAACATCATTGCCAATTTTTCATCAAAGCTGTTGAACACCTTGTAGTATACATATGGCACAGCTAAATTAGACCACCTAAACTGTTTTTTGCATAATTGATTTTCAGTGAAAAGACCAGAGGGTGCTTCCCTTTCTGACAGTGCTAATTGAAAATGTACAATGTTTTGTAGGAGCAAATGGAATTGACTGAAGTGTATGACATGTGTTTGAGATACGTAACTTTTAAATGTTGAAGTGAGGTGCTGAAATAGTTTAGTTCTAACTGGGTGAGTCAGGGTTGGGGGTGGAGGGAAAGTTTGTTATAGGACAGCTTAGTAAGTAAAGCTTGAACTTCATGTATCTTTTTAAGAGACTGTTGGAACTAAGTATTGTAGCGGCTATCTAGATTGATCCTAGCAGGTGCCAGTGACTCAAACATTGTTAGAGAGAACTAAAGATTTGTTGATTGTGCTTATTAGTGTTGATGTTTCAGCTTTCCTTAAAATAAAACTTGCACTGATTGAAGGCTCTTAAAATTATTTGTCTGAAAATTACCACATATTACTTTTCAGTGGCAGGTCTAAATATACATATATATACACACACACACAAAATATATACTTGTACATATGTATGGCTATACCATTTGTTGTTTGTACTATCTGCAAAAGGATGACTTTGGAACCAAATATTTTGAGAATAACTGAGACTTTGTTTTCCAGACAATTGTCATACTTCATTGGAAACATTCAGGGTTATCATGGGCTTTGTGTTATTTTTGGTCTCCCAGCGTAGAATGTGATGTGTATGGAAAAGAAGGGGTTCTTTGAGAAGGATAGTAGTTTCTGGTGTGTGTGGTTTGGAAGCAATTGAAGAAAAGTTAAAGAAAATTAGAATGACATTCCAAATAGTAGTTTGAAATGTATATTTCAAACATAATTTGAGGAATTCTGAAAATTTAGATTAGGAGTTTTCAGATATTCTTGCCAGAATTCAATATACCCTTAATGAAACTACTGAAGTTGAAAAAGTCTTTATAAGTCACTAGAATGTATGATGCACTAATGATGGCAAGATAGGATATTGTAAATGTTACTTGCATTCTAATGACAATGAATAAAGTGATTTTTAAAATGACTCTTTAGAAGGTTAGAACTATATAGGAGAAATACAGATTTTTTTTTTTTTTAAAACCTTGCCTATCTAATTTTGGAGCTGTGTTGTACTCAAGGAGTTTTTAGCCACATGATCTGTATAACTAGTTTTTTTGTATTATCTGCAAAAAGATGACTTTAGAACCAAATATTTTGAGAATAACTGAGACTTTTTTTTTCTAGACAATTGTTATACTTCATTGGAAACCTTCAGGGTTATTGTGGACTTTTTCTGTCTTTAAATCCTGCTCTAGGCCAAGCCATAGAAACACTAGGCTCAAAGCTATCCTGCCCACTGGCATTAAGACAGAAGTGAAAATGATCACCTCAACAGTTTTATCACAATAATATAATAAATAACATGTAAGTGGTTTTCAAAACTCCTTTCGTTAGGCTTATTACAGGAAGCAGTCCTCTACTCCCTTCTCCTGCTGAGTCCTTCACATAGGCATCACTTTATACTCTTTTAGCAGTTTCTTTTTCCTAAACAGTCTTTATGCTATTATGATCTTAGACATCTGTGGACTTATTATGAAAAATGAAAACTTAGCTCTCTTCCTCTCACCCTCGACTACCATATCCATATTATTTTTCCTTCTCATGATGGTTTTTATGGTTTTTCTTTTATATTTAATGTCTGCATTATGATTATAATTTACTAGCTGAGTCCTGTTAATTGCATGTTAAACATGTATTTTCTCTGACACCTTTGTTCCTCCAACAGTTAGTAATGGCCCTTCTTCTCCCCTCTTCACTTTCTTTAATTAAGCGTCAGAAATTATTTCCCTAAACACACTAAAGGAGCCATAAAATCCCTCATTAAGGTCATACACATTTGGCAATTTGTTAAATCTGCTTTTTAAAAAATTTATATTGTAGTGCTATCCCCTCTGAAACTCTCATTGCTCTATTTTTTACTGTTTGCCCCCTAGGCTGGATGCATACTGCTATTGCCATGGGAATGCTTTCCGTTTCTTGGCTAATGTGGATTCCCTTCTTCTTAAGTCCTTTTCCTTTGTATTTCACTTATTCTTTTAGGTGGAGCACAGCCTTCAATAGCTTTTTGAGAAAGGAGATCTGCATGAGAGGCACACTTTGAGATCCTGCATATTTGAAAATGTCGTCGTTCTGCCCTTACATAAGATTCATAGTTGGACTGGCTATAAAAGTCTAAGTTAACCTTTCCCTCATGTTTGAAGGCATTTTTCCATTTTGTTCTAGCTTCTGTTATGTTCTAGTTATTGAGTGTACTATGTTTGGGTATCTAATCCTTTTTGACTTTTTCTTTTGCTTCTTTTATCTCTTGTATTCTAAAATGTCATGTTGTACCTTGGTATGGGTTATTTTATTTGGTATACCAGACATTTGTGCACACTTTCACTCTACAATTGCATGGCCTGACTTCCACTCTGGATATTTTCTTGCTTTTTTTTTTTTCTCTTCAGAATAACTTTCCAGTTTCTTTCTTTTCTTTCTTTCTTTCTTTCTTTCTTTCTTTCTTTCTTTCTTTCTTTCTTTCTTTCTTTCTTTCTTTCTTTTTTTTTTTTTGTAGAACTTGTAACAGACAGATGTAGGTCATTCTATCTGGCTTAATCACTTGATTTTCTTATCTGTCTTATCCCATTGCTAATCTGTCTTTATTTTCTTTTCAGGAGACTTCTTCAACTTGATATTCCAAACTCATTTATTGACTCTTTTGTTTTTGCTATGATAGTCTCATTTCCCAAGGATGAATAAACTGTTCTTTTTTCAATATCCATGTGTATGTGTGTGCTTGTGTGTGTGTGTGTGTGTGTGAGAATGTAACATTTTCTCTTAGATGATATAAATTATACTTGTCTTGAAATTTCCATCTGTTCCCTGCATTGTTTTTCTCTTTGGTTCTCTTTACCCCCTCTACTTTTAGTCTCAGTGTTTCATGTAAAAGGAATGTTTCACATATTTGGTGTCACTGGTTGTCTGTTCATACCCAAAGGAGGTATTGAAGCCGATCTAAAGCTCTCCATGGATGGAGCTCCTTGGTGCAGTTTACTAGTGATTGGATGGGTAGCCAGCCCATATTCAAGTATCTCTAGGTCTTCTCTTGGATTCATCTTTTTCTCTAGGCATAAACCTTCTATACTTCTAGGAGATGTAAGCAAGGCAGTCATTTCTAGGAATATAAAGAGAGAAATGGGACCAGAATTCTAACGAGTCAGCATGTGGACTTCCATTTAATGTTTGGTTAAGTAAGGTACCTCATTTCTCCTTCAGCTAAGTTTGGTGTGCCTGAAGTTAGGGCTTCTCTGGATCAGCTTATTCACACAGCAGAGTCTCTGGTCTCAGGTTAAGGTGAAGACGGGGGGTAGGACTGGCTGTATGGAAGGGGATTTGGGATTCCAGTTGCCCCTAGGTAGACTTTCAACTGGATTCACTGCTTTTAGTGTGATGATCATCCCTACCTTCTATGAAATGCAGAGTAGGAATGAGATATAGTACCAGACAATAGGAATTGGACTATGGAGTATGAAAGAGAACATGGCATAGTGGGTCACTTAGAAACTGAATGTGCCTGTAGAAATGAGCAGCTTTTGAATATGGTGTGAGACTATGTGGACAAAGGAAATATTTGTATCACATAGACCCTAAGTAATTGAAGACTCCTTACTGTGGTGTTCTCCTACAAACAAAAAAAGTATTCTATCAAAAAAAAGTGAATGGGAGTATCTGGAATTCAGGGTCAAGCTGGTTGGAGGAAGCTTCCTAGCAGCAGAAGAGATCAGCAGTTCTCCCATAGGATGCTGGAGGTAACAGGCAGAGCAGTGCTTTAGGTAGCAGCTTCAGGTGGTAGCTGAGAGGGATTTAAAAACAACAGGCACAAGCTCAGACAGAAACATGAATTTTCCCAGCAGGAGTTGACAGACACCTCATACAGGAGAGCTCTGGCTTGGCATCTGGCAGATACCCCTCTGGAACAAAGCTTCCAGATGAAGGAACAGGCAGCAATCTTTGCTGTTCTGCAGCTGCTGCTGTTGATACCCAGGCATACAGAGTCTGGAGTGGACCTCAGGAAAACCCCAGAAGACCTGCAGCAGAGGGGCCTGACTGTTAGAAGGAAAACTAACTAACAGAAAGAAATGGCCTCAACATCAACAAAAAGGACGTCCACACAGAAACCCCATCCAAAGGTCACCAATATCAAAGACAAAACGTAGATAAATCCATGAAGATGAGGAATAAACAGTGCAAAAGGGCTGAAAATTCAAAAAATCAGAACACCTCTTCTCTTCCAAAGGATCACAACTCCTCGTCAGCAAGGGAACAAAACTGGACAGAGAATGAATTTGATGAATTGTCAGAAATAGACTTCAGAAGGTGGGTAGTAACAAACTCCTCCGAGCTAAAGGAGCATGTTCTAACACAATGCAAGGAAGCTAAATACCTTGATTAAAGGTTGGAGGAATTGCTAACTAGAACAACCAGTTCAGGGAAGAACATAAATGACCTGATGGAGCTGGTAAACACAGCACAGGAACTTCGTGAAGCATACACAAGTATCAGTAGCCAAATCAGTCAAGTAGAAGAAAGTATATAAGAGATTGAAGATCACCTTAATGAAATAAAGCATGAAGACAATATTAGAGAAAAATGAATGAAAGGGAATTAACAAAGCCTCCAAGAAATATAGGACTATGTGAAAAGACCAAACTTACATTTGATTGGTGTACCTGAAAGTGACTGGGAGAATGGAACCAAGTTGGAAAACACTCTTCAGGATATTTTCCAGGAGACCTTTCCCAACCTAGCAAGACAGGCCAGCATTCAAATGTAGAAAATACACAGAACACCACAAAGATACTCCTCGAGAAGAGCAACCCCAAGACATGTAATCATCAGATTCACCGAGGTGGAAATGAAGGAAAGAATGTTAAGGGCAGCTGAAGAGGGGTTACCCACAAAGGGAAACCCATCAGACTAGCAGCAGATCTCTCTGCAGAAACCCTACAAGCCAGAAAAAAGTGAGGGCTAATATTCAACATTCTTAAAGAAAAGAATTTTCAACCCGGAATTTCATATCCAGTCAAACCAAGCTTCAAAAGTGAAGGAGAAATAAAATCCTTTACAGACAAGCTAATGCTGAGAGATTTTGTCACCAGCAGGCCTGCCTTACAAGAGCTCCTGAAGAAAGCACTAAATACATTGTTGTTGTTGTTGCTGTTGTTTTTGAGACAGAGTCTCGCTCTGTCACCCAGGCTGGAGTGCAATGGCACCATCTAAGTTCACTGCAGCCTCTGCTTCCCAGGTTCAAGTGATTCTCATGTCTTTGCCTCCTGAGTAGTTGGGATTACAGGCGCCCACTACCACGCCTGGGTAATTTTTGTATTTTTAGTAGAGGCGGGGTTTTGCCACGTTGGTCAGGCTGGTCTTGAACTCCTGACCTCAGGTGATCCACCAGCGTTGGCCTCCCAAAGTGCTGGGATTACAGGTGTGAGCCACCACACCTGGCCTCAGAAGCAGTAAATATGGAAAGGAAAAACTGGTACCAGCCACTGCAAAAACATACCAAATTGTAAAGACCATCAACACTATGAAGAAACTGCATCAACTAATAGGCAAAATAACCAGCTGGCATCATAATAACAGGATCAAATTCACACAGAACAATATTAACCTGGGATAAATGCCCCAGTTAAAACACACAGACTGGTAAGTTGGATAAAGAGTCAAGACCCATTGGTGTGCTGTATTCAGGAGACCCATCTCACATGCAAAGACACACATAGGCTCAAAATAAAGGGATGGAGGAATATTTACCAAGCAAATGGAAAGCCAAAAAAAAAAAAAAAAAAAAACAGGGGTTGCATCCTAGTCTCTGATAAAACAGACTTTAAACCAACAAAGATCAAGAGACAAAGAAGGGCATCACATAATGGTAAAGGGATCAATGCAACAAGAAGAGCTAACTATCCTAAATATATATCCACCCAATACAGAAGCCCCCAGATTCATAAAGCAAGTTCTCAGAGACCTACAAGGAGACTTAGACTTCCACACAATAATAGTAGGAGACTTTAACACCCCACTGTCAATATTAGATCAACGAGACAGAAAATTATAAGGATATTCAGGACTTGAACTCAGCTCTGGATCAAGTGGACCTAATAGATATCTACATAGCTTTCCACCCCAAATCAACAGAATATACTTTCTTTTCAGCACCATGTCACACTTATTCTAAAATTGACCACATAATTGGAAGTAAAATTCAACAAAGGCAAAAGAATGGAAATCATAACAATCTCTCAGACCACAGTGCATCAAATTAGAACTCAGGGTTAAGAAACTCGCTGAAAACCGCACAATTACATGGAAACTAAACAACCTGCTCCTGAATGACTACTGGGTAAACAATGAAATTAAGGCAGAAATAAATAAGTTCTTTAAACCAATGAGAACAAAGACACAATGTACCAGAATCTATGGGACAAAGCTAAAGCAGTGTTCAGAGGGAAATTTATAGCACTAATTGCTCACTGGAGAAAGCAGGAAAGATCTAACATCAACACCCTAATGTCACAATTAAAAGAACTAGAGAAGCAAGAGCAAACAAATTCAAAAGCCAGCAGAAGACAAGAAATAACTAAGATTAGAACAGAACGGAAGGAAATAGAGACACGAAAAACCCTTCAAAAAATCAATGAATCCAGGAGCTGGGTTTTTGAAAACATTAACAAAATAGACCACTAGACAGACTATTAAAGAAGAGAAGAATCAAACAGACACAATAACAAATGATAAAAGGGATATCACCACTGATCCCACAGAAGTACAAACTACCATCAGGGAATACTATAAATACCTCTATGGAAGTAAACTAGAAAATCTAGAAGAAATGGATAAATTCCTGGACACATACACCCTCCCAAGACTAAACCAGGAAGAAGTCAAGTCCCTGAATAGTTCAATAACAAGTTCTGAAATTGAGGCAGTAATTAATAGCCTACCAACCAAAAAAAGCCCAGGACCAGATGGATTCAGAACCAAATTCTACCAGAGGTACAAAGAGGAGCTGGTACTATTCCTTCTGAAACTATTCCAAACAATAGAAAGACAGGGGCCCCTCCCTAACTCATTTTATGAGGCCAGCATCATCCTGATACCAAAACCTGGCAGAGACACAATAACAAAAAAGAAATACAGAACCAAAGACAAAAACCACATGATTATCTCAATAGATGCAGAAAAGGCCTTTGACAAAATTCAACAGCCCTTCATGCTAAAAACTCTCAATAAATTAGGTACTGATGGAATGCATCTCAAAATAATAAGAACTATTTATGACAAACCCACAGCCAATATCATACTGAATTGGCAAAAGCTGGAAGCATTCCCTTTGAAAACTGGCACAAGACAAAGATGCTCTCTCTCTCACCACTCCTATTCAACATAGTATCGGAAGTTCTGGCCAGGGCAATCAGGCAAGAGAAAGAAAGAAACAGTATTCAGATAGGAAGAGAGGAAGTCAAATTGTCTCTGTTTGCAGATAACATGATTGTATATTGAGAAAACCCCATCGTCTCAGCCCCAAATCTTAAGCTGATGAGCAACTTTAGCAAAGTCTCAGGATACAAAATCAATGTGCAATAATCACAAGTATTTCTACACACTAATAGTAGACAGCCAAATCATGAGTGAACTCCCATTCGCAATTGCTACAAAGAGAATAAAATACCTAGAAATACAAGAGATGTGAAAGACCTTTTCAAGGAGAACTGCAAACCACTGCTCAAGGAAATCAGAGAGGACACAAACAAATGGAAGAACATTCCATGCTCATGGATAGGAAGAATCAATATCAAAATGGCCATACTGCCCAAAGTAATGTGTAGATTAAATGCTATCCCCATCAAGCTACCATTGACTTTCTTCACAGAATTAGAAAAAACTACTTTAAATTTCATATGGAACCGAAAAAGAGCCCATATAGCCCAGACAATCCTAAGCAAAAATAACAAAGCTGGAGGCATCATGCCACCTGACTTCAAACTACACCACAAGGCTACAGTAACCAAAACAGCATGGTACTGGTACCAAAACAGATATATAGGCCAATGGAACAGAACAGAGGCCTCAGAAATAATCTACACATTTACAACCATCTGGTCTTTGACAAATCTGACAAATACAAGTAATGGGGAAAGGATTCCCTATTTAATAAATGGTGCTGGGAAAACTGGCTAGCCATATACAGAAAACTGAAACAACCCCTTCCTTACACCTTATACAAAAATTAACTCAAGATGGGTTACAGATGGATTAAAGATTTAAATGTAAGACCTAAAACCATAAATAGCCTAAAAGAAAACCTGGACAATACCATTCAGGACATAGGCATGGGCAAAGACTTCATTAGTAAAACACCAAAAGCAATGGCAGGAAAACCCAAAATTGACAAATGGGATCTAATTAAAGAGCTTAGGCAGCCTACTGAATGGGATAAAATTTTTGCAATCTATCCACCTGACAAAGGGCTAATATCCAGAATCTACAAGGAACTTTAACCAATTTACAAGAAAAAAAACCCCATCAAAAAGTGGGCGAAGGATATGAACAGACACTTCTCAAAAGAAGATATTTATGTGGCCAAGAAACATGAAAAAAAACTCATCATCACTGGTCATTAGAGAAATGCAAAACCACATCAAAACCACAAGGAGATACCATCTCACACCAGTTAGAATAGTGATCATTAAAAAGTCAGGAAACAACAGGTACTGGAGAGGATGTGGAGAAATAGGAAAAGCTTTTACACTGTTGGTGGAAGTGTAATTAGCTCAACCATTGTAGAAGACAGTGTGGCGATTCCTCAGGGATCTAGAATCAGAAATACCATTTGACCCAGTAATCCCATTACTGGGGATGTACCCAAAGGATTATAAATTACTATAAATATACATGCACATATACATTTATTGTGGTACTGTTCACAACAGTGAAGACTTGGCACCAACCCAAATGCCCATCAATGATAGACTGGATAAAGAAAAAGTGGCACATATACACCATGGAATACTATGCAGCCATAAGAAAAGGATGAGTTCATGTCCTTTGCAGGGACATGGATGAAGCTGAAAACCATCATTCTCAGCAAACTAACACAGGAACAGAAAACCAAACACTGCATGTTCTCACTCATAAGTGGGAGTTGAACAATGAGAACACATGGACAGGGAGGGGAACATCACACACCGGGGCCTGTCAAGGGGTGGGGGGCTAGGGGAGGGATAGCATTAGGAGAAATACCTAATGTAGATGAGAGGTGATGGGTGCAGCAAACCACTATGGCACGTGTATACCTATGTAACAAATCCTGCACGTTCTACACATATATCCCAGAACTTAAAGTATAGTAACAAAAAAAAAAAAAAAATAAGGAAAATTGGTGAAAAAAGTGTTGAGATAGGGAAACTCCACAGTTGACTAACTAGTGGCTCATTTCTGTCGGGGCTGTGGTGTTCATGGCTTTTTACATACATGGTAGATGGCAGCTATGAGTTTCTCATCTTAAGAACACTGAGGGCTGGTCATGGTGGCTCATGCCTGTAATCCCAACACCTTGAGAGGCTGAGGCAGGAAGATCACTTGAGCCCAGGATTTTGAGACCAGCCTGGACAACATAGGGAGACCCCATCTCTACAAAAAAACTTAAAAAATAAAATAGCTGGGTGTGGTGGTGCATGCCTGTGGTCCTAGCAACTCAGGAGGCTTAGGTGGGAGGATTACTTGAGCTCAGAAGGTCAAAGTTGCAGTGAGGTGTGTTTGTCCCACTGCACTCCAGCCTGGGTGACACAGCAAGACCATGGCTCAAAACAAAACAAACAAAACCACAAAACAATGATTCTTTATCTTGTGACTTTTAAAAAATTGCTTTATTGGAATATAATTAATATGTAAACTGCACTTAAAATGTACAATTTGATAGACTTTAACATGTATATATACCCAGGAAATCATGACCACCATTAATGTGTAGTGAACAGATTTCGACACTTGAGGTTTCCTGTGGCCCCTTGTTTTCCTTATTCTTTCCTTCCTGATCCTTGCTGCCTCCAACCCAGGCAACCCCTGATCTGTTTTCTGTCAGTTTAGATTAGTCACCCAGACTGGAGTTCAGTGGCGCAATCTCAGCTCACTGCAACCTCCGCCTCTTGGGTTCAAATGGTTCTCTTGCCTCAGCGTCCTAAGTAGCTGGGATTACAGGTGCGTGCCACCACGTGCAGCTAATTTTCATATTTTTAGTAGAGACGGGATTTCACCCTGTTGGCCAGGATGGTCTCGATCTCCTGACCTCGTGATCTGCCCGCCTTGGTCTCTAAAAGTGCTGGGATTACAGGCATAGTACATTTTTTATAATTTTATATCAATAAAGTCACAGAATATATACTCTTCTATTTGTTTTTGTCTGGCTTCTTTCAAGCTAGATAGTTATTTTGAAATTTGTGTTATTACATGAATCAGTAGTTCATTTTTATTGTGGGAGCTGTTAGATTTCATCATTGTAACCATGGCTTGTTTATCCAGCCATCTTTTGATGAGCACTTGGGTTGCTTTTAGTTATGACAAATAAAACTGCTGTGGGCATTTATGTTTAAGTCTTCATATGAACATGCTTTCCTTTCTCTTGGGTAAATACTTACAACTTGAGTGTCTGGACCAGAGAGTAGGTGCAGGTTAACTTTTTAAGAAGCTGCCAAACTCTTTTCCAAAGTGGTTTCACCATTTTTCATTTCCATCACCAGTGTATGAAGTTTTCAGTGGCACCAAATCTTCCTTAACACTTGCTATGGCTAGTATTATTCATTTTAGCCATTCTAATAGGTATGTGGTAGTATCTCATTGTGGTTTTAGCTATTTTCCTAATGACTAATGATGAACATCTTTTCATATAGCTGTTTGCCGTAATAGGTCTTCTTTGGTGAAATGTGTAATCGAACCTTTTGTCTATTTTTAAAATTGAGTTGTTTACTATTTGTAGTTTCATGTTTTCTGCATAAAAGTTCTTTGGTAGATAGATGATTTGCAAATATGTCTTTCCCAATTTGTGGTTTATCACTCATTGTTTCAGCAATGTCTTTCAAACAGAAAAGTTTTTAGTTTTGATAAAGTCCAATTGATATTTTTTTCTTTTATGGATCATATTTTCAGTCTTATAAATTGTATCTAAGAAGCATTTTCCAACTCAAGGACACAAATACTTTTACCTTTGGTTTCTTATAAAAGTGTTATAGTTTCAAGTTTTACATTTGTCTGTGCTCTATTTTGAGTTAGTTTTGGATATTGTTTGTTCTGTGGATCAGAGGTTTTTTTTTTTTTTTTTTTTTTTTTTTTAATCCCCGCATATAGATACCCATTTTGTTCCAGCACTATTTATTTAAAAGACTATCCTTTAAATTGTATTTTACTAAAAATCCTCCATATATGTGTGGTTTTATTTCTGGGCTATTTTTTTCCACTGATCCGTTTATTTTTATGCTACACTAAACTGTTTTCATTACTGTCATGAGCTTCAGTCAGTGGTATAGCTCTCCATTTCTTTTTTAACATTTGTTTGGCTATTCTAAGATCTTTGCATTTCCATATGAATTTTAGATCATCTACATTTCTACAAAAAACACCTGCTGGAATTTCGATTGAGATTTTGCAAATTATGTGGACCAATTTAAGGAGAATTGACATCTTAATATTTAGTTTTCTTAGGAAAATGGCATGTCTCTCCAGTTATGTCCTCTTTAATTCTCAGAATATTTTGTAGTCTTCAGTGTTCAGGTCCTACGCATCTTTTGTCAGATTTCTCCTTAAGCATCTTATGGTTTTTTAAAAAAATGCTATCGCAAATGAAAAGTGAAATTTCAAAAATATGAATTTGTTTGTTGTTAATATATATAAGTATACGATTGACTTTCCTACATCAATCTGGTATCTTATAATCTTGCTACTAAACTCACTTATGCTATTATCATTTTTGTAGATTCTTCAGATTTTTTTTACATAGATGATCATGTCATCTGTGAATAAAGACAGATTTACTTCTTTCTTTCCAATGTAAATGTTTTTGATGTATTGCCTGATTGCATTGGCTAGGATCTTCAGCAGAGTGTTAAATAGAAGCAATGAGAGCCAATGTCTGTGTCTGTTTTCTGATATCACAGGCAAAGCGTTCACCCTTTTACCATTCACTATGCTGTTTTTGTAGATGCCTTCAATCAGGTTGAGGATGTTTCTTTCTGTTTCTGATTTGATGAGAATTTTTTATCAGGAGTGGATGTCAAATGCTTTTTTTTTTTTCTATTGATATTATATACTTTTTCTATTTTAGTTAATCTGGTAAGTTATATTGATGCTTGAATTTGTACTGACTTTTTATTTCTGATATAAACCCCACTTATTAATGGTGAAGTATGCTAATGGTGAAGTTAGACTCAATTTACTGAAATATTTAGACTTTTTACATCTGTGTTCATGTGTGATACTGGCTGTTAGTTTCTTAATTTGTAGTGTCTGATTTTGGTATCAGGGTAGAACTGCCCTAATAGGATGTGTTAGGATGTATTCCCTCTTCTTCTGTTTCTTTGGAAGAGTTTGTGAAGAACTGATGTTTTCTTTAAATATTTGGTAGAGTTTAGCAGGAAAATCTTCTGGTCCCAGACTTTTCTTTGTGGGTAGTTTTTTATTTTTATTTTTAATTACTTTTCTAGCTATTTACTTTAACTTACTTGTATGCCCATGTTTAAGGTGCATTTCCCGTAGGAAGCATATACTTGAGTCTTTTGTGACACTCCCCGCTCCCGTTAAATATAAGGAAAAACTTGCCTGCAAGTCCATCAGATGATTTTCCCTCAGTTTCTTTTGGCTAGGATTGTATGTGGGGCTTGGGCCTAAACCAGTCATAGGCAAAGGGGAACAATGAAAATACCATGATTGGCTTAGCCCAGTGCTTCTCAAGATGTGGTCTCCAGACCAGTAATACTAGCTTTACCTGGAAACTTCTTAGAAATTCAGATTCGTTGACCCTATGCATCAAATTTAAGGGATGTGGTTTAGCAATTTGTCTTAACAAGATGTTTGAGTAATTTTGAGACATGAGACATTGAGAATAACTGGCCTAGACTAGCCTATACTTGTGAGCAGGGAGAAGTAGCCTGTACCCGATAGTTTAGGGTATGTTCCTAGGAAGTGGAAGGGATTATTACCTACATAGGTAGGTGATAATTTTGCCATAGTAGGACTGAGGTGGGGCCCAAGAATATGAATTTTTAACTGATATACTCTTGATGGAGTCACGACTGTGCAACACACTCTAAGGAAACAAAATAATATATTGGACTTAGAATTAAATCCATTGAGATCTGTATTTTAGAGTCCTCATCTGTAACTGGAGTGAGCAAACTGTCCCAAGGGCAAATCAGAGCTGTTGCATGTTTGTATGGTGGGTAAGATACGTTTTTACATTTTTAAATGATGAAAAAAAAATAAAAAGAATGGAAAACTATGGGAAATCCAACTTTCAGTGTCTATAAATCAATTTTAAAGGAACACAGCCATGTTTATTCGCTTATATATTGTCTAGGATGCCTTTGGACTGGAATGGCAGTGCTGAGTAGTTGTGACAGAGATCATGTGGCTTACAAAGCCTGAAATATTTACTTGCTGGCCCTTTACAGAAAACATTTGGCAATCCCTGATCTCTAAGAATAATTTACCAAAGAATAGTACATTCCCCAACTGTCTTGGATAACTGATAAATGAATAGGTGAACGTTTTGTCTAGAACAGTAAAAGTGTGAATAATGAAGTATGTTATTTCAAGAATATATGCATATTAGAATTGTGGTAGCTTTGTTGGAAGGAAGATTACTTTAGATTTATAATTACTGTAAGCTTATAATAGTGAGGTGTCATGTATTAGAGCCAGCAGTTTCAGGGAGGTAATTCACCCTTCCCCCTTTTTTAGTTAACTTGCTTATTCCTCAAGAAAAACCTTTTCGTATAGTCCTATCACTGAAAATATTCTAAAATCTACATTAATATGGCATATTAATGAGAGAAGCTTTTTATAACCTGCAGTGCTTCTGGGTAGTTATTTTGCATACTACTCATTATTGTGTAATGGTGTAGGTGCTAAAAGTACTCTTCCTAAAACATATCTTTTAAAGCTCTTTGTTTGGCTTTAATGAAAAAGAAGCATGTACCAAGGTTAGTATAGATTTGAGACAGGAGAAATATGTGATTATGTAAGGGTTCAAAGAATCAACTGACTGGCTTTTACGGGTGTTTAGACTTATTTTTAAAAAATACACAAGATTTGCCTTGTTTGTCACATCATGTTTACCTTCATTAGCCCAAGTTTACCAAAGATTCTGTTGCCAAAGAGAAAGATGAAAATGTTTATTTCTTGACATGTCAATAGAGATAGTAAGATCATGATAGTGCCTTTTTAGGGCTTGTTTAGTAAAAAAAAAAAAAAAAAAAAAAAGAAAAGCCCTTGATCTCTGATGCTGAAACACACAGTTAGGGGAAAAATTGTTAGACCTTTTTTTGGAAGTTTTTCTCACCAGGCTACAGGAAGTGTCATCTTCTATTTGGGGATATTTGCCTGTTAAAAACTATTTCTGATACTTTGAAGTGATCAAATATGAGTTGTGTTTCTATGGAAATTGTTAAATACATGTTGCTTTCCCCAGAGAGAGGTACTCTCTGTGTACCTATATCATACCTATAATGTAGATTTCTTTTTTTAAGGTTATACGTTGGCTCTTCAAAGACGTTCACCTCATCAGAGAAATCCCTGACTCCTTTGCAATGGTGTAGACATGTCCTAGATAACCCAACTCCTGAGATGGAAGCAGCAAGACGTTCCCTGTGCTTTAGACTGGAGCAAGGTAATTGTGAATGTGTGCATTTACATTCTCCAACTCTTGTCACTCTCTGTGCTACTTTTGTTGCTGGTTTTGAAATAAACATTTCAATTGAAAATTCTTACCCTGAGGTGCAGCTGTTGCATGCAATTAGCTTCACATGTATTACACATCAAGCTTTCTCAATGTAGGATGTGTTTAGTTTTGTGCTTATTTTTAGCCATATTTTTAGTTTGCTTTGGTTTATATTGCAGTGTAGGAACACACATTTTATTTTATTTTATTTTTCTGTTGGCAAATATACCAGTCAATAAAATGGTCAGTTTTCAGTGCTCTGGGGTCAGTAACAAGGTTGTGTGGCTGGCTTCTAAGGCAGAAAACAGGGTTTCCTGGGGATCTGAGTACTGACCTTATTGAATGCCTTTAACATTTAGTTGGATGTATAACTGGAAGTGCTAACCTTTAAAAACTAAGAAATCTTCATATTATCTGTAACATTAATTAACTTATGGAGCCTAACAGAAGTTTAAATTTTAAAAAAGGGCATTTGGAAAAACAACAAAAATGAGTGAGTGGTACCTTGCTGTTTGATGTAGGGAACTACTTGAAGCTGTAATTATGTAGGCTTTTGACTTGTCTGTTAACCTCTGGGCATCTGTTTCATCCTCTGGGAACACTGTTTCTATTCCATGGACCACTTGCCTCCAAATCATACATGAGCTTGAAAGTACAGATTCCGGAGCCTCTAGATTAAAGAATCATACTGTCTGAGGGTAGGGTTGGGGAGTCTGCATTGACAAGTTCACCAGTGCGATTCTCATGTACACTGATATTTGAGTACACTGCCCATGAAGCCATTCGAGGATAATGAATAACATATTTGGACATAAGAAAAAGTAGAATAGATAATGCTTCTAGAGCTCTTAATTCTGTAACATTCATTACCTTTACATTCTTGACATCCTTCATCTTATTCAGTCTAACTGAACTCACCTTTAGAGGTGAGAAATAGTTTAGAGAAGTTCCCAGTGTTACAAGGCAGAATGATACTTGGGGACGGAGTCAAAGCCAGGGTCTCTCCATAGACTCCAGGTGTCTTAAGTATGGAGACACCAGAGACTCCATACTTAACCAGTATTCTGTACTGCCGTATTGGCATGGTCATAAGTAAATATCAACAGAAATCTGCTTTAAATACTTGGAAGGTGGGATGAAATAGTGTATCTTATTAACATTTTAACTAAAATGAAACGGGTGGCTTAATAATGGAAAGTTGAAGAGCAGTGTAGGGACAAAGGCATGTTAGGGTTAAAACTTTGGTGATAGATGCTTATCTAACAGAGCAGCCATCTCAGAGTTGGGGGCTCTAGTATTCATTCTGTTCCCGTTTACCTCAGTGACTCTAAGAAAACGGATACGGTTTGGCTCTGTGTTCCCAGCCAAATCTCATCTCCATTACATTGTAATCCTTACATGTAGAGGGAGGCACCTGGTGGAAGGTGACTGGATCATGGGGGCACTTTCTCCCATGCTGTTCTCGAGATAGGGAGTCCTCATGAGAGCTGATCGTATTAAGTGTGGCACTTCCTCACCCTTTCACTTTCTCCCTCTCCTGCCACCATATAAGGACATACTTTGCTTCCCCTTTACCTTCCACCATAATTGCAAGTTTCCTGAGGCCTCCCCAGCCATGTGGCACTGGGAATCAATTAAGCCTCCTTTCTTTATAAATTACCCAGTCTCAGGTAGTATCTTTATAGCAGTGTAAGAACAGACTAATACACAAACCATTAAATCCCTTTGTGCTTAACTCTTTGAAGGGTTATATAGACCATTCCTAAGCCTCCTTACTTAATCCTTGGCTCAGTGACTTATATCTGTATTTTAATATAAGAATTTGGCTCAATAGGCCGGGCGTGGTGGCTCAAGCCTGTAATCCCAGCACTTTGGGAGGCCGAGACGGGCGGATCACTAGGTCAGGAGATCGAGACCATCCTGGCTAACACGGTGAAACCCCATCTCTACTAAAAAATACAAAAAACTAGCCGGGCGAGGTGGCGGGCGCCTGTAGTCCCAGCTACTCCGGAGGCTGAGGCAGGAGAATGGCATAAACCCGGGAGGCGGAGCTTGCGGTGAGCAGAGATCCGGCCCCTGCACTCCAGCCTGGGTGACAGAGCCAGACTCCGTCTCAAAAAAAAAAAAAAAAAAAAAAAAAAGAATTTGGCTCAATAATTTGAAGTAAAATTCAAATTGAATTCAGAATTACAGTCCTTTATGTCAGGGGTTAACAAACTTTTTTTGAAAGAAGACAGTTAATATTTTAGATTTTGTGGGCTACATAATCTCTGTCATGACTGTTCAACTTAGCCATGCCCAGAAAACAATGATCAATGCAGAAATTAATGAGTGAAGATGTGTTCCAATATAACTTTATTTACAAGCACTGACATTTGAATTTTGTGTGGTTTTTCACATGTCACAAAATGTATGTATCTTTCCCAATTATTAAAAAAATACAAAAACCTTTCTTAGCTGGTGAATTATTACAAAAGCAGGAGTGGGCTGGATTTGGGGTACCTTTGGCCTTATCTACCCCGGCCTTACGTCATTTGCACACTAGATGGATTTACATATAAGGTTAGATTCTTTTTTTCTAAAAATAGAAGAGAAACTTTTAAAAAGTATAAATAATCCTAATTGGTGGTTGCTATTAAGATATTAGACTAAGTGCTTCATTATCCGATTTTCCTTTCATTGATGTGGAGCTCAGGCAGGATCGTGAGGTCATGAGGATGTGAACTGGCATACTGCAGTTTTGTTCATGATGTAATTTATTTAAACGACCTGTAAAAGTTTAGAGAACGAGTTTTTCAAAACCAAAATTAGTCTTTTACTTAATTTGTATATAAACTCACAGCTTCTTTTGCTGTGAGACTAAATGTTTTTATTCCAGAGATCCATAATCCATAATCCTGTTGAGATGAGAAGTAACCAATTAGGCTGTTTACTGGAGAAAATTCTCTTTTTTAAAAAATTCAACTTATATTTTATAAAATATGTCTATAGTTTAAAAAATAGTCTTACAACTGTTATAAGACAAATATCAAATTGCTGCCCTAATCTCTCATGCCCCTTTTATTTCCCAGAGGTACTTAAGAAAAGCTCTTTGTTTTGGTTTTACTGTTTACTTCTCTTTTTAAATTCCATGTTTATATGGCTGTTTGCTTTGAATTTTTCATTTTAAACATTATCCATTGGCTTTTGACTTTGGATGGTGAAGATTTAATTCCTTTACACCTTACTCCTATATTTTTTCTCTGCATGTCCTTTCTATGTTACCTTTTACCAACTTTAGGGGACATCAGTATTTATTATGATAGAAAGTTATATTCAAGCCATGCAATATTTTATCATTCCTTTTTCTATCTAACTTTTTTGTTTTTGAGACAGATTCTTGCTCTGTGCCCAGGCTGGAGTGCAGTGGTGCAATTTCAGCACATTGCAACATCTGCCTCCTGGTTTCAAGGGGTTCTCTGGCCTCAACCTCCTGAGTAGCTGGGATTACAGGTACATGCAACCATGCCTGGCTAATTTTTGTATTTTTAATAGAGATGTGGTTTCACCATGTTGGCCAGGCTGGTCTTGAATGCCTGAGCTCAGGTAATCCACCCACCTTGGCCTCCCAAAGTGCTGAGATTACAGGCGTGAGCCACTGTGCCCAGCCCATCTAGCATTTTTTTAAAGAATTAATTGGAAAAAGACGCTTAGTTTTGTTGTTGTTGTTGTTGTTGCTGTTATAATTTATAAGACAAGGTCCTTGTCATTAATTTATCCCCAAACTCCCCTCATGAACCATCCGCAGTATGAGACACATAAATCCAAGAATTTTGTTAGGCAGCGCCCTGCTCTCTTACTCTAACTGGAACTAGTCATCTTTAGCCTCTGAAGAGCCATCATGGTGGGACTTTACTTTCCTTATCCTGGGAATTCCTCTGGCCCCTCTTCAGTGCTATAGTACCTGCTTCTGAGATACAAATACTCTCCTTTCTATTCCATTAAAAGAAAGGAATATTTCTGCATTTGCTTTTTTGGGAGAGTAGAGGGAAAAAGGATATGTGGGAGGTAAATTTTGAGAACCTCCTGTGTTTGAAAACGTTTTTATTCCTACTTTCACCCTTATGCAGGATTGTTCTTTGGGCTAGGTATAGAATTCTAGGTTAAAAACCATTTCCCACAGAGTTTAGAAGGCATTATTCCATTATATTTTAGCTTCGGGGTTGCTTTTGAAGTCCAGCACCGTTCTCATTTCTGATTCTTATTTGTGACCTTTCTACCTAAAATAACATGAATATTTTAGAATATTGTCTTTTATTCTTGGTATTCTGAAATTTCATTTATTTTGTGTGTGCTAGAAACTTTAGTTCTGCAAAATTTCTTGCATTATTTCTTTGTATTCATACCCCTCTGCCCTTGTTTTCTCTATTCTTTCCAGATACTCCTGTGGATCAGAGTTGCCTGGATTGATGTTCAAATTTTATATTTTTCTCTCTCGCTTTCTATTCTTGATTTTGTTGTTGTTGTTGCTCTACTTTCTTGGAGATTTAAAAAAAACACATCTTCTAAACTCTTCTGCTGCATATTGAGTGACTTCTATGTACCAGGTACCATTGTAGGTGACGGAGATGCATCAGTGAACAGCACAGATATTAAGTCTCTGCCCTCATTAAGCTCACCTTCTAGTATTCAGATTTTCACTTAGTCCTCCAGATCTGTAAGGTACTTTTATTTGTGTTTGTATCCTTTCTGTTTCAGTTTATTCAGGTAATGAAGCCTGTCTTTGATAAAAGTAGGAGAGGAGCAGTTGCCTGAGCAGGCAGGGTGGGGAGCTGGAGGGTTTTAGTGCTTTCCTGCAGATTTTCAGTTATCTGGTTTTTTTCACTTCACCACAGAACTCCCTACCCGCTGTGGTACTTCGCACCTGTGATTCCAGAACCTTGCCAGGTCCTTATTAGTTTCTTTTTGCTGTAAGGCCATAGAGCGGAGGATGTCAAAACCCAAGTCTGTTTCCGCTGTTCATTCTAAGATGTTGTGACCATCCCCAGTGTGATAATTGTCTCCTGTCCTGTTCAGTCTTCCTATGGGCTTACACGAGTTTGAGTTTAACTCTTACTGTAGTGTGGTTTTATAAGAGAATAGGGAGGAATTCATAGTTAATCCCCCATATTGAAGAAGACTTATTGGCTTCCAACTAAGGAGGTCCTTTGTCAATGATGGTTAATTGACAGACACCAAAAATTATGGTTTTGTCCCACACTTTATTCATAACATAGTATAAAGATTTAATTGGAATAATACGAGCTTTCTATATTTTTGAAGTTTTAATAATTCTCTAATAAAGCATTTTTCTTTTTGTTTAGACTTAATTTCTCCCTTGGGCAGTCAGCACTTTTGAGTAACAGATATTACTGAGTGTTTTCTTTGAGACTAGGGTTGTTTCTTTTCATTTGAATATAAATTGCCCAAGGGAATGGACTTTGTGTTGTTGAGCACCAGTTCTCTAACTCCTAGAAGGGTACCTGACACAAAATAGATGCTGTTGCTAAAGTAAATGAATGTTTTAATTTTTTTTTTTGAACACAATGTCAGTATTACTTCTGTTTCAGTTTTGGTTTTGAATAATTAAAATGGGTTTGGGTCCTTGCAACATTTCCTTATTAGCCACCTCTTACATTCAGGGCATAGACTAGCATTGGTTGAAGTATCAGCTTGCAATATTGCTTTCCCATTCACAAGCATGTTTACTTTAAAACAATCAGTTTCTATTTATCTTACACATTTTGTTCCAAGGTGATTAATTGAAGTCCTTAGGAGTTATACATCTCCCTCTATATACACAGAAATTAAAGACACTTCACCAAGAAATTCACAGCCATGAGTAGGAGTGATGAGAGGTAAACAAAGAATACAACTACCCTCTCCTTTTTACCCTCTTCCTCTCTTCATTGTGCCTTTGTCTCATACTCTTAACTCTTTCATTGACAGATAGGTAGAAGTTCCTTAATGTGAGCCTGGAGCTTCAGACGAGATGCTGCTTATGTAATATTTGAGCAAATATTTTTGAAACTTGGTTCCTCTTTTTTGACCTTCATGTTTTGAGAAGAAAATTCTTCAAAAAGTAAAGATTAATTCCCTTCTAGGAAATGTGAAGAGGGGCATAGCTGAGAGGAGCCAGAATGTTTCTGGTGGGCAGAGCTGGTCTTAAACCCTCTTCTACCTTATTTCCTCTTTACCCTAGGCCATTAGCCCAGGCTGTTTTCTTGGCTGCAAGTTAGCCACGGTGGCAGGTTAACCATCCCTCCTTGTTTATGGAGTAAGCATCCCCAGGAAGCCATCTGGGTAAGGGTTTGTCAAGGTTGGTTTCTGTAGGTCCATCTGGCTGCATTTCTCCCAAGATTGTCTCTAACTGCACAATTGCTAATGAGCTCATCTGGATTGTAACTTCTTGCAGGTCCCAGGCCTATTTCTCTTCTTACTGCCTACCTTTGTGATTTCATAGAGTCCTCAAAAAGCTTTCATGATGTATCTGATAACTTTTGACCCTGGATCTAGATAACAAAACTTGCTAAATTACGAGAGAATGTATGGGACATAGTTAAACCTTGTCTTGAGGTTGTGAGAACAAGCTTATTAGAATTATGCCCTTCTGCAGAAAGTTTTTTTCTGAAGAAAATGAAGGAAAGGGATTTTTATAAGATTTAATTTTGTAGGAAGACAGCACCTGCATTATCACTGTTTTCAAAATACTGCTAAAAAATACGTTGTCGGCCAGGCGCGGTGGCTCATGCCAGTAATCCCAGCACTTTGGGAGGCCGAGACAGGCGGATCACGAGGTCAGGAGATCGAGACCATCCTGGCTAACATGGTGAAACCCCGTCTCTACTAAAAAATACAAAAAACTAGCCGGGCGAGGTGACGGGCGCCTGTAGTCTCAGCTACACAGGAGACTGAGGCAGGAGAATGGTGTCAACCTGGGAGGCAGAGTTTGCAGGCTTGCAGTGAGCTGAGATCCGGCCACTGCACTCCAGCCTGGACGACAGAGCGAGACTCCGTCTCAAAAAAACAAAAAACAAAAAACGTTGTCTTCACATCCACAGTTTTGCAAATTGTTAAATATTTTTTAAAAGATACAATAAGATAATTATTTTTAGTGTATATAATATATTACTACATATGACTAATATGTATCTAATGCCCCTAATTCTTATAGGGAATATTAATTGACTTGGATATAAGAAACTTTTTTTTTTTTTTTTTTTTTTTTGAGACAGGGTTTTACTCTGTTGCCTAGGCTGGAGTGCAGTGGCGCAATCACGGCTCACTGCAGCCTTGACCTCCCTGGGCTCAGGTGACCCTTCCATCTTAACTTCCTAAGTACCTGGGACTGCAGATGTGTGCCACCATACCTGGCAGATTTTTTGTAGGGTCGGGATTTTGCCATGTTGCCCAGGCTGGTATTGAATTCCTGGGCTCAAGCAATCTGCCCACCTTGGCCTCTCTGTGCTGGGATTATAGGCATGAGCCACTGTGCTTGGCCCTAAGAAACTTTTTATTATAAATTGCAAAACTTATTATCCTCTTTTCCAAGCTGATCTTTTAATACTCAAATTTTACAATTTGTAAAGTCTTATGTATCATGTAGTCAGTACAGTCAAGTTACTTAAGTTTTCTCAGCCTCTTTTACATTTGTATTTATTTTGTAGTGTTGTTATAAGGAAATAGATATTTGTAAATTAGATTAGATAATGGCTCAGATATTAGGTCTCTCCCCCTTGTATGTGAAGAGTGTAAATGGCTTTTTTGGATAATCTACAGAAAGTCATGTTAAAAGTGAAATAACATTGCTAGAAGTTAAATCTCCTGGCATCTCTAAATCTGCAGTCTGCTAGTATAAAGTTAACTAATAAAGTCTAAAACACAGTAATCTCTCTTTTTTTCCCCCCAAAACACTGGCCACTTATTTGAATATGCAGTCTCCAACAAAGCTCAGTATCTTGGTTGGTTTTCCTCTTTTGAAGATGGTCCTAACGATGTTTGCTTTCCATTTCGAGGCACCCTGTTTTGTGAACTTTTTTAGTTGTTAATGTGTGTGCCTTTTTCGAAGTAGATTAAGCATCTGAAGATGGAGGTCTGTACCTAAAATTGTTTTTTGAATCACCAGTGCTTAATACATTTTTCAACATGTTTTAAATACTGAATTTTTTTTTTTTTTTTGTAATTGACTAATTTGAGTATGTTTAAATTTTTTAAGTTGGCCAAAACAAAACAAAACAAGCCAAAAATTTTCATTGAACATTTGGTGTTGTAAATGGCATCCTACTAGCCAAGCCAAAAAAACCCTGAAAAAACCAAAACAGAGTGGTGTTCATTAAAGTGTTAGTTCTGAGCGTGGGGGTTTCAGTCTGTTTTGTTCATTGCTGTGACCCTTTCTGTGCCTGGAATAACTCCCGTCACACGGTAGGTGTTGCGTGCTAATTGTTGAAGGAGTGAATATGGCGGAAGTTTTCACCTTAATAGTTATGCCTCATCCTTGCTCCACTGTGATTGAGAGGGTGGCCCTTATTTCTAGGGCCTTGCCTAGTAAGTGGGGACATTTAGCAGATTTCACAGGGCTATTTTAGAAAGATTTCTGGAAATATTGAATGAGAAATTACTTCAGAAATGTGGAGTACTACATAGATATACCGAAACATTCCTAATGTACAGATTTTCATTTAGAAATTGAACCTAAAATACAGGGAATCCTCTTTGCCTGGCTACTTATACTTCATAGAAAACTAAGTATTTCTTTTGGCAGAGGGTGGGTATCTGTTTTCTATACCTACAAATAAAGGTATTTGTTAGGGATCTTACACTGAGAAGTTTTGTAAGTGTAGTTTATTCAACAATCATAGAAAATCCAAGACAATCTCTTTAGTTGGTTGTTTTTATTTTATTTTTTATTAGATCTGTATGTATTCCATTTCGAACTTGCCCATCTTTCTACCCCCCTCAACCCCTTTAGAATAAAAATAACAAAACTGCATAGAACTTTCATGGGTAGGATTAGCTCACTTGATATCCTAAATTGAAATAAGGCTAATCTAGGGTCTTTGGTAAGTTCATTCATGAGACTGGGATGTTAAATAACCAAATAATGATCAAAAGCTTATCTAAGTAATTTGAAACGCCAGTTTATTAACTGGGGCCAGTTAATAAAAGCTTATCTTGGCTTAACGTACTTGAATGTCTGTAACTATTGAATCAGGACAGGTCACATTTGAGCAGAGTAGGTGTACTTTTCACAGATAGTGGAGGCCTACATAATTACTATCCTTGGCTCATGTTTCGCTATGACCATCTGTCATTTCCTCTGGGATTGTATACTAAGGAAATGTGAATAGAAATTACCCCGTTCATTGAGTTTTTCTTTTATCTTCGTATGGTACCAGTTCCCAATCTTATTTTAGTTGTTATAAAAGAGTGTTAATGTCCAAATTTAGCCGATGAAGAAGAAAGTTGTAGACTAATCCACAGTTCTGCAAGTGACCCTTTCTTTTGTTAAAATCCACACAGATTGAAGTGAGACATTAAGCTTATCAAATGTCTGTCTTTGGAATCTGTCCAGTCTCTCCTTGCTTGGCCCAAGATGTTATCTCCACCAGCTCATATTTCTAGTCTCGAGATGCTCTGTCAAACTTGGAACACAAAATTAAAACTTAGTCTGTAGGGTTCATTTTGGGTAAGCTTTGTAAAGAATTTCTTTTCTCACTGGAAAAACAATCTGGAATCATGTTGGAATTTTTGTGCAGAGACAGGGTCTCCTGATATGTGCTGTCATTCCTGTGTGCTGAAAATGGAAAATGCATTGTCATCGCTGTGGGATTTCATTACATCTTTATGTTGCTTTGCTCTTATGTTCAGAATAGCCCCAATGCATTTACTTCGGTATTGGCAGTGATTTAGTACAGTAACAGATAATCAGGGATTGTGCTTCTATGAAATTTGCAGGGTCAGTCCATTATACCCTGTAACCTGATGTGTGTTTGCTTGATTTCCTTAAATAATCCCTTTTTCTTTTGCTAATTTGTACTTGTGTTTCCATGTGGTTTTGTTCTTTGGATTCACTTGGTATTTCCACCATGATTCGAAAAGTGTTTATCAAAATAAACAACAGTGGTTGTTCTGGTGAATTTATTATTGACATGCTATTTTGTTACCTATCTTCACCAAGGAAAAAATAAAACAATGGAGATTCTCCCAAGGTAGTTGTCTGCTGCTTTCATACTACTGTGATGGTTGATTAAATTTGACTCTATGGTAGTGAAATTCGTTTTGTTTTTTTTTTTTTTGGTAGGTGTTGGTACCTGTTTCTTGAGACCTCTACAGAATAGTTGGGTTTAAAGGAAGACTTTCTAGACTCTTTTTTTCTGAAACACTGGGGCTTGATCAGATGATTACAATACATGAAATGTGTTGAGTACTTACTAGGTACAGTCGTAGTGCTAAATACAGGGTGCAGTTTCAAGCAAGATGAGCTCAGTGCCTGGCCTTGGGAACATGCATTCTGGTGCGAAAAACAGATGACACAGATAGCAGCTCTTTGTTCTTCCTGTCCCATAAAAGAAGCATAATGATGCAAATGGCAGCCTAACCCAGGAGTGTGGTCAGAAAATGATTTCCCAAAGATGTGAGACATCAGCTGGGACCTGAGAGTCAGTGGGAGTTAAGCCAGTAACTCTTGTGTGTGTGTATGTGTGTGTGTGTGTCTGTCTGTCTCCATGTGTCCATCTGTTCATCCATCCAGCGGGAGGAGGGGGTGAGGAAGTGTGTCCCAGGCCTTTTCTGTCACTGGGATAAGCCATAACTTAATAAAGAGTGTTTTACTCTCGGAGACACTGGGGAGGAAGGATAGCAATAGCATGTGGAAAGGCCCTGCAATGGGACATGATGTGAGGAAATGGCAGGCTGTTGTGGTGGGGGTGTAATGGAGGGAAATGACTCTAAATGAAACTAGAAACTAGACATGGGTGCAGCGTCTTCAGGGCAGTTAAGGATTCTGTATTTTATCTTAAAATGGCTGAAAAACATTTGAATAATTTTTATTAAAGGAGTGACATAACTGAACAGGTAAGCTACGGGATGTTACTTGAATTGTCTCAGAAGGCAGAGCCTTTTTTGGAAATATGGTGAACTGTGGAGAGTGAAATAGTGGTTTTAGAAATTCTTTGGAACATGGGTAGGTTTAGGCTTTAGCATTTTTTTAAAGGGAGAGTCTTAGATAAACTTGGGAATGTTTTCTTCTTTTTCATTAATATCCCAAATTTCTTGTGTGACTACATGTGAGAAATGGTAGTTGAAAATGTGGCCAAGTTCTTGTGACACTTAATTTACTTTGGAAACATAAAGGTTTGATTTGTTGATATTCTCAGTTATTTATAATATTTGGGAGCTTTAAATTTTTATATAGTAATAACTTTCATATATTTGAGTTTTGGAGCTCTTTTCAATTTGTGAGTTTAATTTTTTTCTGCTGTCATAGTTGTAAGGTTGTATTTCAAGGAACAGTGTGTTTAAATGTACTAGTCTTTTGAAATGCGGATTTGCTGTCATTGGATGTGTCCTGTACTTGTATAAATGTGCATGCATATGCATGCTCAGTCTTGTCCCCTATTTTTATAGTATTTTCAGATAAATGAAGTTAGATCAGTAAAAGGATAGTTGCAGGGAAAACAAGCAATTAAATCATACTTTTTTTGGTCATTTTTAATTTCTTAGAAGTGCTAAAGGAAGAATGGACAGGGCTAAGAACCAACCTGCTTCTCTGAAAGTTGGCCAAAGGCATCTACCAAAATGAGATGGAAAATATGAGAGAAGTGAGGGGACAGAAGAAGAAAGACCCAGAACCTCTCATGTCTTAACAGAAGTTCTAGAAGCAGGAACATACTGAACAAAGGAAATAATCAGTAAATAATAGAAGAACATTTCTTTGACAGATCCTCAGGATGAACTAAGATAGATGAAAAAAAGCCATGCACTTAGATCTCCTGGTTATTGAATTTCAGATTCTCCAGAATTAAACTATTCCTTCGTTTGAACATTATTAGGAGTTTATCTATAGTATAACAAACTTCAGATATTTTATAAGTAATATTGGATGCTAGATAAAAATTAATATTATCTTTAAAGTTTTAAGGAAGAAAGTTATTTTCAAACTATAATCCTGTACCAAAGCGAATAAGTGTAGCAGCAAAAGAAACTTTTGGTTGTGCAAAGTCTGGATTTTACCTTAAAATGGTTGAAAGCGTTACCCTTTGTGCACACTATTTTAACAGTGGGAAAAGTACAAGTATAAAAGATCACATGAGATGTAGAAAACAGTGACCTTGGAGATGACCTAGGAGAAGCTGAGAAAGATGAAGATGAAATAAGACAGTGATTGACTCTCAGGCTTGTGATATTCTTCACCTGGTGGTTGTGTTCTAGAGCAAAATAATTACTTTCTTTACCTTGGTCTTGTCATATCTAGTGATCACCTTATAGCTATCCCAATCACAGCTATAAAACAGAATGAAAATCCAATAAACCTTGACAATGTAAAAATAGAACTATCAGATCTGGAGATGGATACGGAGAAGGTGCATATATACTAAATACTAAATAACATTTCATGGTAGGAAATCAGATACCAACAAGGTGATGATTGGTTTGTCTATTGTCTATTTAAAGTTATATACTAATTATGTAATTGTATTTGAAGTATGAAAAACAAAGTGGAAAGTGGGCCTGGGTGGGGAAGGAAAAGAGACTCCTGATTTAGGCCTTTAATGTATATTTTAGTGTTGTTTTATGAGCAGATATTTTAATAAAATCATGAATGGGTTAGTTTTAGGGCCAAAGATAGTTTTCCCTTGGTCAGAACTCTGAAATCATTTATTTACTTTCTGTCGTCTCTTAAGATTAGTGGGTCAGAGGCCTTTGCTGTTACTGGGATAAGCTGTAATTCAATGAAGAGTCTTTTAGTCTCGGAGACACCGGGGAGGAAGGATTATTCAAATTCTCTTCTCATCACTCTTCCATTCAATAACCGACAGTGCTTTCTAAAAGCCTACTTTTAGATTTGACTGGGTAAAGTGTGGTGGCAAATCCAAGCCATAGGCGTGAAGACTCTTAGTAAAAATCTAGTCTGTCCTTTCAGAGGGAGGGCCCTCTATTTTCAGACATGAGATTATTTAGCCTATTTCTTCATATAATTAGATTCTGTAACATATTGCTTACCTTACCTCATGATTGCAGTGTAGAACCTGGAAGTTATTCTAGCTGGTTGCCAGCTTGCATTGTGGCTGTAGTCTAAATTAGAAGCAGCTGTCTGTAATCTGCTTGACAACATCTCATCGTTGACAAATTATTAGATCACTCTTCTTCCTTGTTCTTTTCGGATTAAATTATTACTTTTCCACAAGCCCTCTTCTCACAGTCTGTGTCCATTTTTATTGTCCTTAAGTTTGACTTAAACTATAGCAGACACACAGACCTAAAGAGAAAATGGCTTCTATAAAAGGGAATTTTTAAACATGTCTTTGAAGTATAATTACTACTACATTTGTTTTAAAATCTCCCCTATTAATTGCAGATGGGAAGTTGGAGGATGACTTGTGAAGTTGCAGCGGTCACTCTGGTCCTGGATAATACTGGATTTGGTCTGGTGTGCTTAAAGCTGTTGTCTTATCTTCAGTTTTGACCAGTGGTTAAGTGGAAACAAGTTGATAGTTGAGATAACTTCCCCTTTCTGACCTTTATTTTTCAGCTCCACTTTGAGACCGTTGTCCTGTTTAGAGAAGTCCCACAGAAGGATCCAATAATAGTCGTGAGGGAAGAGCATTAAATGTGCGATTGTGCAGTGGGTTAAGATCTGAGAAGTAGATAAGGTCTAATCCTTTAATTATGATTAGATGCTTTATCCATTGAGATTATGTTTCCTGTTAAAACCTAAGAAACATTTGACCTATTAAACTTAGTGTCAAGAATAATTATAAAACTCTGATTTCTGTGGAATAAATGTTATTCAATAGTACTCCTTTTGTGACATGGTGGAATTTGTAACGCTCATTCAACAAATATTTATGAAACATTTACATCCCAATCGTCAGGGGTGTACAACTGCTTTGCTACTTTTGAACTAAATATATTTTAAACCTTAATCCTAATATCAAAAGTGATTTTCTTCATTAACTCTAGATATTAGTTACATATGAACTAATGAACTCTTGCATTGGGTATTTCTTAAAGATGGCATATAAATCATGTTTTAAAAATGTTACATTTTGAGTACAATTGGAAATTTAAAGATTGAGTATCTGTAGTGTCCTGGGATCATAGGTACTCATACATATATATGATGGTTAATGATTTTTAAATCATTACATTCATTGTCATAGTTTGAATGAATGGGAACTGCAGGAAAAGATACAAAGTAACTTTCTGATAAGTTTTTCTTAGCTAAATTTGAAGACTGTGAGACTTGGGTATAATGACTGACTGACTTTGATTGAATAGTCCCTAAGACTACCAATTAGGTGCATTTAGTAGTTCTTCAACCCTTCTTATGTACATACACTGACAAATACATTACAGTTGAATTCTCTGTATTTCATGCATGTCTGGGAAAGAGTACTGTGAACATCTGCTTCAAAGTAGTAGGACTTCCTAGACCCCATATGCTTGTTTATCAGGTCGTCAAGCTCTGTGGAGAAACTAATGCTACTCAAGTTTACCCAATAAAAAATACTGGATCAGATAAGCTGCAAGCCATATGTTACTGCTCCAGAAGGGTTGCTCAGGTTGGAGCCAAGTCAGCAGCACTTACCTACTGTGAACTTACAGCCTTTCCAGAAAGCTTGTATCGCAGTCTGTGCAGACAGAGTTTATAAGAGTGAACCAGTAAATTGCTGTCTTCACCTAGGTTTTTGAATTCTTTTGTTAAAGTTTAGTGCAAACATTTGAGTGCATCTGTGTGCCAAGAATTTCTATAGGCTCAAGGTATGTAAAGATATAATATCACCTAAGAAGTTCATACCTGGGAGGATGGTTTATGGAAATGGAGATTTTCCTGCCCTGGTGGTTTATGGGTTTGGGTCAGAATGCTGTGTTCTGGGTAAAACTTCCTGCCAACTTAAGGGAGAATAAAAAATACTTAGAGGAGCTGATGTTTCCTGTACCTTCACTGATCTTAGGCCATTCAGTAACTGGTATTTATAAAGGACTAGAAGTTAAATTCCTCTGTTTGGCTTGGAACTGAGGCTTGCATGCCTATTATATAAAGAAAGAAAAAAGCAAAAGGCTTGAAAGTCTGTTAACCTTGCCTCACTTACTTTTTCCTTATTTTCCAGAACTCTGGTAATGAACATCATTATTTAAGAGTCAAGATAAATAAGTAAGAACTGTTGACCTATCCTGACCAAGCTCTTGAAGGTCAGACAGTTCAGTTTTGCTTCTGAGGTGGTAACAACTGAGGAAAGACGAAGTCTCCATAGTTATCTAGGTAGATACAGCGTAAGAAGCCGGTGCATTGTTTCGAGAGGACTAGGTTAAACTTCTTTAGAATTTAGAATTAGGAAAAGTGAAAAGTAGAAAATTCCTACAGACTCTTTTCTCCTACTTAGCTTCTAGAACATTTTCTTACAGAATGTAGAATGTTGGCCGGGCAGTGGCTCACACTTGTAATCCCAGCACTTCTGGAGGCTGAGGCAGATGGATCCCCTGAGGTCAGAAGTTTGAGACCAGCCTGACCAATATGGTGAAACCCCCTCTCTGCTAAAAATACATAAAACAGCCAGGTGTGGTGGCACATGTCTTTAGTCCCAGCTATTTAGGAGGCTGAGACAGGAGAATTGCTTGAACCTGGGAGGCGGAGGTTTCAGTGAGCTGAGATCATGCCATTGCACTCCAGCCTGAGTAACAGAATGAGACTCCATCTCAAAATAAAATAAAAATAACTAACTAACTAAATAAATAAGAATGTAGAATGTTTTTGCTACAACTTGCTGTAACTTTTCATTAAAAAAGGTATTACCGTTTGCGAATGCTTGCTGCAGGCTTTCATCCTGTACTCATGAAAAGCCTGTTTATTTCTTCCTACAAACATAACTTGTTTTCAAATGAGAACACTGCAACATTTAAGATGTTATGATTTGCTCCAAATTTCAAAACTAGCATGTGGCAGGATAAAGACTGGAACTCAGGCATCTGGATTCTTACTCAAGTGTCCTTTCAGTCTTTTCTTGGTCTTTATTACAGTATGTTATGGAAAACTGTAGTGAAGAGGTATCCTGTCAGCCATCCCTGCTGTGTCTCAGCACCGGATGCTATGGTTACAGCCCTGCACATTTTTCTGAGTGACCATTATAAAACTGGTAATGTACGTTAGCCCAGGGGTTGGCACACTATGGCCATATCTGGTTTTCTGCCTGTTCCTGTGTGGCGTATGAGCTAAAACGTAAAATGTCAAATGCCTTTTATGCTTTTTAATGGTTGAAAAGAAATCAAGAATATTTCTTAACCCATGCATATTAAATTCAACTCTCAGTATATATAAATTAAGTGTAGCTATGCTGCTATAAAACCTTTTCATTGTTTTCAATGGCTGCTTTCATACCATAATGTCAGCATTGAGCTGGTGTGACAGAAACCCTGTGGCCAGCAAAATCTATAACACTATCAGCCATCCCTTTACAGAAAATGTTTGACCACTGTTAGTCTGTGGCCGTGCTCTGATTTTGGATACAGCCTTCCAGACCCCATCTAACTCTTCTTCTCAGGACCTTCCCAGTGGTTTCTAAAATTCCCAGTGGAAGATGATCTTCAGTCACTGGGGTGGTTTTTTTCCTCTTAATTATGGTAAATTCGTTTATTTTGACATCACCGTGAACAATATGGCTCTCACACAGCCACTCTAAACCTGAACCTGTAAGACATAAATACCGTTTACAGAATGATAGAGCAGGCATATGCTAACGTTTTCAATCTCAGCTCTTGTGTTGAGATTAGAATTGTTCCAGAGATATGCTTTTCAGACTCACTCAGGCAGTCACTTTCATGGTTAACCATTTTCCTTGTTTCCAGTGGTGGCCATCCCAGCATTTTACTACATGAGGTTCTTTATTCTAGCCTCTGGAATAAATTTTCTCAGCATATTTATTGCCTGTAACTTACAGATTAAAAAGCCTTAAACTCACCTTCCTCTCCCTCATTCTCTGTATTCTGGCTTTACCTCCCTGTTTCAGAGGAAGTGAGAACCCTCCCTTTCCAAAGCTGTTCTCCTAGCTAATCTCTGTCCCATTCATCTGATCTCCAGGAACTTTTTTCTGTGTTTTTCTTTTTCCTTAGACTCTTCTCTATTGTTTCTATTCTCCAGTTTCCTTGATCCTAAAAGCCATCCTCCCTTGAACCTTATACTCCTCAAGCCACAACCCCCCTCTTAAAAAACAAAACAAAACAAAACATTTATAGCCAAATCTCTCTTCAAAGACTTCTTCCTCACTTTATATCTGCCTGACGTGCTAACACTGATTTTTCCTTATGTCTTCTGCTGAATCTACTCTCATCAGTGGTCTGGTGTTCTAGCCAGTAGGCTCTTTTTAGTCCTCATCCTACAGGCCCTCCCTGAGTAGTTGCCACTATTAACTATTAGTGCCCATGTTGCAACTCTTCTGCAGTAGTCTTTTTTTTTTTTTTTTTTTTTTTAGGTTGGAACTCGATGCATCTTTGAGCCTCCTGAATTCTCCCCAAATGCCTTTTTTTGGTTTCCTTTACTCATTCTCCGTCTGTCTACTCTAAATTGTTTCTTCCAGTCCCTTCTGTATGTTCTCCTTGGGTGATTTCATTCATGCTTCATCTAACACCTATTTGTTGATGTACCCTGAATCTCTTTTTCTCTCCAGCCCTCTTCCCTGAACTCCAGCTCCATACTGGACACAAGCACATAGGCATTTCCAATAACCATCTTGGCTTCAACTCACTTTTTTTTTCAAACTAAGCATGATTATCTCATGCTCTCCATCTAAGTGATGGCATCAGTATCTCAAGAACTATAGCATTAGCTTTGGTCTCCTTTTTTCCCACTCCCTATATTCATTGGGTCACCAGATAGCTGCACTTTAGCTCAGATGTGGCTCATCGAACCTGTTCTCACCAAATGTTCTGCTTGTGCTTTTGTTCAGGACCTTGTCATGTCTCACCAGGTCTATTTTACAAGCCTCTTAACTGGTCTCCCAGACGTCAGTCTCCATGCCCATTTAGTTCATCATTTCTATGGCTACTTAGGTCATCATCATAAAACATAGTCTGATTATGTCTTTCACCTTCTCACAGTCAAAACACTAACTGTTCATTAAAGTGTAAACTGTTCATTAAAGTATATAGATATAAGACAGTACAAAACCCAAACATGCCAACCTCTCCAGCCCTAACTCTTCTCTTATACCCCTATGCTTATTCCAAAAGTTTGCCATCCCCTGAATGTACAGTGCTGTTTCATGTGTTCAGGGTTTCATATGCATTACTTCTATTTAGAATGGTATCATATCCTGTGAGATAAGCTCCTCAACCTTCAAGGGCCACATTAAACATAATGACTTCTGAAGTATTTGGATTCCTCCAGAAAGTTAATCATTGCCTTTACTTTGCTCTGAGTGTACTCCTCATGGTGCTTTTACTGCACTTACAATATGGCATCATATTCCACCTTACTTGCCTGTCATCTGTAGTAGCCGGTCTTTAGAAATTGGAGTGGGAAGGAGAGGAGAACAGTCACCATGTCTTATTCATGTCAGCACCTGGGGCATCTGGTATGCTATAGCCACAATAGTTAGTGCCTACTCAAATGAATAGAGAAATGAATTTTAAAAAGCGGGTGGGAGTCTAGGGGCCAGGCAGACTTCTCGGAATGACTGTGGAGCAGGGAAATGCCACATACTGTATGTGTCTGTGGAAGATATTTAGGTAACTGGAGACTGACCTTTAAAGTTTTTTAGTATCTGTTGCCAAATGTTGAATAAAGGAATGACTCTAGATGTTGTAAATGTTGGGCATCTGAATCATTCTGGAGCACTACACATACACACCCACACATGCACACACACATACACACATATATACATATACATATACATATTTTGTTCTCAGGTACACGGCGTTACTTATGAAGATTTAAATGAAAAGTTGGCCAGTTCCACAAGGCAGAACCTGGATTAGGGAATGAGGGAGAATATAAATTTGGCTAGCTGGGAAGAGAGCCATGAGCATGGATATAAAACCATGACTTATTTAGAAAATAGGCTGTGAATTTTAGTAAAACAGACCTGAAGTTTGCTGCTAATGCGTTTTTATTAGGTTTGCTAGGTATTAGGCCTAGGTATTAAGCCCAGCATGCATTAACTATTTTTCCTAATGCTGTCCCTCCCCCTACCATGGATGGAGCTGGAAGCCATTATCCTCAGCAAACTAACACAGAACAGAAAACCAAACACTGCATGTTCTCACTTATAAGTGGGAGCTGAACAGTGAGAAGACATGGACACAGGGGAGGGCTTGTTTTCTAGAATAACTTCTGCCCAATGAGAAATGTGACCCTCCTGTTAGAACTCACTAGAAAGAGTGAGGGTCCTGACCTCCAGGGCTTCCTCACCTAACTGAAACCAACCCAGATGCCATCCTATTGGCAGTAGAATGTATCGAAATTCTACCAAACAGCCCAAATAGAATTGCAACCATTTTGTAACTCTTTCTTTGATTGCAAGAAGTGGTAGCATTTCCAGATTTCAAAGGCAGCTTTGTTGCCTTCTTGCATGGTTTTCCACCAGTTAGCATGCTTGGCATGATCCTTCCTTTTAACTGTGTGATGCAGTGCTATAGGAACTAACTCATCTTAATGTCACCTGTTTAACTGCTTTTCAGTGTTTGTCACCCCAGTCACAGATCCTAGGCCTTAGTAATATAACATCCTTTAGTTGGAAACCAGAAGATTGATATAAAATTCAGCAACTTAGTAGTTACTAGGAAGTATTAATGAAGTGCTCCTCCAGGTTTATTTTTCACTGAGATTTTAGCTGATTTGAAACATCTAATTAGACTATTATTTGTCTTCAGAGTTAACAATTATAATGAAGTTTAAAAAATTGGGCAAAGTAATTTATATGTCAGGATGGAGTGGTAGAATGGTTTGAGATAAAGAAATATTAGCCAACTTACCAAAATTTTGATCACATTTAGCATTTATTGAGTGCATACTGTGTTCCAAGTCTTGTATTAGGTACTGAAATGACTGTAGTGAGAGGAGTGAAAAGGATTGTTGCCAGAATATGTTATGGTGTTGCTTTATTTTTGAACTCTTTAGTTTAATGCAGCACTGACCTTTTGAATCTTCTAAGATATTAAATCAGTTTTTTATTGTATGTGAATTAAGGACTTTCTTAAATTTGATTTTGATTATGTGTAGAGACATATATATTTAACAACAACTTAAATATGATCAAGCAATGGTAGGAATGTCATTGTTTCTGGGAACTTTTTGTTGGTCACAGAATAATTTTCAGTGTGAAAAATTGAAGAAACTTAGGTTGTTTCTTAAACCCATTTTGTCATCTGCCTTTTTATGATTTTCTTGATTTTATCGCTGGAGGATTTATCAAATCTAGTTTTTTTGGTCATACTTTGCTTAATGATGTATAAAAGTAACTACACAGATGTGTTATAATTTATCTTTTCAGTCAGGCAACTTTGAAAATGTACAAAACATAATAGACCATTAGTCACACTCAACTTACCTTTTTGCAAAAAAATGAGGTATCAGTCTACAACGTAGTACTTTTTCACATTCATTCAGTAGAAGGTGATTATCAGACAAGGGAGGTGAAGTAGAAAGTTTAACCAGTAAGGGTGCATCCTTTAGGCAGCTTCAGAGACACTGTAGAGATGGGCATGAGATAAATGGCAGTCTGTAAGCGTGGTAGTGAAATGAGCTGAAGTACCTTGAAGGTCTTGCATTTGATGGAAAGCCACTGCGGTATTTTAATTGATGAAAGTAATACAGTTAAAGTACAAGACGTTCAGAACAGGTTTACTCAGGGCAGTGTTGGTGGCTGGAAGGTTGTTGAAGAGCGGGTTGCAGTAATCTGATGAGAGGTGGTGAGTGGTTAAGGAAGTGGCAGTAGAACTACAGAGAGCATACAGAAAGAAGTGTCCTGGGAGGCAGTTTAGCTTAAGGCATTTGGGAAAGAAAACTGTGCCAAGTATCGTACATTGATTCAATGTGTAGTCCTGTTTGGGGCCAATTCGATGCTATTCTAGGGACTGGAATTAAATGAAAACATGCATAGTCCATGCCACCTCCAAGTTTGTGACCCTCCCTTTTTTTTTTTTTTTTTTTTTTTTAATAAATAGAACTTTGGAGTAGGAGTATAGGGAAATTTAACTGTTGTTCAAAAATGTATCACCCATTTTTTCTCCTTTGGCAAAATTGCCTCACTCCTTTCTTTAGAGCTATTTTGCTCATCACCGAGCCTCTCAAATCATTTAACATCATTTTATAAACCAAAAATCCATTGAGATAATTGATTGAAAAAGATAAAATTGCTCTTCTTTACAAGCTCTTTTTGTTTGTTTTATTCTTTATAAAAATGCTTCCTGTTACAATTCTTTAGCTGTGTACTAAAGAACAAGTAGGATGTGATAGCTTCCACTCCTGTCCTCCTCCTCCTCCACTGTAACGTTGGGCCTTAGTGGAGCATTATTGTTTTGTTAGCTTGCCTCTACAATAATTTTCCTAAGCTTTCTGAAAAGCTTCAGTGCTAAACAACAATGTAGAGCATTCTTTCTTGCAATAGACGCTAATTGTGTTCTTAGTTGGGATCTTGCTGTCATAGCCACAATAACTGTGTCAATTGTGCGGGGAGGCTGGGTCACAGTGGTTATTGTGTAGAGTGATGAATGCTGCTTACTTGTGATGTGCTGCCGCCCGCATCTGTGGGTGAGAACACGCAGTTACTGTAATTTGCCTGGCAAGTGATCAAACTGGTATAAAATAACATCATCTGTTAAGCAAGATAGCAGTCACAAAGAACTATTGACCTTTTAAAATATAGAATTTTTAATGAGAAACTTTGAATAATAGAGATTGAACATGTGAGAACAGCTACCTAGTGTGTGTTGCATTATTAACCCCTAGTTTGTAGTGTAATCCAGAGTCAAGTTGACCTACATAGAAGAGAAGGAACTGGGAGTGCATGTCTGTGTTCTGGCTCCGATTGGGAAGAGCTGCTTAACCACTGTAAGTTACAGGTTGGATAAGTGACATATATGGTGTCAGTTGGGAACCAGGCTTCACAGTTTCACAAAATGTGTGGATTCTGAAAGTGTTGTCATTGCGAATGTAGTTTCCTTGCCTAGTTCTTCCATATACTTAAGGAAAAGATATTTTTAATGTAATTGTTAGAATATGTTGGTACATAATGATTCTGAAGTAAAAGGAAATATATACATATATTTTTTAAGTAAACTTGATGGTGTTTTGCAAGGATCTGAAGAGTCCCAGTATGGAGCTGAGCTGATTATTTTCTTGACTGTCCACAACCCCCTGGTTTTTTTTTTTTTTTTTCCTCTCCATCCCATTGCCCATTTTAAAGCACTTTTCAGCTGTCTGTTTGCTCATTAGCATTGCTCATTAAAAGTGGTCTGGGGGCATACATTTCAAAGCAGTCCTTTTAATACTTAGTTTTTCAAGTTTTGTCAAATTTCCAGTGAATACAAACCAAGTTATTTCTTGATGTTTAGCCTTGTTTATATTTTTTATATCATTCCTTCTGCTTAGTACATGTCTAAATGATTACTTTTCAGAAAAGTGAATTTTGCCTAGCACATTGATTTGTATCTGGTGACAGGAGAGTAAACCATGTTTGGTGTGACTTAAGCTTTTGTGATTTGGGATTTGTGTGAGTGTGTGTGTGACCCCAAGAACATGGAGATACAAGGGGTGGTAATTTTGGAGGGGAGAAGTACGTTAATTAGACAAGTGAGGTAATGTAAGAATGAGATCATCTGCCCATGGCTGGTATGATTCCGTTTTGTTCATTATTTTAATTTAAAGCATAGTATTAAAGTAATAACATGTATATTCCTACCTTGAAAAGCTAGTTATATAAATAATATGTATGTTTAATGCAGATAATTTGCAAGATTTTTTTAAAAGAAAAAATCCAAGTGATCGCCAATAGTCTCTGTACCGGCTACCTAAGATAGTCATTGTTAAGTTCTGGTATAGATACCCCTCTGTTACTTTGTATACCGTTTTTCCTTTAAACCTTGTTTTGGTCTCAAGGCCATTCGGAAACACAATAGTCATTCTAAGTCCTCCCAAAATCCGATAATGAATTTACATAAAATATTTTTTATCAACGTATTCTGATACTGAGTAGAAAAATATAGAATTACATATAGTTAATATTAACATTTCCCTTAATTCCTAAAGATTAGGAAGATTATACATTTGAGCTTTTCTTTTGACACTAATCCTTTTTTATATTGCAAAACACTAAATCTTTATATGGAAATAGAAAATTGAAAACATTTCTAACATAGAAACTCAAAATAAATTTTCATTATTATACGGGCATGTTGGCTTTAATCAAAGTAAGATTGATTTACTTTTTTAAAATGGATGTATAAATAGGACCCTAATTCACAAATCGTTTATTTTGTATATATTTTGTATTTAGACAAGTGGAGGTCAGTTAAGATAGTCTTATGAAAAGTTGCTTTGTCTCTCTCTTTTTTTTTTAAATCTCTTCCTTTTCTCCTTCTGACAAGTAAACATCTGCTTGCATATAGCTAACTGCTGCTGTTTTCTGCTTCTGTGACAGCTAGCCGATGGCGGAGTCTCTTCTCTTCAGCTGCCTCACTGACTTTTCCTTATAGTCCTGTTGCAAGACTCAGCCCTTATAGCAATGGCATTAATACTCCCAGCTTCTCTAAAACCTCAAATAAAGCAATACTAACACCTGAAAAAACAGGTAATGTTTTAACTTCTTGACTAGCTGCTTGCATTGTAATTCAGTTACTAAACACAGCTGAAATATTCATCTTTCATTGGAAAGCTTCAGAATAATCTTAGAATGGAGAGTTGGTGCTGCACACTTACTTTGGGTACAAAAGGCCTAGCACTCATTTGTACTCTAACACCATTGATCTACTGCTGTCAGATGTATGTAGCAGACAGTCTTACCTCTTTAGCAAAAGTATATGCCTGCAGCTCTGTATTTCCAAATGCTTATGTGTTTTTAAAATTAAATGTCAAACACAATGTAGGTAGTTTTTATTATTCAAGATTGTAAGTCTTTATTTTTTAAATTTTTTTTCTGGTAGCTTTTAAATCTAGCTAAGGCTATGTAGAAGAAAATAGTCATAGTGGCTTTTTATGAATGAGGATCTCACCATTTTCTTATTTTTCTCAGCATTGGTGTGGTTCCCTTCCTATAGCCTTCTTCTATTTGTCCTTTGGCTCTTTTATCTGAAACCATCGATTTTTTTACTCTCATGGGTGGCTATAAGTCTCCTGTGACTACTCTCTGGCCTATATTATGTGGGTGTTGCATATGTTTCTGCATATGTACGTGTGCCTTTTAGATGCGATATTCTTACCCATTTGTAGCACTGCTGTTTGTACTCATTAACAAATGGACCAGGTTAAAATTTAATTTAAAAGTATATAATCAGTTACTGTCAATGTCTTATTACTATACTAAAGTATACATGAATATATATTCTTATACCATGCCTTTAGATATGTACATATCTAATAGGATGTAGATTTTAGCAGTAGTGAATTTTACATTGTGATAAAAAATATAATGTGAAATCTACCCTCTTAACAATTTAAATATATAGCACATAGTGACTTTTTAAATTGTGAAAATTGAATTTGAAAACAATGAACAAGTGGTTTTGTATGTATGAATTGTATACACTTCATGTGCACATTGACCATTAAATGGTGACATGTTGGTGATTTTTGTAACATGAAAACATGAGACAAATTGCTGACTGTTTATATATGAATTGTAAAGCATATATAGATATCAGTCCTGCAGATGAAAGAACACACATTTCCTTTGTGTTTCAGGTTACACTTCCAGGGGCTCCCCACTCAGTCCCCAGTCATCTATCGACAGTGAGCTGAGTACTTCAGAATTGGAGGATGATTCTATCTCCATGGGATATAAATTACAGGACCTCACTGATGTTCAGATCATGGCTCGTCTGCAAGAAGAAAGTATGTGTTCTTTCTAAACTAGAAAAATGAGGCTTCTACTTGGAATATACAGGCAGAGGGGGAGGTTCAGGCATTTCTCTCCAGGTAATGGGCAAACAATTAGATTCTTTCTCTCATACTGTCCTACTTTTTAGGTGGAGCCAGTTATATGCTTCTCACACTATCATGAGGTGGTAGGAACTTAGTCTGATCAAAACACATTGATACATCGACATTGCTGGTATTGCCACTGTGGAAACAGATGGACAGTTTCCTAAAAAACTAAAGGTGCAACTTACAAGTGGCCCAGCAAACTGCACTCTTGGATATTTATCCCAGAATAGTGGAAATTTGGGTTCACACAAAAACTTGTACATGAATGTTCTGAGCACCTTTATAGCCCAAAACTAGAATTAGCTTAGATGACCTTCAGTCCGTAAATGATTAAACCAATCATGCTACATCTATACCATGGAGTACAACTCAGCAATAAAGAGGAACAAACTACTGATATGCACAACATCTTGCTTGAAGCTCCGGGGAATCATGGTGAATAAAAAAAATTGATCATAGAGAGTGCATACTATATCATTCCACTCATACAACATTTCGAGATGACAAAAGTGTTAGGAACGGAGGACAGACTAGTGGTTGGTGGAGTTTTAGGGATAGGGCTTAGGGTCTCAAGAGGGTCTCGAAGCTGGATGTAGTTATAAAAGGGCAACACAGGATTTTTGCAGTGTTGGTACTATTCATTGGTGGATCTTTGAACCTGTAGGCAATAAAATTGCATACAGCTTAATACTCTATCTCTCTCTGACACACACGCGCGTGCACACACACACACACCCCTACCTCTGCAAAAATCTGAATAAAATGAGTGGATTATATCACTGCCAATACCCTGGCTGTCATATTATTCTAAAATTTTGCAAATTGTTACCACTGGGAGAAACTGGGCAAAGGGCACAGTTTTTTTTTTAAGCACTTCATGTGAGTCTACAGTTATCTTAAAATTTCAATTAAAATGCATTGACATACTTCTCCAGGTAAATAATTGTGAAAGAGTAGATAAGTAGAAATAGGACAGTTTGTCACTGGTTCTGCAATAAAGTTACAAAAAATAATCTGAGAGTGAACTAGTTGAAGGGCATTAATGATATCAAAAGGCACAGAACTGGAGTGTTTGTTTTGGAGTTATCTTTTCAGCCAACATAAGTAGAAATAATCAAGTATTTAAGCATAATAATTTCCTGCTTTCAGAAATTAGTCAAGGCTTCTATGAGAAATATGGTAATGCTTATGCAGGATTTAATAAGATACATTTTTAAGGGGAAAAGTGGTTATTTTATATCATTATTTAGTAAAAGCAAATTTAAATACTCTTTCTAAAAATATATATGGCTAAAATATTGTATGTCAGTTTCAGAAGTTAAGTAGTCAGGGTTAGGCCACTTAAAAAAAAAATTGTAGTACTGGCAATGGGTTAAATAATGAGAACCTTGTAGTTTGACTATTTTTAGATGATTACCATATAGGATGACCTAAAACTATTAGAAGTTTTGAGGTGTCAGTGTGCTTTGAAAGAGGTAACATTAGTAACATAAGAGAACAATAGAGAGATGACCTTGGGGGAAAATATTTGTCCCTCGGCTTTTAAACTTTCCCTTTGACTTTATAAGTCGGGGGTGGGGAGCAGAGTGACTTCCTACTTGGGCAGAGATCTTAATATTTTAATTGTTTTAACTCATAGCAAACTATTCATAATGAGATGAATATTTCTTCCTAAGTTCCCCTTCTAAAATATCTCTTGACTTGAAAAGGGATCATTTGGGGAAATTGATAGATATTAATGAATGAGCTGTGGCAGGTATATATAATCTTCACTGGAATTGGGGCAATCTTTTTGCAAAACAGAATTGTCCAATATTAGATATCTGTTTCATAGGTAAATGTGATTATCATCTTGGTAAACCTAACTTGTCAATTTAGCAAACTTGAGAACAAGATAATAAGTCTCTGTGAGTAATTTGCTTGGCACAATTTTTCATCTACTACTTGGTTAATTATAACTAAATGTTAGCTAGATCAAAAGACATTAGAGTACTATTTGTTATTTTATAGGTCTCAGGCAAGATTATGCTTCTACTTCAGCATCTGTATCAAGACATAGTTCCAGTGTGTCATTGAGTTCAGGAAAAAAAGGGACATGTAGTGATCAAGAATATGACCGATACAGTCTGGAGGATGAAGAGGAATTTGATCATTTGCCACCACCTCAGCCTCGTCTTCCAAGATGTTCCCCTTTCCAAAGAGGAATTCCCCATTCACAGACTTTCTCCAGCATTCGGGATTGTAGGAGGAGTCCCAGTTCCCAGTATTTTCCTTCAAATAATTACCAGCAGCAACAGTATTATTCACCTCAAGCCCAAACTCCAGATCAGCAACCAAATAGGACCAATGGAGGTAGGTTGTATGCTTTTTTGGTATTTGATATGCTTTGATTTTTTTATATGTGGTCAAGAAATGGTTTTTGTGTTTTTGTTTTTGTTTTTGAGACAGAGTCTGGCTCTGTCCCCTAAGTTGGAGTGCAGTGGCACAATCTCGGCTCACTGCAACCTTCACCTCCCAGGTTCAAGTGATTCTCCTACCTCAGCCTCCCAAGTAGCTGGGGTACAGGCACATGCCATTATGCCTGGCTAATTTTTTTTTAATTTTTATTTTTAGTAGAGACAGGGTTTCACCATGTTGACCAGGCTGGTCTTGAACCGCTAACCTCTAGTAATCTGCCCGCCTTGGTCTCCCAAAGTGCTGGGATGACAGCCACCATGCCCAGCCAAAAAACAGTTTTAAGAGAAATATAGATAATTGATCAATGTTTCTCAGATTTAAAATCATCCTGCAGACCTTCTCAGTTTGGTCTAAATTTGCATCTCTAGTTAACTGGCTTCTGATTATGTGTCCCAGATTTATAAACTCACAGCTTCAAGAAAACCTCCATGACATAGCTGGCTCAGAATGAGTTATAAATGTGCAGTATCTCTGCATTGTTGCTGGTGCATTGTGTTGTTGCTGGTGCATCTCTGCATTGTTGCTGGTGCCTGTGGCACAGGCAGCGTGGTACAAGCTGAGAAGTTTGTGGTCAAGCCTGTGGAGGCAAAGGCTGTGAGTTGTCATTCCTTACCTTGTGCACAACCTTCAGTCTGTTACTGTCTGTTCCTAGCACAGAGTAAGGTTGTAAGCATGAATGATGATGCTTGCAGAGGATGCTGCTCTTACACAGCCAGATCTAGGGGAGTTTGGGATGTGTCTTTCCCTTTAATCTCCTGACATCTAGAATTAAGATCTGTGTAGCAGCAGGAACATGGAGGCTGCTGTCCATTAGCATGTGGCATGGTAATGGGAAATTGATCTGTCTTGTCAACGTGGTGGGTTGCTGTATGTGTCAGTCTTTCATACTTTTTCTATCTTTTCATTTATCTTTCTTCCACACTCCCAGGAGTTAGACTCTGACTTCTAAGAACTATGGGGGAAGCAATCATGTAATATTCTGGCCTGGTGTGTTTTTGTACTAATGATCACCTGGACCCTCACACACAAATTCTATATATTATGGAGAAACAAACCAATTAAAAATAATTTATAATTATACAATTACAATTCTTAATTATAAAGCACTATTACTCAAAACTGGGCCCAGAAGTGATCAAATGGTCTCTAAAAATATTTATAGGCCAAGTACAAATTTTGTATTAGTGATCAGCCATTACCCTGTATTTAGTTTTTACCCTTTCTTCCTTTGTACTTGTATCATTCATACTGATGCTAATTAAGAGATCATTTGAAAATATTTAAAATTTTATGTTCACAATTTTTCTTACTACCTTGAGATTTCAAGTTTAGAGGAGTGGTGGCTAAAAAAAGTCATAGTGACTAACATGTTAAAGCTGATAGCATCAGAAAGACAATGTATTCCATGTGCTTAGTGGAAGTCATAGCATCTTATTAAAATTGAGAAGGCACCTAGAGTTATTTCTCTAAAGCTTTTTGTTTTTCCTTAAGTGTTTTAGAACATCATAGTCAAGTTGCCAAGCAGATGCTAGCTCTGCATCTTGATTGATATTGTCAATAAGATCATTCTCCTCCACTTAGCTGTTTGTTGCACCTCAGAAAAGTGGTATTCACTTCCATCAAACACTGTTTGAAAAACATTGGGTTTCTGTGAATCCTATGCTGGGATATTCTTCACAGGAAAGTGGAGACATACCACGGTTTAGGTCCCTTTGTGGTAGTTTTATTTTGCCTAAAATGTCTAGTTTTCACAATACAAGAAAAATGGAATACAAAGGCAATTTTCTGGATATGACTTCTGACTAGTTAGCTTAATGGTTGAGAGCAGAGGCTCTGAAGTCCAGCAGATCCTGAGTTTCTCAACTCTCTGAGGTTTGGTTTCCTTAACTAAAATGTGGACAAGATAATATCTATCTCTTAGGAAACTCAGATATAATTTCACACCAAACCATCTGGTACACATTTTTTCTACCTAAATATATTATAAGGAGTAAATGAAAATAATGAATGTTACATTGCCTGGAGCCTGGAGTGGATGTGCTAAATAAAGGTTGTCTTCTCCCCTTTTGTTTTTAAACTTTTATTAGCATATGATTCAGATGTCCTAGCCTGCATTTGTTACTATAGAATATTGAGCAAAACTGTGAAATAAGAATAGTAACTTTGAAACTAATCTATTTTTTTCTAAATTATCAATATAGATAGGAGAAAATAATTGTTAAACTGTTGATTCATTTTAAAATAATTGAGAATAAACTAGAAATGTATATTAATATTTACTGCTTTCATAGTTCCTACACTGCTTAGATTTAAAGAGATGGCTCATAAAACTTTCTGGGATATTTCTGGGATTCATAGAATTAAAAGAAGTGTATCTGGAATAACTTGCTAAATTTCAAAATGACTAAACTTGTAGAATCTTTACCAACTTTCTTATAATTTCTACGGTATGGCAGGGGTTACTGGTGCCATGATGTAGTCCTTATTATCATGAGGATCTCCCCTGGAGCCTGTGTTGCCTGGATGCCTAGATCTAGCTGTTTGGTAGATAATGAGCGTCTCCTTTAGTCGTAAAGATTGCTGAGTCTTTGTTCATAGAGTGGTGAGTCTTGCTGCCTCTTTAATGTGAGCAAACTCATTTGAATTCTTTACTTGTTCTGTTCTTCCAGTTTACTGCTGCATCTCAGTCCTTGAAGATTAAACTGCTGATTTCTTGTTAAGATAGAAATAGAACATTACTTTTGGTTCCCTGAACTTTAAAGTATATGTGGTTATTAAAACATTCCACATTGTGGCCGGGCGCGGGGGCTCACGCCTGTAATCCCAGCACTTTGGGAGGCCGAGGCGGGTGGATCACGAGGTCAGGAAATCGAGACCATCCTGGCTAACAAGGTGAAACCCCGTCTCTACTAAAAATACAAAAAATTAGCCAAGCGCGGTGGCGGGCGCCTGTGTTCCCAGCTACTCGGGAGGCTGAGGCAAGAGAATGGCGTGAACCCGGGAGGTGGAGGTTGCGGTGAGCCAAGATCGAACCACTGCACTCCAGCCTGGGCGACAGAGCCAGACTCCATCTTTAAAAAAAAAAAAAAAAAAAAAAAATTCACATTGTTTGACAGGAAATGTACATCATTTCCAGATGGTCTGATACAAGTTGGAGATCACAGCTTTGTTCCAAGGGGAATACTGTCCTAAATATTTACACTTGGAAGACCTTATTTTTAAGAGCATATTTCAAGATTAAAACTTTGTGAAACTGACTTGTTGCTTAAATATGAGTAAAGATTGGTTTTAAAGACTAACACAGATTAGAGACATAACCAAGTGTAATGTATGGACCTTGATTGGATCGTGGTTTAGAGGAAAAAACTTATGAAAGATATTCTTGGGATGTCTGAAAAATTTTGTATGCAGATTATCATATGATATTGTTAATTTGTTGACATGTGTTTACAATATTGTGATTCTATAGAATTACAGTGTACATTTAAAGTGTCAAGATGTCTGAAGTTTTATCTCCTTTAGCAAAGCAAACAAATGTATATGTGGAGATGAATTAAATATGGCAAAATGGAAACAACTAGTATAGCCAGGTGGAAAAACAGGTGTTTATGATACTAGTTTTAAACATTTCTATATGTATGAAAACTATTACAGTAAATAGTTGGAGAGAGATTTTAAAAAGAAATATAGAAGCTCAATTAATTTTCTCAATAGCATATAATTATGTTCCTGTGCCTCCCTGCTGCTTTTATATATATATATATATGAAATATATATAGTGAAAATAGTCTAGTACTGATAGAGGCTGACTTTTTTACACTAGATTTTGTGATATTCAGAAGATCTAGATGTGGCCACTAAGAGTATGTAGAGATGAATCCTTCTAATTCCTCCCTTCTTACTACACACTGTCTGCCAAATCATACACATAGTATTTGCTGATATATGAAGTACCTGCTGTTTGAGGCTGGGAACTTTAATAGGAATTTGGGAATATGAGACATAACGATTGTTAAAAATAGGCCTCAAGAAGATAATGAGGAAAAGTGCCTAGGAATCTAACAGTCAGTGGCAGTATTTGAGCATCCTTACTCTAGAACTACACACAGAAAGTAAAGAAATGTGTAAGAGGTAGATAGCTCAGCTGGGAAGTCCATAGAAAAGCTTCTCTATGCTGGGGATAATTGTGCCAATTCTTAAAGTATTAGTAAGAGCCACATGAGTAAAATATTCTTTTGTGCTTTCTACTGTAGCACTCTCTGCAATTTCTTATGCTTATTATATTTCTTATTATACATATTATCTAAGTATACTTATTGTGCTTGTTTAATCTTCTGTCTTTTCCACTCCAAGGGGGCAAAAATTGCTGGACATAGCAACATTTAATAGATATTAGTAATGTCAAAGGAGCAGTGTATGAAGGGGGAATAAGAAGACCTGAGTTTGATTTTGACTTGAATGCCTTTTGGATTAGTATTCAAGTATATCATTATTTTCTGGTTTTGCTTGAAAGAAAATGACCACAAGATTGAATGCTCTGATATGTGCACTTTAGTGTTTGGGAGTATATATCAATACAGATAAAAAGATCTTGTAAGTTGGAGGGGTGAAAAAATTTTTAGATATTGCAGTGATTTATGATCTTCCATGGTTTACCCCTATCAAAAATGTTCATCTTTAGTATTTACTCTGTTTGGGAGAAAAATTAATTTTAAGTTTAATTAAATTTGTTTTACATTTTCTCTTTAGGATCAACAATGGGTGGGGAAGGATTGAGAAGCACTGGTATAGACTATAAACCTAGACCATCAATCTTGACTATAAACTCAATGAGACTCGGGGCTGTATCTGCCTAATACACTGTGATATCCCCAACAGCTCACAGAGTGCCTGGTATTTAGTGTAAACACAGTAACTGTTCCCTCCTTCATTTGTTCCTTCTCCAAAGTGAGGATGGGTGTCCACATGGAGGGACCAGCCTGCTCACAGGTATAAGAGTTCTCCCCTGTGGTTGGGGAGCAGGCTGAGAGGTCAGGCCGGAGAAGTATAAAGAGCCTGTGCCTTGAAGGCTTCATCTAGAGTGTGCTCAGGAGCTTGACCTTTCAGTAGAAGGAGCAGGGGAGGAATTGGAATTGGAGGGATTTCAGCAAGTGGGTGACTAGATGTGTGCTGTGCTCCAGGAAGAGTGGAATCGGCTGTATGGGAGATGGATGGGAGAAACAAGATACAAGGGTACAGGGAGACCAATTAAGAGAATTTTGTGAAAATGTAGGTGATAAATAGTGAGGTAAGAACTAGGTGGTAGTGGAAGATTCACTAAATGTTTATGAGGCAGAATTAACAGGACTTGGAAAGTATGGTGCAAAGAGAAGGTGAATCTTGAGAGACTCCCAGACTTTTAGATTAGGTGATGTGCTGGACAGGGCTACAGTTTGTGGATCTAAGTAATGCAGAAGGAGTAGTGTGAAGGGGAGAAAGAAATGAATTCAGTACTTGTCCTTGAATTAGTTATGGCTTAGTACTCGTATATATGCTTTTTTCCCCCAGCTTAAATGACCTGACATAGGTACTTTAGTTTTTTGGGGAATGTGTATTGATCAAGGAAAAAGTGTATCATAGACTTGTGGTCTTGTGGCTGGCTTATTTCACATGTGTTATTTCACACATCTCAACGTTGAGATCTGTATGTGACTCTCTGCTGCCTCTTGGTGGCAGAAGATGAACTTAGCAAGGCAAAAAAAATTGAAGCTATTCTCTTGGTCTTTTTCTTTTCGAAACATTTGGTGGCGTACTCATCAAAGTTAAAACTTTCCAGAGATTAATGTGGTCATGTTAATGTCATGAGTGGATATTTCAAGACATCTGAAGTTTTAATTTTATTAATTTGTTCCATTTTGATATGGTAGCAAAAGATTCAGTAAATGTTGGTTTTGATTCTTCTAGGTTTTTTTTTTTTTAAAAGAAGCATGTAACAGTTTCTAGGGTTGTTTTGGTAAATTAAATGGCTGTAAGATTATTTTCTAACTTTTTAAATATAATTTTAGCCATTTATTGAATAGGAACAGATAGCTAACTGCTTAGCTAGTCCCTGTGTCTTTTTATAGAAGTCTTGTTCTTCTTTAACACATTGTATTAGTCAGGGTTCTCTAGAGGGACAGAACTAATAGAATAAATGTATATATGAAGGGGCATTTATTAAGGAGCATTGACTCACACAATCACAAGGTGAGGTCCCATGATAGGCTGTCTGCAATCTGAGGAGCAAGGAAGACAGTTGGACTCCCAAATCCTCAAAAGTAGGGAAGCCGACAGTGCAGCTTTCAGTCTGTGGCCAAAGGCCTGCGAGCCCCTGGCAACCACTGATGTAAGCCTGAGAGTCCACAAGCTGAAGAACTTGGAGTGTGATGCTCAAGGACAGGAAGCCTCCAGCACTGGAGAAAAGTGATGTCTGCTCCTTCCACGTTCTTCTGTGCTTTTATCCTAGCCATGCCAGCAGCTGATTAGATGGTGCCTACCCAGATGGAGGGTGGGTCTGCCCCAACCAGTCCACTGACTCAAATGTTAATCTCCTTTGGCAACACCCCTTACAGACACACCCAGGAACAGTGCTTTACATCCTTCAATCCAATCAAGTTGGCGCTCAGTATTAACCATCACACATGTTTATTTGATGGAACCCTTCTGGTTGGGGAGTGTGTTTTCCTGTACAATAGGTTAGAAAGCTTGATCAGGCCGGGCGCGGTGGCTCAAGCCTGTAATCCTAGCACTTTGGGAGGCCAAGACAGGCGGATCATGAGGTCAGGAGATCGAGACCATCCTGGCTAACACGGTGAAACCCCGTCTCTACTGAAAAATACAAAAAAACTAGCTGGGCGTGGTGGCGGGCGCCTGTGGTCCCAGCTACTCGGGAGGCTGAGGCAGGAGAATGGCCTGAATCCAGGAGGCGAAGCTTGCAGTGAGCTGAGATCTGGCCATTGCACTCCAGCCTGGGCGACAGAGCAAGACTCCGTCTCAAAAAAAAAAAAAAGAAAGCTTGATCATCAGCATATAATACTTTTTATTTATTATTGACCACAATATGACTTTTGTTATTTGCTTTTGAATGCTAGTATTTTGGCTGCATAACATCTGTCATTTTTAACTTAGTAAATTCTTTTCCAGATAAACTCCGAAGAAGTATGCCTAACCTAGCCCGGATGCCAAGTACAACTGCCATTAGTAGCAATGTTAGTTCTCCAGTCACCGTGCGAAATAGTCAGAGTTTTGACTCAAGCTTGCATGGAGCTGGCAATGGAATTTCAAGAATACAGTCTTGTAGTGAGTATAATTATTTGATATAATTATATGTTGTATAATTGTATAATTATTTTTTATAATTTTTAATTGTAAGGAAAAGAACTTACTGTTCCATTTCTTTATATTTACTTACAGGAACACTAAACTTTTCTCCCTGCCCTGTAACTTTTTTTTTTATTTCACCATTAGAGTTGAATAATATTTTTACCAGTGCCTGTGGTATCCATTAATAGTAGTAAATTGTTAATTGTATAATAATAGTAAATTATTTGTAGTCCTTTGTATCCTAAGATAGTAGAAGTACTAGATGGTGATTGATTTATCCACTCATCATACAAAAATTTTTTTCCTTGCAGATCCTCCCCTTTCTAGCTGTCTACTTGAATAAGCACACTTAATTCTGTCTAGCCATTCCTTTTGTCTTGGTTTTCACCTGTGCATACTTTTGTCCTTTTTCCCCCTAAATAAAGTTATATTTTAGTGTGTCTAAAGTAGTTTTTATCCACTCTATTTTAGCTTACCCCACATTCTGTTACTTACTTTCTATGGTTCACCCAGCAGTGAGCGACACAGTGAGCATTAGGCCTAGTGCTGTGTGTCTTCACTTTATGTGGGGATGTGCTGTTTTGGCATCCCCCCCGATTCCTACTCATGCTGTCTATATGGGTTATTGCAGTTAAGTCTTACACTGACCTCTAGGAGGAAGGCACAAGGTCATATTACCAGCATTCATAAAAATGCCCAAACTTGGGAGGCTGAGTGTGTTCTGAGTGTACTGGCCAAGAGTCATCAAGCAGATGTCTTAAGTCTGCATCTAAAATGGTTTGTAGCTCTTCTCCCTCAAACTTAGTTTTGGGTGTCAAATTGTATCTCCCTAACATGCAGTGGTCTTTCATTTCTTTGTTTTAGTTCCTAACAACCAAGTGACATCATTTACTCTGTACAAGGAACAGTGCTAACTAGTTTATATTCATTATCATATTTAGTTCTACCAACAACTCTATGAATTAGTTTCTACTGCCATTCTTATTTTGTGGAAGAGGGAACAGTTCTGACAGGTTAAGGAACAGTTTGTCCAAGGCCATGCAGGTAGAAGAGCAGAGGCAGACCTAGGTCTGGTTACTCCCAGAGCTTATGCTTTTAACTGTTAGGATATTCTAGCTCCACGTATTGTTCTTCTCTGCTTAGCATTCTTCCTTTTCCTTCTTCGTTCAGTTTACTCCTATTTACTTTTATAATACAGTCCAAATACCATGCCCTTGGAAGTTTTCATTGCTTACTTGATCACCCTAACACACTTTCTCAAATACCCCGCAAACAATGCTAGAGTGGATTAGATTTTTGGTGCTTACCTCTGTTATTCAGTGTACCATGTTTTATCATTAATGTATTTGTCTTTCTTACTAGATTGTAAGCTCCCTCTGGGCTTGGACCATCATTTATTTGATTTTCTGTTCCCAGTGCCTGACATGTTACCTGAACATAAGGAACTCAGTGAATGCTTGAATGAATGCCACAGGATTCTATGTTGAGGCTTGACCTATTAAATATTTGAACCAATGACTTGTATAAGGACACGGAAACAACCTATGAAATTTGCTAATGGTGGAAACTGAGAGAACTAATAACTGATTTTATGTCAGGAGGTTACAGCAATGGGCCAAATGTATCATGAAGAAACTTAGCTGATAGAAATATACAATTCTGTATCTAAGTTACAAAAATCAGTAGTGTACCAGCCTAGACCACATGATGAAACCCCGTCTCTACAAAAAATACAAAAATTAGCCAGGTGTGGTGGCCAATGTCTGTAGTGCTAGCTACTTGGAAGGCCAAGCTAGGAGGATCACTTGAACCCAGGAGGTTGAGGCTACAGTGAGCTGAGATTGCACCACTGCACTCCAGCCTGGGCAATAGATAGAATAAGACCCTGTCTTGGAAAAAGAAAAAAAAAAAATCAATAGTGTAAATAGTGTAAATGTAGGATGAGAGAAACACAGTTTTGAGAATAGCAAATATGGTAACAATTAGGAATTTTTGTTGACTCCAACTCAGTGTGTATTAATAGCAGATTTGAGTGCCAGAAAAATGTATGTAACCCAAAATAGAATGTACACTGCAAAGAATGTTCAGTTTTGATTGAAGTGCCCCCAAAATGACGGGAAATGTCAAAAGGATACAGGAACCAAGTTGAGGGAATCTCCTAATGGCCAAATATGGGACAGTTTGAGCCACAGAGTAAATAATTGTAGTAATGGATTATAACTGATGGAATAAAATAAATATGCATGGATTCATACTTAATTGGATAAATAGAAAGAGGGGAACATCTTCTTTGTAGTAGATTCCAATTCATGCATGTAAAAGAAATGAGGAAATTATAAAAATCATCATTTCTAAGTCAAGCATAATACTGAGAGAACGCCCCCAAGAAGAATAATAATGTGTAGGAGAAAGAGGACTCTCATAACTTTTGTTTCAAATCTTAAGATTATGCTCTCATTTACTTTCATTTCTGAGCATTCTAAGCCACTGTTATTTATGCATTCTAAATTCTTATCATGACAATTTCTGGTTCTGGGCCATTTTGCTTTCAGGAAAGAACAGAGGTAGGATAGAGAGTTGGAAAGGCTGCAAGTATAGAAGGAGGAACACAGTTGTAGTCAAAGACCCGGTTTTGGGTCTTTTCTTAATAATAAACTTTTTGGAAAGTTAAACATTCTTTATCAGTCTCGTTTTCTCATTTGTAAAATTAGGATTATGCCTATTAATTTTAACTAGTTTCTCTTATGTTTTTTTTAAATCAAGGGTGGTGATATATGTTATATGTAGGAGAGATAGTAGGATTGTATTCCTGAATAAACTGTTCTGGAATTTCATTGACTCTGTAGATCAATTTTTGGAATATCTTAACAATATTAAGTCTTTGCATCCATTAATGTGGAATAGTCCTTCATTGACTTAGGTCTTTAAAATCAGTGAAGTTTTGTAGCTTTCTATATAGAGGTTTTGTGTTTCTATAGTTAAATTAATTTCTAGGTATTGTGATTTTTATTAAGTAGTGTTTTTGTAAATAGTATTTCCTCAGGTTTCTTTCAGTTTCTACTAGTTTGCTGGTATTTTGAATAGAATTGATTTTTGTGTTTTGATATTGAATACAGCAACTTTGCTAAATTAATATCTCCTAATAGTTACCTAACATAATGAGTGCATATGATCACCAAAACATGTTCAAGAAGGTTCATAAAACCCCAAATTAGAAATAGCCTAGCTTTCTGTCATCAGGGGAATAATCACATTCATACAATGGAATACTGCTTAGTAACACAGCAACACAGGTGAATCTCACAGACAAAGTGTCTAGTGAAAGAAGCCAGATTAAAAGGTTAACATACTAGTAAGTCTGTTGCTAGGAATTTCCTCAAAATAGGAAAAAACAGTCTGTTGTAATAAAAGTGGGAATAACACTTACCTTTGGAGGAGTTTTGACTAGGAAGAGGCATGAGAGAGCCTTATAAGGTGCTGGTGATGCTTTTTATCTTGATAGGAGGAGTGGTTGCATGAACATATTCACTTTGAACATTCACTGAGCTTAGACTTAAGATGTATGTATTTTATGTATATTATGCTTCAGAAGAAATTGAGCCAAATTCATATATTGAAGGTTTTTAAAAAAATTAACACTTTTTTAAAGCAGTTTTCAGCTTATAGAAAAATTGAACAGGAAGTACAGAGAATTCCCATATAATCCCTCACCCTCTGTATCCTCTTAGTTTCCCCTATTATTAACATCTTGTGTTAGTGCAGTAGACTTGTTACAGTTGCTGAACGAGCATATTAAAAAATTGCATGGTTAAAAACTAGCAAATTAAGGCATTACAGAATTGGTTAGAAAGAATCTTAGAGATGATTTGTCAACCAAGAGAACTTTGCTGTGTTATGAAGCTAAATGGGAATACACCTAAGGGAGGATCTTGTATAGACCTTATTTTTTATAAAGTTTTTTGACTACTATACACATATGTCGGCATTTCTTTTCTTTTTTTTTTTTTTCTTATTTCAGTAGTTTTTGGGGTATAGCTGGTTTTTGGTTACATGGATGAGTTCTTTAGTGGTGATTTCTGAGATTTTGATGCACCTGTTACTGAAGCAGTGTACACTGTACCCAGCATGTAGTTTTTATCCCTCAGCACCCTCCCAAACTTCCCCACAAGTCCCCAGAGTCCATTATCTCCTTCTTATGCCTTTGCATCCTCATAGTAAGCTCCCACTGACACGTGAGAACATACGATATTTACTTTTCCATTCCTGAGTTATTTGACTTAGAATAATGGCCTCTAGCTCCATCCAAGTTGCTGCAAAATATTACTTTGTTTCTTTTTATGGGTGAGTAGTATTCCTTGATGTATATATACCACATTTTCTTTATCCACCCGTTGGTTGATGGGCACTTAGGTTGGTTCCATATCTAAGTCATTGCAAATGGTGCTGCTATAAACATGCACGTGAATGTGTCTTTTTTTTCATATAATGACATCTTTTCCTTTGGGTAGATACCCAGGAGTGGGATTGCTGGATCAAATAGTAATTCTACTTTTAGTTCTTTAAGGAATCTTCATACTGTTTTTCATAGTGGTTCTACTAATTTACACTCCCATCAGCAGTGTAAAAGTGTTCCCTTTTGCCATGTCCACACCAACATCTATTGTTTTTGACTTTTTAATTATGGCCATTCTTGCAGGGTAAGGTGGTGTCTCATTGTGGTTTTAATTTGCATTTCCCTAATGATTAGTGGTGTTGAGCATTTTTTCATTTGTCTGTTGGCTGTGTATCTTTTTTTGAGAAATATCAATTCATGCCCTTTGCCTACTTTTTGATGGGATTACTTGTTTTTGTTTTTTTTTCCTTGCTGATTTATTTGAGTTCCTTGTAGATTCTGGCTGTTAGTCCTTTGTCAGATGCATAGTTTGCAGATATTTTTTTCTACTCTGTGAGTTGTCTGTTTACTCACTGATTATTTATTTTGGTGTGCAGAAGCTTTTTAGTTTAATTAGGTACTGTTTGTTTATTTTTGTTTGAGTTGCCTTTGCTTTTGGGATTTTAGTCATGATTTTTTTTGTCTAAGCCAATGTCCAAAAGAATTTTTCCAATATTATCTTCTAGAATTTTTATGGTTTCAGGTCTTAGATTTAAGTCTTTGATCCATTTTGAGTGGATTTTTGTGTAAGGTGAGAGATGAGGATTCCGTTTCATTTTTCTATATGTGACTTGCCAGTTTTCCCAGCACCGTTTACTGAATAGGGTGTCCTTTCCCCAGTGTATGTTTTTGTATGCTTTGTTGAAGATCAGTTGGCTGTAAATATTAGGGTATATTTCTGGATTCTTTATTGTTTGGTCTATGTGCCTATTTTTATAGCAGTACCATGCTGTTTTGGTAACTGTAGCCTTGTAGTATAATTTGAAGTTGGTTAATGTGGTGCCTCCAGATATATTCTTTTTGCTTAGTCTTGCTTTGGCTATGTGGGCTGTTTTTTGGTTCCATATGAATTTTAGGATTGTTTTTTCTGGTTCCACGAAGAATGATGGTGGTATTTTGATAGAATTGCATTGAATCTGTAGATTGCTTTGAGCAGTATGATCATTTTACAATATTGATTCTTCCAATTCATGAGCATGGGAAGTGTTTTTGTTTGTGTCATTTGTGATTTCTTTCAACAGTGTTTTGTAGTTTTCCTTGTAGAGATTTTTCACCTCCTTGGTTAAGTATATTTCTAAGTATTTTATTTTGTATTTTACAGATGTTGTAAAAGGGATTGAGTTCCTGATTTAATTTTCAGCTTGGTGGTTGTTGGTATATAGCAGTGCTACTGATGTGTGTACATTGATTTTGTATCCTGAGACTTTACCGAATCCATTTATCAGATCTAGGAGCTTTCTGGATGAGTCTCCAGGGTTTTCTAGATATACAATCATATCATTGGCAAACAGTGACAGTTTGACTTCCTCTTTTCCAATTTCGATGCCCTTTATTTCCTTCTCTCCTGTAAGTACTCTGGCTAGGACTTCCTGTGTTATGTTGACTAGAAATGGCGAAAGTGGACATCCTTGTGAAGGATGTTTTGTTCCAGTTCTCAGGGGGAATGCTTTCAACTTTTCCCCATTCAATATGATGTTGACTATGGGTTTGTCATATATCGCTTTTATTACTTTGAAGTAAGTCCCTTCTATGCCTATTTTGTTTTTATCATAAAGGGATGCTGGATTTTATCAGATGCTTTTTTTGTATCTATTGAGATGATCATATAGTTTTTGTTTTTAATTCTGTTTATGTGATGTATCACATTTACTGATTTGCCTATGTTAAACCATTTCTGTATCCCTGGGATGAAACCTGCTTGATCATGATGTGTTATCTTTTTGATAACACACGTATCAGTATGTCTGTATATAGATTTTGCCTTGTATAGTTGCGCAAATTTTTTTAAGGAAAAACTAAATTTAAGGAAATATTTTCAAGAGATGATAAATAAAACCATAGATACTTTTTTGGGTTTTTTCTCCCTTATATTTATTTCAAAAAAGTATTTATCATATATTTTATGATTAAGTAAATTCAACTGTTTTAGAAAACAGGGTATGTCCATGTTTAACCATGTGGCAAGTACTAGGCAGCAAAGGCTTGGGTAGTTAGTAAGTAGGCAGAATCTGTGCATAAGTTTCTATTAAATTTGATTGTTTTCCTTGGAGAAAGGGATTAAAAAATTTAAAAACTTCTGCCTACCAGTTTGTTACCTTTTAATGTGAAATGATACACAAAGTTGGGTCAGTATATAGATGAAATTTTTAAGGGTTCTTACCCAGAGAGTTCCCAGTTCCCTTCATTTTATAGGTTTTGCTACTATTATATATGTGATAATGCCCAACAACTCAAAGACAGATAAATGACGTATGAATATTATTTAAGGAACATATCTGTAATAAACTGTTTGTACCTACAGATACCACCTCTGTCCTCTTTCCTATAATTACAACTATTAAAGTATCTCCCCTTTTTTTTTTTTCATGGAACCACCACCAAAGCAAGCATCAAGAAATCCTAATTTCTAGCAAGCAAGCAGGGAAGACTTTGTCTTGTAAGAACTCAGAGATCATCACATTTGTAAAGGAAAGGAGGCTGTGCTTAGAACTGGCTTCTGCATATAGCCAGGCACTTCAAAATGTGGCTCATGGACAGACCAGGAGATCCGTGTCAAGGATTAGAATTTTCCATGACTCAGTGCCATCTGGAGCCTGTATTCCATTTATCTCCTCCTGTGTATATTGTACTCTCAGGCATAATTGGCTCTTCTGAAAATAGCACACATTTCCTAAGTTGGATAGTGGTAGAAGCTCGCTCACATGAATATCATTTTCTCTTCTAGTTCCATCACCAGGACAGCTTCAACACAGAGTCCACAGCGTGGGGCATTTCCCAGTGTCTATCCGACAACCTCTTAAAGCCACAGCCTATGTGAGTCCAACCGTTCAAGGCAGCAGTAACATGCCTTTATCAAACGGCTTACAGCTGTATTCCAACACAGGAATCCCCACACCGAACAAAGCTGCAGCTTCTGGGATAATGGGTCGCAGTGCACTCCCAAGACCTTCGTTGGCAATAAATGGGAGTAACCTGCCTCGAAGCAAAATTGCACAACCTGTTAGAAGGTAAGAATCTTTATTTGCATAATTTCATTTGCAGTTTGGAACTAGAAACTGCTCCAGACACATGCTGACCTTTCCTTTGGCTCACTTTAACCTTAGTAAGTCACTACCCTTTGTGGCCTGACTTGTGCTCTCCTCCCTTTGAAAAGTGATGGATATCCCTGTGTGGGTCAGGTCCCTTTCTCTCTGATGTCATTTTCTTCCCTTACTCCCTCATCACTATCACTCCCAACACTTTTGCTTTTACCAGATAAACTCTGTCTCCAGAGCTTTTGTAGCTTTCTTCTCCCAAGTTACTTACACGGCTTGCTCCGTACCTCCTTCAGGTCTTTGCTCAGACGGCAGCTCTATCCAAAAATTGTAGGGCAGGGGGAGTTGACTCTTTGGTTCATTGCTGTGTGTCCCCAATGCCAAGAACTATGCCCAGTATGGGTAGGATCTCAAATATTTGTTGAATCAGTCATTTTTAATCAAAATATGGAAAAATGTGTCAGGCATATATGCACATGCACACCCTCCTCCCACACATTTATGGTTTGAAAAGCATCTTAATGACATTCACCTGGGGCTTTATCAGCTTCTGTTGGTAAGTTCAGTATGGTTCAGGTGGAAATTTTTTTTTTCCCCTTCAAAGTTTCAGAGTACTTCAAAGGACATTTTAGTCCAGCTCCTGGTCATGATGTACCCTTCTTGAACTGAATATCATGGAGTGTCTTATATTAAAAATCCATAGAAGTGGTTTGAGGAAAGATTGGTAGATGAGGAAATAAAGACAGTAAATACAGACAGCTCTTTCAAGAAATTAGGATATGAAGGAGGAGAAGGAGGAAACATAGTAAAAATGTGAAAGAGGTGGAACAAGCAATTTTTTCTGTCTTTATGCATTTATGGATATATAAATAGTTCTGTTTTTTGTTTAGAAGTAATGGATGCTCAGATCAAGAACAAATTTCGAAAAACAGAAACTGTTGAAAAATAGAAAAGTAAAGACTGACCCATAATCCTACTACCAGATAGAAACAATTTTGGTACATGTTTATTTATTCAGTAAGTTTTGGCTTATTCTGCTTTGTAAATGCCGAGCTGCGTTATCATGCTGATGGCTGACTAGAATCGCATTATTTGATATATATGGTTATTATAGACCATACATTTGTCCTTGAATTTGTGTCTCCAAACTAAACACTTGGAAAGGTCACTGCTAGACAATATAAGATGGTCTGTTTCCCCAAACTTAAGCAAATACTAGGTATTATTCCTTTTAATTTTTTTTAACTTAAATTTTTTATTTTATGTATTTTTTCAGAGATAGGGTCTTGCTCTTTTGCCCAGGCTGGAGTGCAGTGGTGTGGTCATAGCTTGTTGTAACCTCAAACTCCTGGGCTCAAGTGATCCTCCTGCCTTGCTAGGACTATAGTGCATGCCACCATTCCCAGATAATTTGAAAAAAAAAAATTGTAGAGATAAAGGTCTTGCTGTGTTGCCCAAGCTGGTCTTGAATGCCTGGCCTCAAGTGTTCCTGTTGCCTTGGCCTACTAAAGTGTTGGGATTATAGGTGTGAGCCACTGCACTCAGCCGAAGGTTCTTTTTAAATGTTTTGCCAACATGATAGGCAAATCTTTAATTACTAATACGGTTTTGAAAGTTTCTTCATATTCATTTGCTGTTTGTATTCAACAGAGTAACCATTTATGTTTTTAGGCCATTTTTCTAGCCAGGAGTCTATATTTTCTTATTTTAAAATATGTTTTATACATTAAGGGTATTGGCCCCTTTATGTTGGAAATTTACTTGTGCAAATACAACACGCATGACACTCTGCCATGAACTGGGGCTCTGGGAGATAAGCATGCAGGGAAGACCCGTAAGTGTGAACCACAAGGTACACTTGAGATACTGCCAGTGGCTTCTCATTACTGCAGTGGAGGAGCATAGATGGGAGAGTAGGTCAAAGTAAGTGATGTGACTCACAGGATTATTAACAATCTCTCTGTGTTTTTCTTGTCTCTTTTTAGTTTTCTTCAGCCTCCAAAGCCTCTGTCTTCACTCAGCACTCTGAGGGATGGAAATTGGAGAGATGGTTGCTACTGATGCAGTTTTATGTACCCTTGAGAAATGGGAAAGAAGTAAAAATGAGGGTTGTGTTACCTAGCTGGCTGGGTAGCAGTGGATGTTGGGATATTCTTTCCCTTTTGTGTTTTAATATATTTACTGCATTGTTTCTCAATGGACCAGTCACCAGAGACTAATTATTGCACTTAAATATTTGCCTGAGATACTGCAACAGTCTCAAACCCATGGTTGCAGTATTGTGACACTTAGATCTAGGAAGTTTTTGTAGAACTGCTCTGTACCTGAATACTTTTTGAGAGAATTGAGATGTATCAATAATGCTTTGCCATATGAGTTTTTTAAAGTAACTTGTTCAATTTACTTACGTGTTCTAAACATCTTTCCATTACATGTTCTGTATTTTAATACATTGCATATTGACAACTAGGTTCTATAATGTATGCTTTGAAATTTACTTTTTTATAGTTTACAGGAATTTTATTTTTTGTGCCTATTTCTTTTTACACCTATGTGAACCACTATGGAACAACTTAAATTTTGTGCCATAAAAATATTTTTGTGGTAAGGTACTATTTTTTTAGCTCTAGGGATATATCAGCAAAAACACATCATGCAATTTGAGAGACATAATTTTGTGTTGAATGAGCACAACATAATTTGAAGCATTGCAAGGAGATAGCCAGACAGCAGAATTAAATGGTCCTGTCTTTTTCATTGTTAATTTATTGTCGTACATGGGTTTCATATTTATAACGGCATCATGAGCTCATTGCACTTAATACCTGCAATGTTTGCTACTGTACCACAATTGATTTTCAATACTTTATTACAAAGGATGAAACTGTAATGTTTTATTAACAATGCTTCTGGAAATGAATGCATTTTAAAGCAAATAAATCTTTTTGATAGACCTTTTACAAAATCCATTTGCACTAATGAATGCTTTCTTATGGCATATAACTTAATATTTGTTACTGTGTACACTGCTGTTTTGGAATGTTCAGAAATAAAGACTCTATTTCAGCAATACCAGGTCATGCATGAATGTGCAGCATAAACAGTATAACTACACATGTGTTTCACTACAGTTGTGAAAATGGTTATTGTTACCCTGTTCTCGTGCAGGGCATTTATATCTCAAGCAGGTAGACTTAGAATATTCACATTCATAAAATTATTTTTCTTTTCCCAAATATTCCTGACAAGAAATGTGTGATTTTCTTACATTAGTTAGGTAGATTTACAGTGAGGTTTAGGTTCATTTAAAGAGGTCACTAAAACTCACACAGCATGTTGCTGAGAAACACATTTACAGATGAACATTGTCAGTGGAGATTTTATTTTATTTTGTAGGAGTTGAATTTGAAATACTTTCTCAGTGTCAGTAAAATAGCAAAGTGCTAGCCTTATTCTACATTATATTTCATAAATGTTGGAAAACTTTACTTGAAGGTACTGTGGGAAGTTTAGGCAAAGTTTTTATGTTAGGTTTTAAAATGGAGTTCTACCTATAGTCATTAGAGGTTTTTAGTTTTTTTAAAGTATACCTTTGTATGTAATTCTGTCTAGAACTAAAAGGAATGTTTGTTTAAATAACTTGCACTTTAAGTGGAATGTGACCTAGAGGAGTTGAGATATGAAAAGGGAAGTAATATTTATTAAGCACCCCTTCAGTCAAAAGAACTGTGCAAGATGTTTTATATACATTTATCTAGGTCTAACTTTCACCTACTGTTATCACCATTTTAAAGATGAAGACACAAGTCCCACAGAGGTGACTATTTGTCAGTTTTTTGCATCACTATAAAGGAATACCTGAGGTTGGATAATTTATAAAGAAAAGAGGTTTAATTGGCTCATGGTTCTGCAGGGTGTACAGGAAGCATGGTGCCAGCATCTGCTTGGCTTCTGGTGAGGCCTCAGAGAGCTCATAGTCATGGCAGAAGGCAAAGGGGGAGCTGGTGCATCACATGGCGAGAGTGACAGCAAGGGGTGGGACGGGGTTTCCACACTTTTTAAAAAACAACCAGATTTGTGCGAACTCAGAGTCAGAGCTCACTTATCACCCGGGAGATGGCACTGAGCCATTTATGAGGGATCTGGCCCCATGATCCAATCACCTTCCACCAGGCCCCACCTCCAACATTGGGGGTCACATTTCAACATGAGATTTGGAGGGGACAGATATCCAAACCATATCGTTGTGCCCCGGCCCCCAAGTCTCATGCCCTCCTTGGATTGCAAAATGTAATCTTCTCTTCCCAACGGTTGCCCAAAATTTTAATTCATTCCAACAACAAGTCCAAAGTCCTGAGTCTCATCTGAGACTCATCTTCTTCCACCTATGAACCTGTATTATCAAAACAAGTTATTTACTTCCAAGATACAATGGTGGTACAGGCATTGGGCAAACATTTCCATTCCAAAAGGGAGAAATTGGCCAAAAGAAAGGGGCAACAGGCCACACATAAGTCTGAAACCCAGCATGGTAGTCATTAAATCTTAAAGCTCCAAAATAATTTCCTTTGACCCCATGTCCTCCATTCAGGACACAATGGTGCAAGGGGTGGGCTCCCAAGGCTTTGGGCAGCTCTGCCTCTGTGGTTTTGCTGGGTGCAGCTCATGTGGCTGTCCTCACAGGCTGGAGTTGAGTGCATGCAGTTTTTGCAGTCTCAGGATGTAAACTGCCAGTGGCTTTACCATTCTGGGGTCTGAAGGGCAGCAACCCCCTTCCCACAGCTCCACTAGGCCATCCCCAGCGGCAACTCTGCAGGGGGCCTCCAACTCCACATTTCCCCTTAGCACTACCCTGGTAGAGGCTGCTGTGAGGGCTTTGCCTCTGTGGCAGGCTTCTGCCTGGACACCCAGGCTTTCTGATACATCCACTGAAACTACATGAAAGCTGCCAGGCCTCCTTCACTCTTGCATTCTGTGTATTTTCAGACTTAACACCATGTAGGAGCCACCAAGGCTTATGAGTTGCCCTCTAAAGAGGCAGCCCAAGATGTGTTTGTGGCCCTTTGAGCCAAGGCAGGGGCCAGATTAGCTGGGATGCAGGGAACAAAACCCTGAGGCTGCACTATGCAGTGGGCCTGGCCTCTTAAACCATTCTTCCGCCATAGGGCTCCTGAGCCTGTGATGCAATGGACTGCCTCAGAGATTTCTGAAATACCTTTGAGGCCTTTTCCCCATTCTCTTGGATATTCGCATTTGGCTGTTTTTCTGTCATGCTAATCTCTCACGTGGTTGCTCCACAGGCCACTTGGATTCCTTCTCCGCTACAGGGCCAGGTTGTGACTTTTCCAGTTTTTTTTTTTTTTTTTTCCTAGACAGATCTTGCTCTGTTGCCCAGGCTAGAGTGCAGTGCCATGATCTCAGCTCACTGTAACCTCCACCTCCTGGGTTCAAGTTATTCTCCTGTCTTAGCCTCCAGAGTAGAGTAGCTGGGACTAGAGACATGCACCACCACACCAGCTAATTTTTGTATTTTTAGTAGAGACTGGGTTTTGCCATGTTGGCCAGGCTATTCTCGAACTCCTGACCTCAGGTTGATCTGCCTACCTCAGCCTCCCAAAGTGCTGGGATTACAAGGTGTGAGCCACTGCACCTGGCTGACTTTTCCAAATTTTATGATCTGCTTCCCTTTTATATATTCTGACTTTTAAGTCATCTCTTTGCTTCTGTATCTGATTATAGGCTGTTAGCAGCAGCCATAGCACTTCTTGAACACTTTGCTGCTTAGAAACTTCTGCCAGATACCCCAAGTCATCTTAAGTTCAACCTTCCACAGATTCCTAGGACATGGGCACAATGCAGCAAGCTCTTTGCTAAGGAGCAACAAGGGGAACCTTTACTCCAATTCCCAATAAGTTCCTCATTTGCATTTGAGGCCTCTTCAGCCTGGCCTTCACTGTCCATATCTCTATCAGCATTTTGGTCACAACCATTCAAACAGTTTCTAAGAAGTTCCAAACTTTCCCTCATCTTCCTATCTTTAGCCCTCCAAACTAACCTCTGTCTTTACCCTGTTCTAAAGCCACTTCCACATCTTCAGGTATCTTTATAGCAATGCCCTACTCCTCAGTACTAATTGTCTGTGTTTATTTTTTGCATTGCTATAAAGAAATACCTGAGTCTGGGTGATTTATAAAGAAAAGATGTTTAATTGACCCACAGTTTTGCAGAGTGTACAGGAAGCATGGTGCCAACATTTGCTCAGCTTCCTGTGAGGAGTCAGGAAGTTTACAGTAATGGCAGAAGGCAAATGGGGGCGTCAGTGTATCACATGGTGGGAGGGAACAAGAGAGAGGGAGGAGGTGCCAGGCTCTTTAGAGCTCTCGTGTGAACATACTAACCTGGGGAGGACACCAAGCCATTCAAGAGGGAATCTGCCCCATGAACCAGAAACCTCCCACAAACCCGCTTTCAACACTGGGGATTACATTTCAACATGAGATTTGGAGGGGACAAAATATCCAGACCATATTAGTGACATTCGCCTTGGGTAAACATTTAGCTAGTGAATAGTGAAGCTAATCTTTGAATCCAGGTTTATCTGACTCAAAAGTCTTATTTTTCCCCACAACTGTGCTCTCTTCCAATGAACGCATGTAGCTGGTATATTTTTTTAAAAAATCACTTTTTATTCTGCAGAGAAAATTAAAGGATTCAATTCATTTTCCATTCAAATGTTTGATTTATATTCAAAAAAGTCTGCTTAGCCCTTGCAATAAAATAACAAAGATCCCTTCATCTTGGCTTTTACATTCTTGTTGGGGAGAGAACATAAACCATAAACAGGTAAGAAAATCACTGCAGGTTAGGTCATAAGTTCTGTGGGAGAAAAAAGGAGATCAAGGCAAGAGGAGTTAAGAGAAAATAGGGGTGGGGAGAGATCACACTATTAAAAGGGTCACCTTAGTAGATATTAATATAGGAGTTAAAAAGAAACTAGGCAGTTAGTGAGGGTACAGGAGTCTTTGGTAAGGTTTTTCTTTTAATGAAAGGCAGCCCCCAAATCATTTCTTTTCTAACAAAAAGCAGCCTGAAAAATCAAGCTGCAGGCCTAGATAAGCAAGCCGGAAGCTTGCATACGTGAATGCTGGCAGCTGTGCCAGAAGCATTCAACGTGAAGGTTTTCTCTTCCCTTTTCCTTGTCACCACATGTGCAAGTGTCATGGCGTTGGCCAGGTAGAAACCCCATCTGGATAACAAAAGATTGGGGTGGGATGGCCAGCGTCTTCGAGGACCATGTAAATGTCACACCTTGTCCAATCATTCCCTTGGGCCTTGTGTAAATCAGACACCGCTTCCTCAAGCCCCTCTATAAAACCAACCGCATGCCGCTGCTAACAGGGAGATCCATTCGGAATCCCCCTCCCTCTACATGGGGGAGCTTTTCTTTTGTTTATTTCACCTATTAAACTTTCCACTCTTAAACCCGCACCTTGTGGTCTTCATTTTTCTTAGTGTGAGACAACGAACCTCGGGTGTTGCCCCAGACAAATGATGCCGCTTCAATATCATTAAGGAGCTAGTATGAGCAGAGGCTTGACGATGGAGAGTTAATCCTGAAGATGTTTCACAACCTTTTTCACCTGGAGTTCTATAGAACATGAAATAGTTGAAGTGACTATTTTCACAGTTCTTCCCAGGAGGGTTTATAACTATTATTATTCTAAATGCACGGGAAAGAATTTAATACATTATAGAGAGTGGATGTCCCAGGGCAGTGGTTCCAAAGTGTAGTTCTCACACCAGCAGCATCTTTTGAGAACTTGTTAGAAACTCATGTTCTCAAGCATCATCCCAGATCTATTGAATGAGCCCTCTGGATGATTTGCAGAATTCCCTTTGAGAAAAGCTGCTAAAAAAGAGGGAATAGCCTGTGTGAAGGCTGTAAGGTGGAGCATGCCTGTGTGTTTGAGGAATAGCAAGGAGGCCGATGTGTCTACAAACAGGGAACAAAGAGTAAAGCCGTAGAGATGAGTTCAGAAAGGTGATGGGGCAAGGCCAGGTAGGACATGGTGGGCTACAAATGGACTTTGACTTTACTCTGAAACAGGAAGCAGTTGCATGGGTTTGGGCAGCAGAGTATGGGATTTGACTTATTTTTAAAAGCATTAACCTGGCACTTGGTGAGGATGGATTGTAGGAGGCCAAATGTAGAGGCCAGCAAAACGAATTCAAGTATTTCAGTCTTTCAAATGAGATGATGAAGAATTGAACCAGTGTGGTAACCAGTGTGGTAGCATTTGAGATGGTAAAGTGATCAGATTTTTAGATATATTCTAGAAATAAAACCATAAGATTTCTTTGGTTTGGATGAACCATTGCATTGGATGAGCTGTGTTAACAATTGAGGAAAAACTCCAAGGATTTTAGGCTGATCAACTAGGAGGATAACAGATATGGGGAAGGCTATGGCTGGGAGAAGGTTCAAAAAGCCATGGTTCTGGCAGAGATCACCAAAGTGAGTTCAGGTAGATAGGAGAGGACACAGGACTGAGATCTAGGGCACTTAGGCCCTTTATCTCATGTGAGTTGCTCACAGGAGATACCATGGATAACAACCTGGAACTCATACAGGAGAGAGGATGCTTTGTTCTCTTATGTGGAGGGTAGTTGTTGTGTTGGGTTAATACAGACAATCTAGCATGGTTTACACTTGTACTAGTTAGCTAATGCTGTGTAACAAGTTAGCACAATACTTAGTCATTTAAAACAATATTATCTCAGTTTCTGTGGGTCCAGCATCTGGCAATGGCTTAGCTGGGTTCTCTGGCTTAGGGTTTCTTACAAGGATGCAGTCATCTCAAGCTTGCTTGTGGAAGAATCTGCTTCCAAGTTTACTTTTGTGGTTGTTGGCAGAACCCATTTCCTTGTGTGCTGTCAACAGAAGCTGCTCTCACAGTCTTTTGTCATGTGGACCTCTCCTTGGGCAGGTCAAAAACTAGCACCTGGCTTCATCAGAATGATCCAGCAAGATGGAAATTAAGGCCTTTTAAACGTAATCTTGAAAGTGAGGTCTCATCACTTTTGCCATAATCTGTTCATTAGAAGCCAGCCACTATGTCCAGCCCTTGTTCATGGGGAGAGAATGACACAAAAATGTGAATGCTGGAGGTGAGGATGATTGGGACCATCTTAATTATAAAAGCTTCCTGTAAAACATTTCCATTAACTTTATCAGATAATCCCAGCCAATTTCCAAAATAACTGTATGATATTACGTTTTTGCCAGCAGTGTATGAGAATTCCAGTATATGCTTGCTGTTCATCCTTGATATTGTTAGTCTTTAACTTTTTAAACTGTGGGTGTGTAGCAATGTCTCATTGTGGTTTTAATTTGCATTTCCCTGGTTGCCAGTAAGACCAGTACCTTTTCCTTTTCATTCATTTATTGGATGGATTTCTGTTCGGATCTTTTGCTTATTTTTCTATTGGGGTTTTCTTGCTAATTGCAGTAGTTCTTCATATATTCTGCTGTAGTCCTTCTTTCAGTTATATGTGTTATAAAAATATCTTCCCACTATGTAGCATGACTTTCATTTCCCTTAATAGAGTGTTTTAATAAATAGAATTATTTTAGTATAGTACAATTTGCCATTTTTTAAGGTTACTCTTTTGTGTCTTGTTTAAGGAGTATTTCCTTACCCTAGGATCATGAATACATTCTCCTATATTCTAGAAGTTTTGTTATTTTACTTTTCTCCTATAAGTTTGTAATCTGCCTGGATTTGATCTTTGCATATTGTATAAAGTATGGTTACAGTTGTATTTTATATTTTCCATGTGCATGTTTAATTGTCCCAGTAACACTGACAAACTTCATCCTTACCCCCACTGCTCTTTGTCGTAGCTTTATATTTGTCTGTTTGGGACTTGTCTATTTTTGCACCAGAGCCATATTGTTTTAATCACCGTAGCCTTATATAAGATTTTCTAAATAGCAGAGCAATCCTGCTCCCTTGTTTTTGCTTAAGAGTGTTTTGACTATTCTTGTCTCTTTGCATTTCCATATACATTTTTGAGCAAGCAGGTCAAGTTCAAGAAAAATATCCTGTTGGAATTTTGATTGGGTTTGCATTCAATTGGGGAAAATTGAGTCTTTACAATTTCAAGTCTTATAATTTGTGAATATGGTCTACCTCTTACTGATTCAAGTATTCTTAAATGTAGTATTAAAATTGTATAGGTTTTCTATGGAGAAATCTTGCCAGATTAATTTCTAAGTATTTGATTTTTATGCTATTGTAAATGATATTTTTAAAAATTTTATCTCTAGTGGTTTCTTTTTAATGTTTTATTCAACAACCTTAAATTTATGTTGGTTTATATTAACTTGTCTTGAGAATACATAGAAACTGTATCTGTACATACAGTCAAACGTATGGATGTTAGATTATTTCTTCCTTTCCTATTTGTATATTTTTTTCTTTCTTGCCTATGGTCTTTGATGCAATATTAAATATATAATAAAAGGTATCTTTCTCTCTTTGCTATTTTCAGAAAAAAAGTTTTCTATTTTGCCCTTAGTTTTAAATTTGTTAATAGTATTATTTTATTGTAAAAGAATGTGAATTTTAACAGATTTTTTCTGCATCTATAAAATATGATTCTATTAATAATCTATTATTAGTAGTAGATTAAAACGATTATCTCATTTAATCTGGTAATATGCTGACTTTGACATAGATTTTTCAAATGTTGAATCCACTTTGAATTATTGAGATATACCCAATTTAGTTATGATTGTGTTTTTTTAAAAGAGAGATGTATTTGATTTTCTAATGCTTAGGATTTTTGTCCAATTTTATGAATAAAATTGGTCTATAATTTTTTTAAAAACCATCTCTATTAAGCTTTGGAATGACGATAGCATTAATCTCACAGAGTGCGTTGGGGATATTTTGTCTTTTTCTATCTGGAAGAATTTGTGTAATATTGGAATTATTTTTCCCTTAAATATGTGATAAATCTCTGGTGAAGCCTTCAGGAAGTAGAGGTCAGATCATGTCATGTTTTACAATCCAATGTTGTAATACTTATTCTATTTCCAAGAGTTGTGATAAAACCTCCCTCTATAATGACGAATGTAACTGTTTCCCCTTACAGTTCTGTCAAATTTGCTTTATGTTTTTTGACATACACCGTATGACTTTGATGTATGCATATTTAACATGTTTTATCTTCATGGCAAAGTAGACCTATTATCAATGGAACTATTCTTTATCTTTTTTTAATGTCTTGAAATCTACTTTTCTGATATCAAGACTATGTTAAGGACTTTGAATTTTAAACACATCAGATTTCTTTTCGTGCTTATATAATGCATATTTTTAAAACTTTTACTTTCAAACTATTAGAATTCTTATGTTAAGCATCATATAGTTTGTTGATTTTTAAAAAAAATCTAATATGAAAATTGTAGACTCAACTTCATCATTTAAACCATTAGTATTTAAAGTAATCAATAATATATTTAGATTTCAATCTGTCACCTTTTTATGAGCTTTCTGTTTGTTGTATCTGTTCCTTTGGTTTCCATTTTGGTCTTACTTTAGATGGCTTTATCATTCTGTTTTAATTTCCTACTAATTTGAAAATTATACCCTAATTGTCTTTTGCTATTCTTTTAGTGGTTACCCAAGAAATTACAATTTGCATCTGCATTAATCTTTACCTTTACCATTCTTCTAGGCAGTATAAGGACCCCTGGTGTTATACCTGATCTATGTATGTGCAATTCAAGTCTAAGCCTGGGACTGGGGAGAAGAGATCATATACAGACTTTTAGGCTCTCTGAAATTCAGAGAAAACAGTCATATAAACAATGCGGCATTGTGTCGACAAAAGATAGAAAAAGATACACAGAGTGGTTTTGGGACAGAGGAAATGATCAACTTTGATGGGATAAGAAGGTTTTCCAGGTAACTTAAGTGTTATTATTTTACACTAGGCCCTGAGTTTATCCATTCAACAAATATTTATTGAGGGTCTACTATTCGTTAGGTTTTGTGCTAGATGCAGAGGGTGTAATAGCCAATTAGTCAGGCATGATTCCTATCCTCATGGAAATTACATTCCTGATTCTAGTGAGAAAGGTTCAAATCAAATAAGCAAAATACTATTTCCTTTCTACAAAGGAAAAAGTAAGGGCTGAGATATAGAATGGTAGGGAATGAGAGGAAGAGAAAAAGGATTATTTCAATGGGGGTTCTCTGAAGGCATCCCATTTAAATAATCATCCTTGGGACCTCTTCTTCTGAGAAAAGGATATTCAAGCTGAAAATGTACCGGAGTTAATCAAGTGAAGAGAAGGAGAAAGGCACAGATGGGGAAGATTTTGGGGTATTTGAGGGATCAACAGAAGGCTGGGATGGTGGGACCTCAGTGTGCTGGTGTCAGCATTGGTGACATCATTTGTAGGACCTAGCACAAAATGAAAAGGCAGGGCCCCTTGTTGAAAACATATTAAGAATTTCAGGATGGTGACAGTGGAGTATTAAACCAAGCCTGGGACTCTCCTAAGCATGGGCCCCTGCGTACCGTGTAGGTGGCACACCAGTGAAGCCAGCCCTGGCTAAGGGGAAAGAAGTAAGAGCTGAGTTGGAGGAAGAAGCAGAGGGAAAATCCTGTGGAACCTCAAGGCTACATGAAGCACTTTGAACTTTATTTCAAATTCAATGGGAAATGATTTCTTAATAATATCGGCACATAATGCTTTTGCTATGTGCCAGTTACTCTGTATAGCTCTTTAGAACGTCTTACTTATGTGATCCTCACACAGCCTGCTGGAAGTAAATACTATTATTATCTCCATTTTAAAGATGGAGAGACCCAGGTGCAGAAAGGTTAACTTATGCCAGGGCGCAGAGCTCTTAAGTGGCAGAAGTTGGATTTGAACCCAGTTCAAAAGGAGTGAGTTGAGCAAATTAAAAAACTTACTCTACCTTTATATGAGAATAAATTAAAGAGAGCCAAGAGTGGAAGCAGGCACAAGGCTGGTGGGCATTTCTCGCAGAGAGAGCAGTATGTACAAAGGAATGGTGTGTGCAAGGAACTGAAGTTACACTGCTAGGTCAATCAGGGATTGGTTTAATTTAGCTGCACTGTAGGTTATAAGGAAGTGGTATAAGAAACGAAGCCGAAGGCTGGGCAGGAGCCAATTTGGGGAGGGCCTCGTAGCTCATGCAAAGTAAGAGTGGGGAGCTAGATCTCTCTAAGCGAAGATGTGAAGGCAAGAATGATATCTAATTCTATGTTAGCCAGGCTCAGTGCCAGTTAACCCTAGCACTAATTAGGGTTTTTAAGGCAGAATTTTTTCAATTTTTTTTTTTTCATTTATATTATTTTTTAGAGAGAGGATCTTACTCTGTCACTCCAGGATGGAGGGCAGTAATACAATCGTGGCTCACTGCAGCCTCAACCTCCTGGGCTTAAGTGATCCTGCCTCCTCAGCCTTTTGAGTGGCTGGGACTAAAGGCACACTCCACCATATCCATTAATTTAACTTTTTTTTTGTAGAGACAATGTGTGGCTATGTTATCCAGGTTGGTCTTGAACTCCTGACCTCAAGTGATCCTACCACCTCCACCTCCCAAAGTGCTGGGATTACAGGCATGAGCCACCTTGCCTGCCCTATTTTTATTTTTATGAGTGATAAATAAATGTACATATTCAGGGGGTATATGGTGGTGTTTCAGTACCTATCAGATCAGGGTAATTAGCATATCCATCATCTCAAACATTTATCATTTCTTTGTGTTACAAAACATTCACTATCCTCCTTCTATTTGAAACTATATAAAAATGTATTATTGTTAACTGTAGTTATCCTACAGTGTTACAGAACACCAGAACTGATTCCTTCTATCTAGCTATAATTTTGCATCCTTTACATAAGCAGAATTTGGTAGAGGAATTTAGTGCCTACAAGATCACTGGGAGGACTGGCGGGCCCAATTAGAGTGGGCCTCTGAGAATAGCCCCTAGCAAAGCAGCACAGACCTGGCCTGCCAGTGGATCTGCTAACGTGACCAGAGACAGGGATGTGGGGAATCTGAAGCTACCACTGGAACTGTTGGCCCCACTAACACACTGCACTAACTGTGGTCCAGGGATCAGGAAGCAGCATCGTGGCTGTGGCGTCATGCCTGCCACATTTGCACCAACAGAAAGTGGATAGTCATAGACCATATGTGGGGACCTCTGCCTAGGCTGCCACACAGTAAAGGCAATGTCTTCATGGCTGCGCTTGCCAACAGAAACACCATAAACTGCGGAACTGTCACCTTTCCTGCAATAGTGATGGGTGCGCCCTAAGTCACATCTGGAATCCTTGCAGCAAGGAAGTTTGATAGATGTGATTTTTAGCTTTGTCCCTGTGCTATGCAGAGAGACATGTTCAGAGAAGCACCATATCCACTATGGAGATGATTGTATTCACCTCATAAACAGTAGATAGACTGGAAAGAAAATATAGGAGGGGCACAAAGATGGGAATATAGATGAAAGACTTGGTTCTAACAGAGCTAAGCCAATTTGGTGGTTTGTGCTTGGCAGATTCTTTTTAGTGCACATCACATCCAAAGGTTAGAGTGAGTGAGGGCTGTGGTCCGCTCTCCCACAGTCTCGCAGACTAAGATGTTACAGGCTTTACCAGATGCTTACCATGGCAGAACATGAATCACTGCTTTCTGCTTTTGATACCATTTTCCTAAAGCCCTCCTGCTTGACTGCCAAGTAGCACACATTTTACATTTTCGTCATAGAAACACTCAATTTCCTGCACTAATGGTATGTTCCTAAGTATAGGTATGTTAGTTTGGTTTGCCCCAAAGCAGATCCTGAGACAAGGTAAGTAGCTTAATTGGAAGGTGCAGGAAATATCATAGGTAGGTGGGGACTTGAGCAAGAACTGGGAAAACTGGCAATAAAGAAGACCTATTAAGTAAGTTAGCACTGTGGGCAACTGAAAAATTCTACAAGAAAATTCTGAGACATAAATGCACACCTCAGGGCTAGCCTGCTCAGGAGCTGAGGTATGTGTACACCTCCTCCCATCAGTCGAGGTTGAGGATGTTCCTGAGGGGTGTGAATTCCCAGCCCTCCTGTGTTGAAGCTGCCATCTCAGGTTTTGAGAAAGCTGTCAGCCCCCAATAGTCCCCTCCACCGTTGTCTAGAACTTGGTCACAAACTATGGTCCATGGGCCAGATTCCACCCACAGCCTACTCTTTTGTTACAAGCTAAGGGTGATTTTTATATTTGTATAGAGTTGTTGAAAAAAATCATATGTAACAGAGACTGTGGCCTGCAAAGCCTAAAATATTCACTTATGGTTTTCAGAAAGAGTTTGCCAATTCCTGGTGTACATGGTCTTGCAGTAAGAAATAATCCCCAAATCTCAGGTTAAAAACAACTATCTCTCGGTTGTAGTCTACGTTCGATAGAGGGCAGAAGCAGGCTTGCTTTATGTAGTCACTCTACCTTATAATGCTTCCCTATAGTAAATCCTGGTAGCAACACAAGGTGCCAGGGTTTATAACAGCAGGGAGAAAGAAGATGTAAAATAGAGCACCAACTAGGTCCCTCGTGCTTCAGACTAAAAGGGACACATGTCATCTCCTAAAACTGTCTATTACCACCACCAGTCACGTGACCGCAAAGGAAGCAGGGAAACATATTATCCTGTGTCCAGGAAGGAGGAGAGACCTGGAAATACTGGTGACCAGTACTTACGTCTACTATCGCTCTCTTGTATGACGTTCCCTTCACTTTCCCAATATAAACAAGATTTTGGTCAAAACATCATTCATTGATTTCATATATTTCCCTGGAGTTAATAACTGCTTCATTTAACAAAAATGTCTTAGATTTCTTTGAGCTTGCAGGTATGGTTTTTACGTTCTGCATGACTGTAAAACATTTCTCTTCCATGTAGTCATGCTTATCAGATAATCAATCTCTCAGTCCTATTTTAATATGACACTTGCTAATAGTTGTAGAAAGACTACAAAATAGTGCTAAGCTTCACTATTTTTCTTTTTCAATTATATTCAAGGGACTTATTAATAAATTCAACATTTTGTATTTTCGGGTATCTCAATTTTGAAGTGTGCAAGTTTTAATTTGAAGAAGAGTTTAAAAAGTATATGTGCCTAGGTCTGTCATCACATTGCATAATCAATAAAACAAATATAACATTATAAAATCTTGCCCTTTTTAAAGGATGGTGCTCAGATGAATTAAAAGTTTGATGAGTAGAGTCAACACTTTTCTTAATACACTATTTGCACTTTTGGATCCAGTAGTTAAATTTGAACTTGATCATACCTTTGCATTTTGCATGTCATTTTTCTTTTTCCTTCTAATAACAAAGTCATTTTGAAAGATGATTTAACTATTATAATGAAAAAGTAACAATTGTCAAGAACTTAGGAAATACTGAAAGAGGCATCCTGCAGTATTACTGAAAGTTCATCACTCAAACTAGTGGAAAGTCTCAACGTTTTTGCAAAAGATAAAGTTACGCTGCATTTTGTTTCACAGTTAATTGTAAAATACAAAATTACATTGTGGAACATTAATTGCGTTAGTTTCCTATGGCTGCATAACAAGTTACCACAAATGTAGGGGCTTAGAACAACAAATTTATGATCTCACAGTGTCTATGGGCCAAAAGTCCAGTTTTGGCTGGACAGGGTTTTCTACTTTGGGTCACAAGGCTGAAATCAAAATGTCAGATGAACTGCCTTCCTTTTTGAAGCTGGGAATCGTCTTCCAAGTTCATTCCTACTGTTGGCAGAATTCAGTTCCTTGAGCTGAGGCCCTTGTTCTGTGAGGAGTCAGCCCGGGGTCCAGCTCAGTTGCTAACCATCACCAACAGTACCTTTTCCTGTGGCCTCTCCTAATGCCCTCTATGCTTCACAACTGTCTTTCTGGAGAGACCCAGGCCTTTTTAAAATCTGACTTGTCGCTGGGTGTGGTGGCTTACGCCTGTAATCTCAGCACTTTGGGAGGTTAAGGCGGGTGGATAACGAGGTCAAGAGATTGAGACCATCCTGGCCAACTTGGTGAAACCCCATCTCTACTAAAAAATACAAAAATTAGCCGGGCGTGGGGCATGCAACTGTAGCCCCAACTACTTGGGAGGCTGAGGCAGGAGAATCTCTTGAACCAAGGAGGTAGAGGTTGCAGCGAGCAGAGATTGTCCCACTGCACTCCAGCCTGGCGACAGAGCGAGACTCTGTCTCAAAAATAAAAAAATAAAATAAATCTGACTTTAGATTTGGTCCACCGGGATACTCTCCTTTTTGGTTGACCAAAAAGTCAGCAGATTAGTAACTCAATCATGGGAGTCAAATTCTATCCTATGCACCCATTCAGCCTGCACTTAGGAGGGAGTTACACAAAATGTGCACACTAAGGGGCAGTGATCTTGGGAGCCACCTTAGAATCCTGCCTACCACACTGTTCCATTCTGTTGATGGTTGAATTAACTATCACAGGCCAGCAAATCAAATGAGATACTAGTGAGGAAAGGATCACATGCCACTTCCTAGCTAAGGCATGCATTCACATGATCCCATCAGTCAAGTCTTACATTCCTTATACTTCATGATGACCATATCCTGGTGCACACAGGTCATGTTAAGGGTCTGTGGGACCCCTTCTAATGTTTTCTACTTACTCTTTTCTGTTTTATTTGATATCTTTTTTTTTTAAAAAAAAAAATCTGATTATGACTCACGGAATAGATTTCACAAAATGGATTTTATGATTTATGACAGGAAAAACAGTCTTAATCGACGCATGTTTTAATTAGTAATCTGGAAACATTTTTCTTTACAGAAAAAAACACTAAAATATATTTATGGAAAAAAGTTTTTTTCTGAATAAATCAATATGGATTAACTTATAGATGCAAATGGGTACACACCTGGGTAGTCTTCAGAGGTTTATTTAAAATTATTACAAGACAATCAGCAATATCACTACAGTCCTCAGGAGGGCAGTATCTGCTCTAGGTATATTCGAAACTTAAATGTGCTCAGAAGTTTTCCAGTGACTAGGAATTCCGGTAAGTAAATTACTTATAGTGTATAAATCTAAGCAAACATTGGTTTATGCTTGGCAATTGAGAATCAGTCCTGTCAAAACCATAAGTGCTATGATTAATTTTTTTTTTTTTTGTCTGAACCAAGAGGATTAGTTGAATTCTTTTATTCATTGCTTCTTCCTGCTTGCATTTTTCCTCTTTGTCCTGTCTGTCGTGCTCTGGTTTATAGTCTTGCATATGTGGTCCAAATAAGGCCCAGTAACCATGGCGGCTGAGGACATGGCAATCAAGAATATTTTCTGCTGATTCAGAGTTGTTGTAAAGTTCCTCTCTTAATTTCCACACTGATGTTGGCTTCCTGACCTCCTGCTGCATATGCCAACTGGTGGCTCCCTCAGTGCCTCTTTTGTGAACAGACAGGACTCTCTTAACCAGTGTACAAGAGGAAGTGCTGCCCTGCAGATAAGACAGCATGCTCTCTTATCTTCAAACTCTCAGGTGCTTGAGAGAGGCTTTTTCTGATCCACAAACACAACAAAATCAAGCTGTCTAATCTGATGTTCTTAGACAATTAATACTTTCTAGGCTTAAATCTAAGTGTGACTCTAGAAGGAAATATAGTATATTGAATCTGTTCTTCCCACCTCTGTTCTGGACCCACCACAGTCTCACCCTACAGTCATGGTCTGGATTGACACCACTCTGTGACTAATCAACAGAAAATAGTCAGGAGGGTCCACATACTCTAGTTAGACAGGGAGCAAATGTCCTTCCCTCTGTTTTACTTACATCCCTATTGTCACAGTTTATAATACTGGCCCTAAGTGTGTATTTGCTTCAAATAATTATATTTTGGGAGACATTGGGTTGACTGTATCATGTTTATAACTTTTTTTTTTTTTTTTTTGAGACGGAGTTTCACTCTTGCATAGGCTGGAGTACGGTGGCGCGATCTCAGCTCACTGCAACCTCTGCCCCCCGGGTTCAGGTGATTCTCATGCCTCAGCCTCCCGAGTAGCTGGGATTATAGGTGCCCACCACCACACCTGGCCAATTTTTATATTTTCAGTAGAGACGGGGTTTCATTATGTTGGCCAGGCTGGTCTCAAACTCCTGACCTCAGGCGATCCACCTGCCTTGGCCTCCCAAAGTGCTAGGATTATAGGCATGAGCCACTGCACCCGGCCATGTTTCTCCATTTTTAAAGGGCCTGAAGTCTGTTAAGTAGAGCTGCCTATGTGAATTTCATATTTTTTCTTTTTACCCATGTGCTACTTATAGAGTGGTGACACTTGATCTGCCTTCTCTTGCCTTTGGTCCTCTGCATTTGTTGCTTGCTCTACTCAAAATGCACTTCCCACAACCCTTTTCTTGTCTCCATTCCCTACTTCCAGAGCCACCTGATACCTTTTCTGGGATGTCTTGGCTGTGACTGCTATGTCTTATAGCACCTCGACATGGTAGATGCCTATAGATTCGTCTGTCTCCGTCAACAGACTGTGCCCCTTCAAGACCAGGGCTATGTCCTCTTCCTAGAATCTGTCATGGTAATTGACACCTAGTAGACATGCAACAAAACTTTGTGTATGAATTAAATCATAAGTAACTGCTGATGCTATTTTTGACCTTGAGTTGATCGACAAGGTACTTGATATAATAGACAAGCTGTTGGTCGACAATATAGGTCTAATATAGGACCAATAGAGTTGGAAAGAGGCCAGTATGATGGTAATGATAGACACATGTAGAATCTGAAGAGGTTTAGGGGGGTGTGGGTTGCAAATACAGCCCAATGCTTTGGTTCTGGGAGGGACAGGTGACAGGTCTTCAGCTTGGCATGATTTTTTTCTGGTTTCTGGGACTACTAGGAAGGGACAATAGCCCTGTTGGCTACTTGAGTATGGGAGGAAGTGTGGACTCAGTAGAATGGCACTGGAAAATGAGAGAGAACATGCACTCTGTAGCATGGGCTTGACTTGAACCCTGAGTGAAATTTGAAGAGAAGGAGCCTCATATTTGGAAGGAGAGGAGGATTAACACACTGCCTGGTGGACAAAGCCCCAAATACAAGTTTGCTAGAGCTCTTTACTTCTGGTTTGGGCTTTACTCCAAAATGCATGCTCCTTTTTTTCTTCTTCCTTTTTTAAAAAAAATCTCATTACAAAAAACCCCAAATCCTCTTAGAAAGTTATTATAACTATTCAGCACCACATCCTTCCCTTCTCACACATGCTGTCAGGTCCCTTAACCTTAAGAGGCAACCCCAAACACTCATCTCCCCCACTGCTCAGGGACTGGCTTCCAGCAGCCCAGCTGGACCAAGCTCATTATCACTTCTTTCCCAGAAGTGACCCCTGCCAACAGGGTTGCTGTGCTTGAGTGCCTGAGCAACTCCAGAAGCAAGACTGTCATTTCAGTGCTTGAAAAGGAAATAGGCCTATGTGTAGAGAAAAGCAGTTTAGGATTTCACAGATCAGAAACACAGAACGGCAAGTTTCTGTATTTTCAAATCCCAGAATCAACCATTTTAAATCACAGTTTGGAGATAACTTCAAAACCTCTCTTATTTCTAAATACCAGAAATGAGCCACATTGTATAACTTGTACAGCTTCTCTCCTGTGAATGCAGATCTTCCCCCTTTGGTTATGGAATAGCAAACCCTTAGAGAATAAAAAACCTCAGATAGCTAACAGATGAAAGCTGAGTTGCTTTCCTGATACTATAGAGGATACTGCAGTTGATGAAAATACAAAGTTTTTGTAATTCAGAACCAGTGTTTGAGGAATGTTGTTCATTTTGGGTGTATATGTACACATGAGCACAAGGGGCTAGTTGAACATTTCTCCTGTAAAAAAATTTTTTTTAAGTTGATAAGTGGATCCTAATTAAGCTAAAGAGCTTCTACAGAGAAAGAGAAGCTATCAAAGATATAAATAGACAACCTAAAGATTGGGAGAAAATATTCACAAACTATGCATCCAGCTAAGGTCTAATATCCAGAATCTATAAGGAACTTAAATCAGGAAGCAAAACCAAATAATCCCATTAAAAAGTGGGCAAAGAACATGAACAGACACTTCTCAAAAAAAGATGTGTAAGTGGTCAACAAACATGAAAAAATGCTCATCATCACTAGTCCTCAGAGAAATGCAAATCGAAACCACGAGAAACATCTCATACCAATAAGAATAGCTGTTATTTAAAAGTCACAAAATAATAGATGCTGGCCAATGAGGCTGCAGAGAAAAGGGAATGCTTATAACACTGTTGGTGGGAATGTAAATTAGTTTAACTGCTGTGGACGGTGATCTAGGGATTTCTCAGATAACTAAGAATTGAACTGCCATTTGACCTAGCAATCTCATTACTGGGTATATATCCAAAGGAAAATAAATTGCTCTACCAAAAGGACACATACACCCATGTGTTCATCACAGTGCTATTCACAATAGTGAAAACATGGAATCAACCCAAATGCCCATCAATGGTGGACTGAAAAAAGAAAACATATACACCAGGGAATACTATGCAGTCATAAAAAACCATAAAATCATGTCTTTTGTACAACATGTTGCAGCTAGAAGCCATTATTCTAAGTGAACTAATGCAGAAACAGAAAATAAAATATCGCATGGTCTTACTTAAAAGTGAGAGCTTAACATTGGGTACTCATGGACATAAAGATGGCATCTATGGACACTGAGGAGTATTAGAGGGGAAGGAGAGGGAGGAGGGCAAGGGCTGAAAAATCTACCTCTTGCATACTGTGCTCATTACCAGGGTGACGGGTTCATTCATACCCCAAACTTTAACTTCATTCAATATGCCCATGTTATAAACCTGCACCTTCCTGATCCTAAAACAAAAGTTGGAAAAAAAATTTTTTTAATTTGTTTTTCATTAATATTCCCCAAAAGAAGAGAGCATCAAAATAAGTACCTAAAATGCAAAACATATGTATGATGTATGAAAAGATAAAAGAGGTATTTTTTATAATAGCAAACAATAGGAAATAAGCCAGATAAGAATCAAAATTATTCTCAAAATTATCAAAATAAATCAAATGAAAATCAAAAGGAATACAGGTAAAGAAACCATGGTACCTAGTGGAAGACCATGTGGTAATTAAACTGAATGAGCTAAATTACGTGGAACAGCATAGAAAAATCTTGAAAACATAATTCTAAATGAAGAAAACAAGTGACAAAGGATATGTTCAAAATGATAGCACTTATGCAAATGTTAATATGGAAACAAAATAAAAAATCATATAAACTGTATGCAATTATAGTACAACTGAAAAATCCAAGAAAACTAAACCTCAAATTTAGAACAATGATTTTTCAGGGAGTGGGCACAGGGGAGATGAGGGATTGGGCTTGTAGTTGCAACTACAATATCATCTTTTTTTAAAAAAGTTCTGAAGTCAATAGGGAAAGATATTATTAAAGTGTATTGAATTTTTGTAACAGTACACAGATGTCTGTTTTATTATATTTTGCATTTTATGGTGGTTTTGAAACGTAAAGATAAAATAAAGGAGAGACATAAATGTAAGCATCTAAAAATATGTGTCACATAGAGTGGTTGTCAAAAGACTCAGCTCATCTGTTCTTAGCCTTTTCAAACAGAAACCCTATTTTATTAAATTTGCCAACCAAAGCTGTGCCTCTGTGAAATCATTAGAGGAAAGGGAGAGGCTGCGGGAAGGAGAAGAAATGCAAACAAATACAAGTCTTTGGCTACCAGGAGGTTTTTATTTTCTCCCAAATGGGAGCTCTTTGAAGGAAAAGATTGTCTTTGATCTTCTTGTGCCAATCTAGTGCATCCAGCCAAGTCCTAGGAACACAAAGATAGCTAAAAATATCAATAACAAAATGTTGAGTTGTTCTTATGAACAGCTCAAAGCAGGTTCACATGAATTCCCTCCTGTCGCCTCACTGGGGTCCTGGGAATCCCATTCAGATCATGTTACCAGCGACACTCTGCCTAATTGCAATGGTCTCATCCTTTTCAGTGTGGAAGCAGAAGTGCTTTGTTCTAAGAAAGATGACCTGGGAAATCCTGCTGAGATAGATGAGTCTGGATTGCATCAGGCTCATTACTGGATTGATAAATGTCGAGAACAACGACAATGTGTTATCTACTGGGTTTTATTCAATACTTTAATTCAAGGAACTTGCATTCAATACTCCTGACTGTGACAGAGCCCGAGCACATTTTCTCTCAGTGCCTGCCATAACATTTCTGAGGGTTTGAGCACTGTCTGTCTATAAACTAGTGTTTTGAGGGTTCTCTGTGGGAAAGATGTAGTGAGAGTTGTGCCAAGGTGATTCGGGAACACTGGAAGTTTTCCTTTCATTCTTCTGTATCTGTGCTCATGGGTCCTAGTTAGTCATCCTCTCTAGGCGAGAGAAGACAAGTATACATGCTAAGCTCTGTTCCAAAAGGGTTGATTATTCACACCACAGGTTAGCTACTAAAGTAGAGAGCTGGAGAGCACCTGCACGTGCTGATTGTTTTTTCACTCTGTAGAGAGCTTTCTGTCATTCACCTCCTATTTAGTAAATTAGGATAAGATAGTAAATAACTATAATCTTTTGATTCACAGCAAATAGTTTGATTGCTTCCAAAACATAAAGGAAAAGCCCCGGATACAACAAATTTTATAGTTTTCTCAGGTTGTTGAGTGGTGGTCAAGCAGATGTTTCATGCTAGGTCTAGGTATCTCAACAAAAAAACAATTCTAAAGAATGCAGAGAAGAGAAGTTGATTAATGGATACAAATATACTGTTAGAAAAAGTAAAAACTAGTGTTGGATAGATCAGTAGAGTGGCTATAGTTAACAATAATCTTTTGTACAGTTCAAAAGAGCTAGAAGAGAATAATTCAAATGTTCTTAACATAAAGAAAAGATAAATATTTAAGGGGACAATATTCTAATTACCTCGATTTGATCTTTCCACATTATATGAATGTATCAAATTATCACGTGTTCTCCCAAATATGTATATCTATTATATATTAATTAAAACATTTAGGTAACAGAAAATGAACCTTATAATTAGGAAAAAATACAAAATAACATTGTAAGTAGAAAAAAAAGAACACAGAGAAATTATAGATATCAATCATATCTGTAATGATTATATCTATAATATAATCTTTGTGGATTGTAAGTAGCAAATTATGATGTGAGGAACTATCAACAAATTACAGCCCATGGACCAAATCCAGCCCATTACCTGACTTTGTAAATAAAGTTTTAAGGCAACATAGCCATGCTCATCCATTCACTTGTTGTCTACAACTGAGAAGAGTAGTTGCAACAGAGACCATATGGACCACAAAGCCTAAAATATTTTCCATGTGGCTTTTTATAGAAAAAGTTTGTCAACCCCTGAAGTACACAATACAAGTTTTGAAACAAATTCTTTGACTATAAACATAAATTGATATTTAATCACCATCTGTCTGGAAGCTAAGTGGAGCCTAATAGAAAAGGATAGAACCCAAATTCTCATCAAATCATCATGTCAACTTTTTAGTCAGTGCTTGATATCTTGTTACCTAAAGTCCTGCATCTTATCAGCCTATTCTGTCAAACAGGTCATGATGAGCAGAGAAGAGTTCGCATAGAAAAGCTAAAGGGAAATATGTGATATTGAATAAAGAGGTACTTTCTATAAAAACCAGTGTCAATCTACCTGCTGGAGATGTTGCTCTTGGGCATATGTTATTCAGCTTCAGGGATTTCAGAATTTCAGCTGTCAGCTGAGTCTTAGTTGGTTCCTTAGTCAATCCTGACCAACTCAGCTTCATTCCCATCAACAGGTGGTTCCTGAAGTGATGCTAGGATTTGGTTGGCCTGAGGTCCAGATTGTTCTCAACTCTCTCCATGGGGATAAAGCCTCAAGAATGATCTACATGCCCAGGACTGCGACCACTTTTTAACCCCTACCTGCTGTTATACCCGCTAATACCCTGTCCCAATTTTATACTTTTCCTCCCTTCCTTAGTCAAAGCTCTCCAGGACCATGATTCTACTATGTAAGGATTTGAGACAAGTCAGACCTCTTAGCAGTTAAAGCAGCTTGGATCATAGCTGGATTTACATTTGCCCTCAGACAAACTCATCAGCAGTTAAACCATCCTGGATCTGCTGTCAGACACTGTGCTTCAAGCTGCTGGCCATTCCAGCAAAACCCTACCTTGTAGCTGAGTTAGCCTCTCTGGCTCATTCTGTAAAATTCCATGCTCGCTTCTCTTTCTCTGACAGCTTATTGTTGAAGGCTGGGGAAGCCTTTCAAATAAAAACATAAGGATTTTGTCCACAGTCTTCCTAAGCTACGAAATATGAGCTTCAAATATTTGAAATAAACAGTGTAACTGAACAAGTCTGTTAAGAGATAAACCAGTCAAACTAAGATATTTATCTAATGATTAAGCATCTTGCCTGTGAGCTCAGTTCCTCGTGTGAGTTTCAGACAGCTTTCTCAACTCCCTTCAGGGAAGAGGAATTAGTAAGAGGTCTGAATCCTACTATCATCGAGTAATGGGAGGACTCATATTTCCCTCCAGCAGTGACTCCTGTACTCACTGGAGCCTGTGGCCTTGCAATACCATTCCAGACTTCACAGGTGCTCACCAGAGTCCCCATATGAGGGAATGCCCACTTACACTGCCCAATTCATTTATCAAAACCCAGCATTGGTGCCCCATTATTACCCAGCAATATATGAGGGTAAAGCCAACCCAGCAGCCACTACTTAGTCAGATGTCTGCATATAGTTACCTTATGTTTTGTTTAGACAACCTCAAGAGAAAGGTAACCATTCCCCAAAGTCCTCCGGGACCTAGTCATTTATAATGCCTGTGAAGATACATCCTTCAAGGAAGTTGCCTTCAAGAAGGCTAATTTTGTGGCTGGTCTTACTCTTCCCACTCTTGACCCTTTAAGCCAGACAGATCCTTCAACACATAAGTCAGATTATATTTTTTCCCTGATTAATTAATTTTTAAATTTTCCTTTTTTTTTTTTTTTTTTTTTTTTTTTTTTAAAGAGACAGGATCTTGCTTTGTCACCCAGGCTGGAGTACAGTGACACTACTGTAGCTCACTGTGGCTTCCAACTCCTGGGCTCAAGTAATCCTCGTGCCTCAACCTCCCTAGTAGTTGGACTATAGGCATATACCACCATGCCTGGCTAATTTTCTTTCTTTCTGTTTTTGGGGACTGGGGGTGTACAGATGGGGTCTTACTATGCTACCCAGACTGGCCTCCAACTCCTGGCCGCAGGCAATCTCCTGTCTTCACCTCCAATGTGCTGGATCACAGACTTGAGCCACTGTGCCTGGCCTCTTTCCTGAGTAAAATGTCTTGTAACCATAGCAATTATTAAGTCTCATGAGGCCCCATACAATCTGGCCTGTGCCTGCCTCTCCACACTCTTCACTCTCCCCGTGTTTTTGCCACGTTGATGTGCATTTTGTATTTTGCATTTGCTTGTCCCTCTGCCTGGAATTCTCTTCCCCAAGATCTTTGTGTAACCAAGCTTAATCTTATCATCCATGTCTTAACACAAATGTTACCTTCTCAGAGAAGTCTTCCTGACCATTCTAGCTAAACTAGGCACCCCAAGACTCACTCACTCTCTACTCCATTACTCTGTTTATTGTCTTCATTAGTACTTATGACTCTATAGATTTATGTTTATTTATATTATTTATTTTATTTTATCTGTTCATCCATTTATTCATTTATTTATGTCTACATCCCAATGAGAATACTTCCAATGAAGGCAGAATTTCATTTGTCTTGTTCACTACTTTATTTTCAGAGAATAGTATAGGCTCTCAATAAGTATTTTTGGACAAAAGATTGAATGAATTAATGAAGTGGTGCCTAGTTTTCTCTACTTCTGCTTTCATCACTTATTCATCTTTCAGAAAGTGTCTCATCCCTATTAGATCTTTAGGCACACACTGTCCATCAGGACTCATATTTTATATATACTTTCCAGATAGCCCCTAAATTGATATTGAAAAGGGCCTGCCATATCTTGATGGACAAATAGGAAACTCAATTGAACACCTCTACTATTACAGAATGCTAAAAAAGTTTGTTTCTCTAACTTTTGTACCATTAAGCTTGCTCACAACATTCTCTGCTAAATACTTATATATTTCTACAAGTTTATCATATTAAATAATGGAGATAAGCAGGCTATGAAAAACTTAAAATGTACAAATTGAGGTTACATGTGCATTTCAGTGACATCACTTATGGATTTTCAGAGATGCATGCTCTTAACAGAAACTATTTAGATGGAAAATAGTAGCCAATAGTTTGAAATGTTTCTAAGCCATACGTTTGTAACTGATTTCAGTACAATTTTTCATGCAGGTTTATCAGCAAGGATTCAATTATAGAAGCAGAACCACATTGAGTAATAAAGGGGATTTATTACAGGGACTTACTTTCTGCAATTCCGGGAGCTGGGTAGGTTGTTATGTAAGTTTGTTACTCCTAGTGCTGGTCTAAGTCAGCTGGGTGAGAAGTTGTAAAGGGAAGAAGCACATGAAGTACAGGAGATCAAGAACAAACTACAACCCATGAGAATAAACTAGAACCTGTGTTTGTCTCTCACTGGGACTCATGGTGATCTCTGACTGCTTCTAAGTTTCCTGCTTGGATGATGTGAATGACTGCAAAAGAGCCGGTACCTGTGCCACTGAGAAGCTAAAGAAGATCTAGGAGGAGCTGGATACTGAGGCCTGGATACTGCCCCATGCCAACAAGGTGACTCAGCTGATCTGAGACAATCTGCATGATGTGAATTACAACAGTACCTGACTCTCAACTGATCTTCCCAGTGTGAGCATGACTGCTGCTTTTCTTCTACCATATAAATCTCATACAAGTTTCTCTCATAGTTAATTCTAACTTAAACCATGCAGGGAAGGATATTTTGGGAAGCATAGTTCCAGTTTAGCTGACTTTACGCAATACTAAGTCATCAAAGTAGATGGCATATGCTACTACAGTTTACAGTTTATACAGCCATAAATATATAAATTTCTTTGAAACTAATTCATTCTAGGAGTCAGTAGACCTGCGTACTAGTCTAAACTACCTCCCACCAGAACTCTACCTTTAGAAAGTCTCTTAAATACCCTGACTTTAAGACATTACATTGATTAACTAAAGGCATTTAGATGATATCTTTAAGTGGCTTTTCAATGCCGTCAGGTCCTGGCTGCAATATTTATCCTCTCATTTTAAAAAATATTTAAACAAAAAACATAAAGAAAACTCAAACTCAACCTATTAGCATGATCTTTCATAAATACATAAATCTGTATGTGGGTTCCAAATCTCAGTTTGGAAATACTTATTTTAGAGATATACACTGAACTCTGTAGATAAAATGATGCAACGTGTGGACGTTTGCTTCAAAATAAAATTTTTCCCCCCAAGACAGTGGATTCAAGGCTTTTAGCGTGACTCAGCCACTTGGAAACAACAAGATAGTGCATAAACATCAATTCTGTGACCTTTCATTCAAGAAGGAAAATGAGAATCTACTGAAATTGTGAAGGCCACTCCAGATCTCAGGGAGGAGAATGCAGGAAAACAGCCTCTGTGACAGTGCCTGGCTGATAACAGTGAATGAAGCCTCAGTACATGAGAGAGGCAGAGAGCCTCCCTCTGTGACTCACCTTTCCACTGGGGATTTAAGGAACTCAGGCTGAGGGAGAGGACTTTGTTTCTCCCAATCACTGGAACTAGCTTGGGGAGAGGCTTGGAGCTGCTGTGGGGGAAAGACACGGGAAAAGGCTGCAGGCATTTTCCCAGCCCTGGGACCAAGAGTAGGTTTCCACTTTTAATCCAGGTGCATACAAAGTCAGCCATCCTTTGGCAACCCAGCAGGGTAACCATGTGTGCATTTTAGTCTCAGTTCAGGGATTGGAGCACTTTCTCTGGAGTGTAGTAGGGTCTGCACAGCCACAACTGTGGAAAGCTCCTTAGAAGTAGGTGCTAGAATTGTGCTTTCCCCTGTTGCAAGCTTGGGGTGGGAGGAGAGCTTCCACAGCTGCAGTTTCTCCTGGGTGATGAGACTTATAGCTGGGGCCAGCTTGATGACCTGGAACTGGTCTATGTGTGTCATTTCTGGGTGCCCCAGTCTGCTAACCTGAGATCATGGTGCAGTAGGGCCCTCTCTGCACCATCCCCAAGCAGAAATCCAGGTATTTGGAGCAACCACTTGCCTGAATCAGCAGCCTGAGCCACCTCACCCTTCATGGATGTAAATCATGGTGCAGTAGGGCCCTCTCCGCTCCATCTCCAGGCAGCTCTCCAGGTATTCAGAGCACCCCCTCACCTGGATCAGCAGCCTGAGACAGCCTGTCCTTCCTGTACAGAGATCCTGGTGCAGGTGTGACCTCTCTGTTGCATGCTCTGGCAGATCTCCAGACATCTGAAGCACTCACTCTCCTGTGGCACTCTGAGCCATCACACCTCCCCTGTGCAGAGACTGTGGTGCAAGGAAGACTTCTCTGCTACATACCCAGGCATATCTCCAGTCATTCTGAGTTCCAGCTTGCTTGAAACAACAGCCTGAGCTGCCACACCCTTTCTGTGCAGAGATCTTGCAGCAGGGAGGGCCGGCCCTCTTTACTCAAAACCCAGGCAGATCTCCAGGTATCTAGAACACTCACTCTCTTGGATTAAGAGTTTAGACTGCCCCCTATCCCAGTCTAGATGGGGACACTGGGGCCAAAGAAGTTTCCCATCTCCACACCCAGACAAACTGCTAGTGTTTGGTGGCTGCCCACTGGATTCTCCTTTGGCACTGGTGCTTGTTCCTGCCATTGGAGGACCTATAGGCAGACCTGCCCAGTCTGGCCCTGCCCATCTGATTCCCTGCCAGCCTGGGGCTGAGCAGGATTCTCAGAGAACTGTGCACTCCATGAATCAGCCCATTGCCTGAGGCAACAGAGAGCTTCTGCCAGTAAACAAGGATCAAGTATATACCCAGCCACATTGACTGCAGCTGGCTCTTACCCATAAGCACCATCAATTGGCTTGTAGGTTAAACTGGACAGCCCAATATAAAAGCCTACCAACAAAAGTGCATAGGGCTATAGAAGCAAAGTCAAAAGATGCCACCCAGGATTCTCTACCATCAATTTCCCTAGGCAGGGGGGATAGGGAAAGGGAAATAAAAAAATCCCAATAATATTATAGGGAAACAAAAAGAAAATCCGCTTGCATGAAAATAATTACAAAAATTTTAAGCGCCAGCACCTTCAGATGAATCAGTGCAAGAATCCTGGCACCATGAAAAATCTGAATGTAGCGACACCACCAAAGGATCACACTAGCTCTTCAGCAATGGTTCCTAACCAAATTGGAAACTCAGAAATGACAGATAAAGAATTTGAAACACAGATTGAAAGGAAGCTCAATGAGATTCCAGAGAAGGTTGAAAATTAACACAAAGAAACTTCTAAAGCAATCCAGGAAAAGAAAGAAGAGAGAAGTATTTTAAAAATAAATAAATCAGAGCTTCTTGAATTGAAAAATTCACTTAATGAATTTCAAGACTGGGCATGGTGGCTCATGCCTATAGTCACAGCATTTTGGAAGGCCAACGTGGGTGGATCACTTGAGGTCAGGAGTTTGAGACCAGCCTGGCCAACATGGTGAAACCCCATCTCTATTACAAATACAAAAATTAGCTGGACATGATAGCACATGCCCATAGTCCCAGCTACTTGGGAGGCTGAGGCAGGAGAATCACTTGAACCCACAGAGCTGCAGTGAGCTGAGATTGTACCACTGCACTCAAGCCTGAGTGACAGAGAGAAACTCTGACTGAAAATAAAAAACAAAAAAGAATTTCAAAATACAATTGAAAGCTTTATCAATTGATTGGAATTAGCAGAAGAAAGAATTTTAGAGCTTCATGATTGGTCTTTCAAATTAACCCAGTCAGACAAAAATTAAGAAAAAATAATTTTAAAAAATGAACAAAGCTTTGAGAAATATAGGGTTATGTTAAATGACCAAAACTATGAAATATTGGCAGTCCTGAGAGAGAAAGAAAGAGAAAAAGTAAACAGCCTGTAAAATAAATTTGAGGGAATAATTCCAGAAAATTTTCCTAATTCTGCTAGACAAGGTTAGACTTGGCACCATGTCTAATCTGGAGACATAGACATCTAGATACAAGAAATCCAGAGAACAACTGCAATATACTGTACAAAATGAACATCACTAAGGCATATAATCACCAGACTGTTCAAGGTCAATGCTAAAGAAAAAATCTTAAAGGCAATATCAAGAAAGCAGTCAGATCACATACAAAGAGAACCCCATCAGTCTATCAGCAGACTTCTTGGCAGAAAGGTAATAATCCAGGAGAGAGTGGGGGTTTATTTTTAGTATACTTAAAGTAAGGAAATTCCAACCAAGAATTTTATATCCTGCTAAACTAAGCTTAAGGAGCTAAGAATAAATAAAATCTTTTCAAGACAAACAAATGCTAAGGGAATTCATTACCACTAGACTGGCCTTTCAAGAGATCCTTAGGAGAATTCTAAACAGAGAAATGAAAGAACAATACCTGCTGCTACAAAAACAAGCAAATAAACAAACAAACAAAAAACCACTTAAGTACGTAGCTGGTAGACTCTATAAAGCAACCACACCATAGTAACTACAAAGCAACCAGCTAATAACTTCATGAGAGGATTATAACCTCATATTATATCAATATTAATATTAAAAGCAAATGGTCTAAATGCCATTTAGACTTAAAAGGCACAGAGTGGCAAGTTTGATTTTAAAAAATTAAGAAAAAAAACACAAGACCTATTTGTCTGTTGTCTTCAAGAAACCCTATCTCCCACATAATGACACCTATAGGCTTAAACAAAAGGGTTGGAGAAAGATCATGCAAACAGAAAACAAAAAAGAGCAGAGGTTACTATTCTTTTATCAGACCAAACAGACTTTAAACCAACAGTAGTGAAAAAGGACAAAGAAGGGGATAACATAATGATAAAGCATTTAATTCAACAAGAAGATCTAACTATCCTAAATATATGTCTCCAGCATTTGAGCACACAGGTTCATAAACAGGTACTCTAGGCCTATGAAAAGAGTTAGATAGCTGAACAGTAATAGTGGGGGACTTCAACACCCCTGTTCCCCACCAACATCAGACAGATCATTGAGGCAGAAAATAAACAAAAACATTATAAGGCTAAGTTTAACACTTGACCAACTGGATCCAATAGACATCTACAGAATATTCCACTTATCAACTATAGAATATATATTCTTCTCATCTGCACATGGACATACTCCAGATTAATCACATACTTGGTTATAAAGTAAGTCTCAATAAATTCAAAATAATTGAAATCATAGCAACTATACTCTCAGACCGCAGTGGACCAAAAATAGAAATCAATACCAAGATTCCTCAAAATCACATGATTACATGGAAAATTGAACAACTTGCTGCTGCGTGACTTTTGGGTAACAACAAATAAAGGGAGAAATAAAAAATTATTTGAAATAAATGAAAGCAGAGAAATAATATACCCAAATCTCTGGAAAGCAGCAAAAACAGTGCTAAGAGTGGTGTTTATGGTGCTAACATTTACCTCGAAATGTTAGAAAGATCTCAAATCAATAATCAACATCACACCTAGAGGAACTAGAAAAACATGAACAAACTGACTCCAAAGTTAGCAGAAGAAAATAAATAATTAAAATGAGAGAAGGACTGAATGAAATTGAGACAAAAACATCTATATAAGGAATCAACCAAACCAAAAGTTAGTTGTTTTTTTTCTGAAAGGATAAAGAAAATCGATAGACTACTCACTAGATAAACAAAGATAGAAGATACAAATAAGCACAATCAGAAATGATAAAGATGATATTACAAATAATCCCACAGAAATACCAAAGATCCTTAGAGACCATTATGAAGAACTTTGATTTACACAAACTAGAAAATCTCAAGGAAATGGATACATTCCTGGAAGCACACAATCTTCTAAGATTGAATCAGGAAGAAATGGAAACCCTGAACAGACCAGTACTGAGTTCTGAAATTGAATTAGCAATAAAAAACCTACCAACCAAAACCCAAACAATAAAACCACAGAGTAGATGAATTCACAGTCAGGTTCTATTAGACATACAAAGAAGAACTAGTATCGATTCTACTGAAACCTTTCCAAAATATCCAGGAGGAGGGACTCCTCCCAAACTCATTCTATGAAGCCAGTATTGCCTTGATACTAAAACCTGTCAAAGACACAACAAAAAAAGGAAACTACAGATCAATATCCCTGCTAAACATAGAGGCAAAAGTCCTCAACAAAATACTAGGAAAACAAATCCAGCAGCACATCACCAAGTTAATTCACTACGATGAATTAGGCTTCATTCCTGGGATTCAAGATTGGTTTAATATAGACAAATCAATAAAGGTGATTTGCCATATAAACAAAGTTAACAACAAAAAACATATGATCATCTCAATAGATGTATAAAAAAATTTTTGACAAAATCCAACATGTCTCCAGGATTAAGAAAAACTCTCAAGAAATTAGGCATACAAGGAACATGCTTCAAAATAGTAAGGGTTATCTATGTCAGACACACAGCCAACATCATACTGGATGGGCAATAACTGAAAGAATTCACCTTGAGAACTGGAAAAAGACAAGGATGTTCACTCTCACCACTCCTATTCAATATAGTACTGGAATTTCCAGCCAAAGTAATCAGGACAAGAGAAAGAAATTAAAAGCATCCAGATAGGAAAAGAAAAAGTTAAAGTGTCTCTTCTTCACTAACAATTTGATTCTATACCTAGAAAACCCTAAAGACTCCACCAAAAGACTCCTGGAACTGACCAATAACTTCAGTAAAGTTTCAGGATACAAAATTAGCAGCATTTCTATACACCAATAATGTTCAAGCTGAGACGCAAATTAGGCACATAATCCAATTTACAATGGCTGCAAAAAGAAAAAACAACCTAGAAATATAAATAATCAAGGAGGTAAAAGAGCTCTACAAGAATTATGAAACACTGCGGAAAGAAATAATAGATGACACAAGCAAATGGAGAAACATTCCATGCTCATGGATTGGAAGAATTAATATTGTTAAAATGGCCAAACTGCCCAAAGCAATCTACAGATTCATTGCTATTCCTATCAAGCTACAAACTTCATTTTTCACAAATGAAAAACTAGAAAAAACTACTCTAAAGTGTATATGGAGAGAGAGAGAGAGAGAGAGAGAGAGAGAGAGAGAGAGAGAGAGAGAGAAGAGAGAGAGCCTGAATAGCCAAAGCAATTCTAAGCAAAAAGAACAAAGCCAGAGGCACCACATTACAAAACTTCAAACTATACTGTAGGGCTGCAGTAACCAAACAGCTTGGTACTGGTATAAAAACAGGCACATAGACCAATAGAACAGACTAGAGAACCCACTAATAAAGTCACACATCTATCCATCTGATCTTTGACAGAGGTGACAAAAATAAGCAATGGGAAAGGACTCCCTATTTAATAAGTGGTGTCGGGATAGCTGGGTATGCAGAAGAATGAAACTGGACCACTACATTTCACCATATATAAAAATTAACTCAAAATGGATTAAATACTTACATGTAAGAACTCAAATTATATAAATCCTAGAATAAAATCTCAGAAACAGTATTTGGAACATAAGCCTTGGAAAAGAATTTATGACTAGGTCCTCAAATGCAATTGCAACAACAACAAAAAAGATTGGCACATGGGACCTAATTAAACTAAAGAGCTTCTGCACAGCAAAAGAAACTATTATATCAACAGAGTAAATAGATAACCTACAGAATGGGATAAAATACTTGAACACCTATGTATTTGAGAAAGGTCTGATATTCAGAATCTATAAAGAACTTAAATAACTCATCAAACAAAAGACAACCCCATGAAAAAATGGGTAAAATACATGAACAGACAATTCTCAAAAGAAGACATATAAGCAGCCAACAAACATAAGAAAAATGCTCAACATTACTAATCATTAGAGAAATGCAAATCAAAACCACAATGAGATACAATCTCACACCAGTCAGAATGGCTATTATTAAAATGTCAAAAAAAATAAGATACAGGCTAGGCTGTGAAGAAAAAGGAATGCATATATATTGTTAGTGAGAATGTAAATTAGTTCAGCCACTATGGAAAGCAATTTGGAGATTTTTCAAAGAACTTAGAAGTACCATTCGATAGTAGCAATCTCATTACTGGGTATATATCCAAAAGAAAATTAATTATTTTACCAAAAAGACACATGCATGAATTATGTTCATTGCAGCACTATTCACAATAGCAAAGACATGCAATCATCCTGGGTGTCCACCAGTGATGGATTGGATAAAGAAAATCTGGTATATATACACCATGGAATACTACACAGTCGTTAAAATGAATAAAATCATGTCTCTTGCAGCAACATGGATGCAGATGAAGGCCATCATACTAGGTGAATTAATGCAAGAACAGAAACCAAATACCGCATGTTCTCACATATAAGTGGGAGCTAAACATCGGGTAATCATGGACATAAATATGGCAACAATAGATACTGCGGACTACTAGAGGTTGGAAGGAGGGGGGAGAATAGGGGCTGAAAAATTAACTATTGGGTACTATGCCCCATACCTGGGTGATGGGATCAGTCATACCCCCAATCTCAGCATCACGCAATATACCCAGTAAACAAACCTGCCATCTTTCCCCTCTGAATTTAAAATGAAAGTTTAAGTTATAAAAAATATCCATATATACTTCAGCAAGACTAATTATTAACATTTTGCTGTGCTTGCTTTCCCTTCTTCTCTATATCTATACATCTCTTATCTTTCATTCTCTCTTTAGCTAGATCTGACTCTTTGCCTCTCTTTCTGTCTTTATATAGAGCAATTTGATTGTTTGCTGAGCAATTTGAAAGTAATGTACAGATATCATGACACTTGCTGTATGCATATTTCTACCATCAGACATTTGACTACATAAGCACAATACTATCATCACACCTGCAATAATTTCTATTTACTTAATAATATTGAAAGTTCTCTCGTGCCCCCTTTGAAGCATAATGTAGGTACTGGTGTTTTGATTTCCATTACTCTAGATTAGTTTTTGTCTATTCATATAAATGAAATTATGTATATATATATTATTTTTTCCTTGTCTTCTTTCATTTAATATAATGTTTTTGAAATTTATCCATATTGCTCTATATATGTATAATTGTATTAGAAACTACTGGACAGTTTTACACAGCAGTTGTTCCATCAGCAATGAGCTTCATTCAGTTCACATCTTTACCAATATTAAGAGGGGACATTCACGTTTGTAGCCCAGAGAGACCATGGAAAAGTTCATCTACCTTGAAGACTCAATACTACGAGAAATCTCAGGCTACATGGAGAAGCCATGTGTAGATGTTCTGTTCAATGATCCTGATGAGCTGAGCCTGTGGTCATCTAAGCCCAGGTGCCGAACATGTCAGTGAAGATGCCACTCAACAATTCCAGCCATAGTCATTGGGTTGCCTCAGCTGTTGCAGCCTTCCCAGTTGAAGACCAGATATTGTGGAGGGGAGACATGTCATCCCCATGTGCTCTGTCTGAATTCCTGAGCCATAGAGTCCATGAGTTTAATAAAACTAAAACATTAAAACATTCAATGTGCAAAATACAATTCAATCCCCCTGTTTCCAGAGAAGTTCACCGTTGCCCCCAGCAGATACTTTCTGGTCCACCTTCACCAGAGAATAAACCTCCTGTTTTGTGTTTGTGTTGGAGGGGATGGTTACCCAGCTGTAAGGGCAGATGAGTGGCTTTGGAAGTCTGCTTCTTTTAAAGACTTGAATGAGTTCTGTTGTATCAGCCCCAGTCCACATCTGAGCTCAGCTGGGAACTGATGTCAGGCAGGTAGGACTCTGTTTTATGGACTCCATTAAATCAGTTGTAACTCCTCTTTGACTGGAATTTCCATCTTCCAAAACGCTACTGACATATATTGTTTCCTTTAGTCTCATCTACAGTTCTTTTTGTTCTTATTAATTGGTATCATTTTTATCCTTCATTCTAAATTTTAGAGCTTGAGGAGTGCTAGAGATAAATGCATTTGTTTAATCTAGCCCTTTTAGCTTGAAATCCCTGCTTGAGTGTGTCAACCTAGTTTATTCATCCCCTTGTTTTCATAGAACTCATTTCAGGTGTCACACATGGATCTATGATGTTTCCTTTCTTCCTCATATATTAACTGGCAATATATCTCAATCCATGCCCCACTGGACTTGCAAGATCTGTGAGGCTCTTCTGCTGAAACAGATTTCTACTTTTAGAATCTTTTGATCAGCCCTGTGTCTCCTGACACGGGTAATGCTTTATTGAATATAATTATTATTCTAGCTTAACCAAATCACTCAGAATAATTATTACCATCAAAAGCACCAAAACACACTGGGTAAGGGTGCACTTATCTGTGTTTAAAAACAGAACCCAAACTGTGCCTACTTTCTGGAAGGTTACAATGCCAAATCTTCTTTAAACTACAGATCAGCAACAGTGATTTCAGTTGTGTTCATTCGTGGATCCAGAGAAAGAGGATTTTCTGCTTCTTGCAGAGGTCAAAAGTTCCTGTGGATCATTTTGTAAGTAGTGAGGAAAGCATATTTGGAAGAGTGAAAAGCTTACAGAGCTGATGATCACAGCCCTTCTGTTCACTTTACAGAAATTCGGTGGACAGAGAAGGCCAGGAAACGTGGGAGTCAGGGCATTAGTGGGGGACTTTGGGAAGTTAAGCAGGGTCCAGGGCAATTGGGCTTCCTCCTCCTACCTTTACGTAGGTCTGCAAGCTCTGAACACAATCCAAATTATCTTGAGTAGGAACTGTGACTTTGTGCCAATGCACAAAGCTGCGCTCGAAATGTGTACTTTAAAACCTCTGCTCTGATTTACACAGCTGTCTTCATGACAGAGAGAGTGGTTTTGACTTAGGATTAAGGCCAAATACTTAAACAAAGGGAGTCCCCAAGCTCTGCGGACCCTCATTTTTGCCCATTTACTCCTTTTGCAAGATCAGAAATAAGGCCTCTTATAAAAACCTTGCTCTTTTTCTTCCCTTTCTTTTTTGTTTCTGCCTCCTTCTAAGCTCCTCCTCTGTATTATGTAGTATTCATTGAATTTCTGGTATTAGAACTTTTTTTAAAGGTGACAAGACACAGTTCTTGTCTTCAAGACTCTTATAATCAATGCAATAACTTTTAATGTCGAGATTATTGTTCAGTGAAGAAGAGGAGGGATAGTTCAAAAAGAACACAATTTTCATTTTCCTCTTCATTTAAAATTGCATTCTCTATTCTCTAGTGTGCTTTGTCTTTGAGCAGAAACATGGTCATCATCCAAATTCATCATTTTTTATAACTCACATACCACCCACACTGCTCAACTCCCTTTCTTTTTCTCACAGAGGGATGTGTCATCTTTAGTTTGGGTTTGTTAGCCCTTAATTAGGAAGTCTGCTTAAACCCACACAACCTTTCTCTTGAAATACAACTGACTGCAAATGAACTCATCTGTTTTGTGTTTCTATATACGTGATTCATGGGGTTAGAGTTGGTTTCATCTATTATCTTAATTGAATCCATCTTCTACATGTGAATGTTGTTAAAGGAAATGTGAATTGTGCAAGCGTAGGCAAAGACCTTGCGTTTGAGACCTCTTTTTGTTATTAATTGACTGGATAGCCCATGATATTCAGGCATGTTTTTGCCTCAGTTTCCCAATCCTGGTAATTCCTCTAGAACGTTGGCTCTGTTTATTTTATAGATGTTGTAAATAAGAAAAGAGCAACATAAAAAGGGCATGTAATGTTACCATTATTACTTAAAACACTTTGAGATTGTGGAATATCGTAAAATATGACTTCCCATTGCCATGATACTGACAAAAACAAGCAATGTTTTATATTTCTTTAGCGAACTTCATTTTCTGTTTTGGATTTATTAGTCAGTTACATGATTTCATTTTTACTCTGGAAAGGGGAAGGTTATATTGTTCTGATGAGATAACAAGACTTAAATGAATTCAGCTTGTGAAGGTAACTTCCTTTGGCTTATAACTCCCTTTTGTGGCCTTTTCACACTATGCCTTGCTCCTATATCCATATATTATTTTCTATCTGCTTAAGGGGAAAGTAACTTTTAAAAGTCTGACAGTAAGGTTAAGTTTTTCTGCTTGTTCAAACCAGCAATAAAAAGGATCAAGGTCGATAAATTTACAGGAGATGAAAATAAGGGGCAACATTTATTCTTCTACATTAAGATTTTTTTCTTTAAATCTACTTAGTGATGTTTCTTGTCTTTTTTTCACAAAACCTCATTATAACAGGTTTACATATACATGTTTGAGAGCTAAATCTAAATATACTTCTTTAGAGATGCATTATGTGCTATTTTCTTTCAGTGAATGGAACTGTTTAACAAAGAACTCTAAACAATTGTTAGGAACATGTTATTAAAGGATGTTTCTTAAAAATAAAATAAATCTATTTAGTTCATAGGTATCAGCTATTTTTCCACTTTAAGAGGAAAATCTGTCTTCATAAAATAGAAAGCAGTTCCACTGCCTATGGTTTTTGAATTTTGTAAAATTAAAGGTCACTATAATGCCTTAAGAACATTATTTGATTTACTGAAAATCTGATTTGCACATTGGCTTTCAAGCAATTACCTGAAATCATACATATCATTCTCCACAAAGCAGATAGTCATCTTTTCTTAAGATTCTGTGTGGCTGTCTTATATTTAAAGTAGATTATCATAAACATAAAGTATCACAAACTACTTATCATAACATATAAGCGCCAATGTCATTTGGTTTGGGCCACTTCTGTGATGTTCTCTCTCACCAGTTTCCTTTTGCTATCTATATCCTCCTACACTAACTCACTGATTCATCTATTCCCTTGACAAATACTTTTTGGGGACTTAATATGTATCAGGCACTGTTCCATACACTGTATATACCACTGGAAGCAAAGGCAGCAAAGTCCTTGCCTGTGTGGAGCTTACATCCTACTGGAACACAGGTAATAAACTAAACAATAGGTAACACATTAGTGATAGATACAGTGAACCCTCATATAGCATGCAGTGCAGGGGAAAGATGAAGGGAAATATTGAAAGGTGTGGATGAAATGAGAGGATTGGCCAGGCATGGTGGCTCACACCTGTAATCCCAGCACTTTGGGAGGCAGAGGCGGGTGGATCACTTGAGGTCAGGAGTTTGAGACCAGTCTGGCCAACACGGTGAAACCCTGTCTCTACTTAAAATATATAAAAATTAGCCAGGAGGTGGCTTACGCCTGTAATCCCAGCTACTTGGGAGGCTGAGGCAGGAGAATCACTTGAACCTGGGAGGTGGAGGTTGTGGTGAGCTGAGATTGTGCCACTGCACTCCAGCCTGGGCAACAGAGTGAGACTCTATCTCACATACAAAAAAAGAGAGGATAAATTATGAAATTTGGTGGAGGAGAAGTCAAGGCAGAGAGAATAGCAAGTGCAAAGGCCCTGAGGTAGAAATGAGTTTGTGAGCTTGATAGAAAATGGGAAGATATTGTTACTGGAGGGATTTGAGGGTGGGAAGAATGGGAGGAGGTTCACGAGTTATAGAGATGGGCCAGGCAAGATCATGTAGGAGCTTGCAGGCCATGGCAAGGGGTTGGATTTTATTAATAGTGTGCTTGGAATAGACTCTAAAACTGTAAGAGAGGAAGCTGGAGGTGAGTATGGGCATTGTTGAAGTTGAATATGTGAGAAATGATGGTATCTGAGATTAAGACAATGGCAGTAGAGGCTGGAGACATATTTGGATGTTAGAAATGTTTTTTAAGGTTGAGATGAAGTAATATAATTGAATTCAATATAGTGTGTCAGGAAAAAAAAAGAACTTAAAGATGACTCCTGAAATTTTAACTGATGCACCTGAATAAATTGTGGTCCCATTGACAAAAATTGTAAAGATTGAAGGAGGACTAGAAATTCAGGGGAGATCAAAGGTTTTGTTTTGGATATGTGGACTTTGAGCTGATGATTAGACATCGATTGGAAGATGTCTAGAAAGTTCAAAATGTAAGTCTGGAGCTCATGGGAGAGCTAGCAACTGGTGCATATGGATGATATTTGATGCTGAGGCAGCAGATACAATGAATTAGGGAGTTGATGTGGATAAAGAAGCAGACAGGAAGCTGAGTCCTGGAGTGCTACAATGTTTAGAGGTCAGGAAGAGAAATTGCCCACATAGGAGACTGTAGAGGAACATCTACTAAGGCAGAAGGAAAACCATGCCATATAGTGTTCTGAAAACAAAGTGAATAAAGACTTTCAAAATGGTGAATATAACCAACAGTTTATCAAATGTTATCAAGCATGTTAAATGAGATAAGGACTCCCTTAATAACTGGATTTGGCAAGATGGAACCACTGGCCACCTGGGCAAGGGTGACTGAAGTACAGTGGTGGGGTTGAATTGAGCGAACATATTATTTAGCAACTTAGCAGCTGGCTAACAAATACGTTGATGCCAAACCCCCATGACACAAGTTTACCTATGTAACAAACCTGCACTTGTACTGCTGAACTTAAAATAAAAGTTAAAAAAATGCATTGATTCAAAAAATCACAAAAACAAAAACCCAACAATATTCTTATTAAGCTTAACAACATACTAATGTTAACATTAAAATAGCTGAGTTGCCAGACTTTAAGGTCTCAGTTAGGTTGCATGAAGCTTGAGTTCCTAAAATAAATGAATCCTGGAGATGGTTCTTGAATAAGATGGTCAGACCCACAGGTAGCAAGGGGATAAAGAGATTACCCAGTTTCCAAGTTTATATGGTCTGAGTCCAAATCCTTGCTCTTCCAGCTGTGCTACCTTCACCAAATCAACCTCTTGAATTTTGGTTTATTTGTATATGAAGTAGAAATATTAATGACTGTGTGAAGAAATTGCTGCTAGAATTTACTGAAATTGCACATGCAAAGGGACTGGTAAATAGTATTGTCACTTGGCTTCCTTCTCTAGAATGTTATCAGAAAGTTGTATGGACACATATGTCATTGAACACTGAAGCTCATGCCAAAGGGATGGACTTCTATCTCCTTGGATTTCTTTTATCCTGGAGAAATAAAAAGTAGCTCAATTTTAAAATGTTGACTTCTGCTTCATCCAAGTTGAGTGAGGTTAACAGTCACTGTGCTCAGAACTCTTTTCCTGGAAGGAACTGTTTGATTGTTTTCTTTTTAAAGAGATACAATCTCTCTCTCTCTCTCTCTCTCTCTCTCTCTCTCTCTCTCTCTCTGTCTCTGTCTCTTTCTCTCTCTGTTTCTCTCTCTCTCCCTCTCTTTTACTCTGTTTGTCTTTTTCTTTTTAAATTTTATTTCAATAGTCTTTGAGGAACAGGTGGTTTTGGTTATATGGATAAGTTCCTTAGTGGCAATTTCTGAGATTTTGGTGTACCCATCAACTGAAGACTGTACACAGTACCGAATGTGTAGTCTTTTATCCCTCATCCCCCTCACATCCTACTCTTGGGTCCCCAAAGTCCATTATCTCATTCTTATGCCTTTGCATCCTCATTGCTTAGCTCCCACTTACAAGTGAGACATGATATTTGGTTTTCCATTCCTGAGTTACTTCGCTTATAATAATGGCATCCAACTCCATGTAGGTTGCTGCAAATGCCATTATTTCATTCCTTTTCCAGGCTGAGTATTATTCCACAGTGTATATATACACCACATTTTCTTTATCCACTCATTGGTTGGTGGGCATTTAGACTGGTTCCATATTTTTGTAATTATGAATTGTGCTGCTACAAACATATGTGTGCAAGTGTCTTTTTCATATAAAGACTTCTTTTCCTTTGGGTAGATAGCCAGTAGTGGGATTGCTGGATCAAATTGTAGTTCTGCTTTTAGTTCTGTAAGGAATCTCCATAGTGTTTTCCATAATGGTTATGCTAGTTTACATTCCCACTAGCAGTATCAAAGAGTTCCCTTTTCACCACATCCATGCCAACATTTATTTATTTATTTATTTATTAAAATAATGGCCATTCTTGCAGGAGAAAGGTGGTATCTCATTGTGGTTTTAATTTGCGTTTTCCCAATGATTAGTGATGTTGACCATTTTTTTCATATGTCTGTTGGTTATTTGTATATCTTCTTTTGAGAATTGTCTATTCATGTCCTTTGCCTACTTTTTGATGGGATTCTTTGATTTTTTTCTTGCTGATTTGTTTGAGTTCCCTGCAGATTCTGGATGTTAGTCCTATGTCAGATGCATAGTTTGTGAATATTTTCTCCCACACAGTGGATTGTCTGTTTTCTCTGCTGATTATTTCTTTTGCTGTGCAGAACCTTTTTAGTTTAAGTGCCATCTATTTGTCTTTGTTTTTGTTGCATTTGCCTTTGGGTTCTTGGTCATGAACTTCTTGCCTAAGCCAATGGCTAGAAAAGTTTTTTCAATGTTATCTTCTAGAGTTTGTATGGTTTCAGATCTTAGATTTAAGTCTTTGATGTATCTTGAGCCAATTGGCTTGCGAATTATTCCAGCACCATTTGTTGAATAGGGTGTCCTTTCTTCATTTTATGTTTTTGTTTGCTTTGTCAATGATCAGTTGGCCATAAGTATTTGGCTTTATTTCTGGGTTTTTTATTTTATTACATCGGTCTACATGCCTATTTTTATACCAGTACTATGCTGTTTTGGTAACTATAACCCTGTAGTATAGTTTGAAGTCAAATAATATGGTGCCTCCAGATTTGTTCTTTTTGCTTAGTCTTGCTTTGTCTATGTGGGCTCTTTTTTGATTCCATATAAATTTTAGGACTGTTTTTTCTAGTTCTGTGAAGAATGATATTCATCTTTCTCTTAATCTTTCTGTATATTTCTCCTTTCTTCTTCCTATTTCCTTTTATTTTCTGATTTTACAAATAATACTTCTTTATTTTAGAGGGAAAGGAGAAGGACACTTTTAATTCTCAAAGACAATTTCCTACTAGGTAACTTCTTGACTCACTTCTGGATGCCGTAGCTTCCATCTAGTTGAGGGAAGGGAGGACTCATTCCTATTCTCATTTACCAGTGTGTAAACAAAGTGAAAGACCTCTGTGGAGACTATGGATCTGAACTTTGAGATCTCTTTTGAGGTTCTCCATTTTCCCCATTGCTCTTTTCTTTCTGCACAGTATCTTTTTAGCTGAGGAATTCAAGTCCTCACCAACTTTTGGAGTGACTGAGCTCCAACCCTTTTGCCTGATTGACCAGGATGTGATTGAGCCTTCACTGTTCTCCATAACCAGCTCTGAGACTCTTTCCAGCAGCTGGCCCTGTTGTGGAGCACTGTTCCTCCAGGGCCATTACTCAGGAGGACTTCTGTGCCCAGTGACAAACGATGAGCTTTTAGGAAGCTACTTCCCTGAGCTCTTGTGGAAGCAATTTCTCTCCTGAGATAGTTGTTGGTTGGGCTGCTTCTTTTGCTTATTGTTTCGTGGAGGTACATGAATCTGTAGACACAAGATGTGCTCCAAGGCATCCCTTGAACAATGTTACTACCTATTTTTGCCTAAATTGTGTTTGTTACATTCAGCTAACTTTCTGTGAAGAGGAAGAAGGCAAGCTTTGCTTAGAATTGTCTGAGTTGTATAGAAGGGAACCAGACCTACACTGACTGGAGCTGGGCTCTTTTTCTGCTCCTGGAATTAGGCAGGTTTTCTCTGCATGAGCTCCTGGGGAGCCTTCAACTGCTTACATGAACTTGACAGGTACCTGTGATTTATATTTTGAATCTTGCCCAAGTTTGTGAAGCAAAGTTTTAGTTTAGTCTGTAGGGAAGATTTTGAGCTTACAATGAGAAGACTACTTGAAAACCAAGTGATGCAAATTCATATGCAATTGCTCTAAGTTGTTTTTACATGAAGAAAATATGAAGTTCTAGAAACACATGTTCAGAGCCAGTATTGACATTCTTGGCTAAGGAGCAGAGAGGGATGGAAAAAACTTGTGAACTCTGAAAAAGCCTGTCTACCTACTTTTCATTTTTTGTCTGTGCTTTGAAAAGAAGTTATCCATCATATAAACTATGCAAGTTCATCATGTTACTAAATCCTGGAGCTCAGATCACATTGAGGTGCAGGGGCAAATTCAGTGGCAAATGCTAAGTCTTAATATCAATCAAGTCCTATTCAAAGCATTAATCTTTACAAAGCATATTGTGTGTTTGGAAGAGAATCACATATTGCGCATTTGGAAGAAAAAACTCTGTTTTTTTCCCCATGGCAAATTATAACTAAAGAAAATATTTGGAATTTTTGAACATTTGCAGGCTTTTACAAATATTAATTTGCTGATGTTAGCTTCTCGACATTTTATTATAAGAGTCAACTAAATGTATTTGCTGTTCTAGGTGAATCAATGAATCACGTGAAATTTTTAAAGTCTAGTTTTGGTCTTCATTTCATTTGCTCTTCAGCTTTAAATGACCAAAGCAATTTCACCAAGCTCTCTACAGAATGCTAATCAACAAAAGTTTGTTTTCAAAACCTCATGATAAATCAGTTTTACGTCCTCCATGTGAAAGTTCTAAGGTTTTAGAGGAGAATATTGAAAGCAAGTTATCAAGGGCCACTCTAACTGCTTTTATTCTACATAAAACGAACAAAAATAACAACAGAGAAACAAGACCCAAATGCCAAGCCCAACTGTCCGACAAATGCCAGATGGTTTTTATCACCTAAAAAGTCACGTAGATATCAGGAAGTCACATAAGCAGAGAGGCCTGTTGGTTTTGTTTTTTGTCCTGTCTCCGCTACTTATCTTTTCTCTAAATTTTCCTTAGAGTGGAAAATAAATAAAATTCTTTTTTCCACATTTGTATCTACTCTAGGAATTGAGGGGAATCCTGCTGTCTTTTCTGATGAGCTTGTGAAGCATGATGGCTGGTTAAAAGAACTCAGCTGCAGAGCATCAGATTCCACTAAACATTGGCAAGACATGCTTTTGGGGCTCTTGAAACACTGTTGAGGGAAGAGTGTTGGGACTGCACTCTGCTCTGAAGTTCCTGGGGCTATCAGAGAGCTACAAGCTTCTGTAGCCTGAAGTGTAACCATATGTGAGCAGTGACAGTTTAATTGTTGCTTTGCTTTTCTGGGTTGAGATCAGAAGTCTTCCATCAGTAGAGCATACTGATCCTTGGGAAAACCCACCCTCTAGATATCAGAAAGAAAGAATCTGACCTAATTCTAGTTGTTGCTGACAGTTCAGCCACATGGACTTGGTCACTGTACTGTTCTCATTGAGCAAATGCTGCTTGAGAATTTGAGGCTATTTAGGATGATGGCTATAGTTGAAATGGTTAGAAATGATCAGAAGACTATGTATTCTCTAAAAGTTCCATTGTGATTATGGTAATTAATGTAATAAATAACTATTGCCTTTCTAAAAGATGATTATATACACAGTTAGTGAGGGGGTAGTACACCATGGCATGATGCAACATATAATAACATGTTCAGCCTTTGCAGAGGGTAGTGAGTTTTCCCATTGCGCAGTAGTAATTTTTCATTTTTTCTTGTGCATATGTTCTTGTCTCCTTAGTAGTTATCAAATACCTCAAAAGGAAAGGCTGTATTATAGTTCCTTTCTATCGCTTTTTCCAGAAGGAGAAATTGAGTTCAGTTGACTCCATGTTGATGAAGCAGCTTCTACTGAACGAGTGGACTGAGGATGAACCCACTTCAGTCCTAGTTTTGTATCCTGATTAAGAGTCTGGCTCTTTGGAATGTCAGGGCTTTGGTGTGGGCTCTGGAGGTGTGTTGATGACACCTTTAGGTACTTTGGTCACAGCCCCTGCTTTACGCTCATGCTCAGAGAACAAATCCCGGCTGCCTCTTTAGGGAGTTAACATTGCCTCACTTTCTTGCTTTCTGCTTTATATGCTGGCTCATGGCAGAACTTAGGAATTTTAAGGTTTTTTTTCCCCCCCGCTAAGAGTGGTAAACATAACTTTATGCAATCTTTTTCCAGTCTTTACTTAAAAATAGTACAACACAGTGATTGATATCTACCGCTTATGACAACTGACTATATGCTGAACACAGAGCAAGTGCCATATATGTCTTCTCTTTCTCAAGCCTTCTGTCCCCACTCAACATAATCAGCCTCAGTGGCCTTCTTTCTGTTGTTTGATGGTAATAAGTGTGTTTCCATCTCATAACCATTGTATTTGCTAATGCCTTTACCTAAACCACTCTTCCCTCTCCTTCATATAACTGATGCTACTCAGCACTTAGGTCTTAGCTCAATGTTACCTTCTCAACAAGACTCATGCAACCAATTTATCTATCACAGCATTCATAGCATTTACTACTATTTGAAATTATCTTGTTTGTTTATTGGTTACTTGTTTATTTTTTTCTACCCCCATAAGAAAGTACATTCAGAAGAATAGAGACCTTTCCTGTTTTGTCTTCTGCCCTATGCTCAGCATGTAGAATAGTTTGTTACACATAGTATAGTACCTACTCTACTAGTAGGATAAATGAATGAATTATCTCATCTAATATTTACAAAAAATATTTTTTTCTCACTTAAAAATGTGGAAATGGGGACTCAGGAAAGTTAAGTAATTTCCTTGTCATTGCAGAGTCAGTGAATGAAGGAATTTTGTGTCATTGACTTTATCAGGTCTTCATAAGGCTCAGAATCTGTTTCTTCATATTCATCCTCATCCTTGTCATACCTTCATGAGAATCACCTTGGAGTGTGACTGACAGATAGGCTTAACCCTAGGACATTTAGCCATTCATTTGTTTATACCCTGACATGCTCTATAGAAATTTCATGGATACTATCGTTGGTTGAATCAGTGGAAGAGTAGAAACATCCCAAGAGTAGATCAGATTAAAAATGTTGTGTGAAGCCAGGCACAACATCAGATGACACAAAATGCCCATCAGAATCTTTGTTGCCTTGTCTAGGGGTGAGCCGCAATTTTGGCTTTCCACTGTCTAGAAGAGGAAGAATAATTATACCCTTCACAGTATTCACAAGACAAGAACTAATCAGAGATTCAAAAGCAGAATAGTGTTGGGACCCCAGAAAAGTATTCTTGGCTTTTCTCAGAAGGAAGATACTATGTAATGTGAGGAACAGATATCCGCTACAGCATCTATATGGTAAATATCATCAAAATTTTCATGTTTTCCCTTATAATATTATAGCACATGTAAGCCAGAGTGAGTAAAACAAACTTCTGGGGACCCTGAAAATAATGTTATGGGAACCACCAAGAACAATTCTACAAGGACCCCAAAATGATGCTGTTTGGTCGTCTAGCTTGGTGCTGGGATGCCTTAGTCCAAAGGCTATATTTCAAATCATTTTTTGAAGGATCGCATTTATATCAGGTCATAAATATTTTCTTTAACCAGGCTGATCAGTACTGATCAATATTTGATGTAAAAATTATACACACACACACACATACACAGAGAGAGAGAGAGAGAGAGAGAGAGAGAGAGAGAGAGCCTTGAGCAACTACTGGAATGCAAAGACTCCAATAGTGGTTAGATATGTCACCATAAGCTTTGACAGTTAACCTCAGAATAAGCTAGTATACCTGGCATAGACCATATTTTAAATAGGACACATTTTTTAAAAATCATACTACCACCTCGTGGCAGACTTGAGGCACTGAGCTGTCCCCTTGGCTTTCCATTTATGAATGGTGGCTTATTCCTGCCATGGTTTACAGAAAGTGAGACATTTAATTGTAACACTTCATTCAATCTCATGTAAGTAATGACTTAATTTTGTCTAAATTTATTGAATCACCTGGATGGCTTAAAGTATTAAATGGCCCTAATAATATTTCCACACACAAGCAAGTCATTTTCAACAGTAGATTGATTGTACAAGATGGAAAACCTTTGGCTTGTCAAGCATATGTACAGTTGCCGGAAAACAAGTCAACGAAACACTAATCACTTCATTTAGGAACTAATAACATCAGCCCCAAGGCTACAAGAGCCATTCCAATGGGGCTTCCTCTGTGAGGGGCACATGGTCTCTCTGAACTGGTAGTAGAGTAGATTTCATCAGATAAGCTGTCAAATGCTTCATGGAACATGCCTTGGAGAATTAAGCTTCTACTGTTCATACAATTTTATCAGACACTAGCAAAGTAGATTTTCCAGTAAAACAGGAAATTGCCCTAAGGCTACGCTTTTGAACATTTATTCAAGATGTACTTTAAATGCTGTTTCAGCTGTCACTTCTTGCTATCGGCAGAAATGTTTTTGCTTTTGTTGCAGATGAACAGTTCTCTTTAATCACCAAAATCAACTAAAGTGTGGGGAAAACAAGAGCTGTAAAATTAGAGCATTTGCAAAACAGGGTGAGGGTAGGTACATTTTGACACAAAAGCAATTCAAGCTCATTTGGAACTATGCTTTGGACTCTGAATTGGCAACAAAGAAACTTATGTTTCTTTTAATAACTTAATAAATATACTATATTATCACATTTAAGAGGCAGTGCATAACACAGCGATTAAAAGCATATACTCTGAAGCCAGGCTACTTACTTTCAGATGCCAGTTTCAACAATTCAACTTTCGGGCTTTGGACAAATTACTTCACTGCTTTTTTCCTGCATCTCCTCATCTGTAAAACAGGAAAAAATACATAACCCATAGGGCTGTTGAGAAGAGTAGCTATAACACTTAGCAAGCATTATCTAATTATATATACCTTACATATTATTGTTATTATAGTACTCTATAAAATCAGTAAGGGATCACGTGAAAAATAGAATATAAACATATTGATTCTATATAGTAAAGTATCAGAATTACTAACTTTTGAAAGGAATATCAATATAACACTTTAAGAACTAATAAAAAATTTTCAATTTTGTTTAGGAAGCACAGAATGTGTATCTCAGAAATATGGAATGAATGAACACATGGCAAATGAAACAGTCAATTTTCAATGAGTAGAATGCAGGACAATGATAACCGTCACATCTTTCACTAAGAAATAACCTCCTAGTAGATGGTACATACATATAAAATATCTTATTATCCAAATATCTTTATCATAACCAATAAATGAAAAAATACAGTTATTTCCCATTTTATTATTTGTGAATCCAAACCAGAGTCTTAGGAAATGACTAGTTGATCTCATGTGGTACTCATGTGGTCCTCTACTTTCTTCTAATCTGAGAATAGAAGAACTATTAATATCTTTTGCCTCAAGTCATTTTTGAGGAGCATTAATTTCATTTCCTCAGTATAGGAAAAGAAAATGAAGTTGGCTCCTTGACACTTGTCTTAAAAGGCAAACCTAATGTTAAATTGTAGTCCAAATCTTTAAGTTTTTTCTTGCTGAAGAAGCAAACTGCTTTAGAGCACTTCACTGACCAGTATGAACAACACTAGCAACACTGACTTCTAAATGGCTGGCTATTGGCGTGAAGTAATTGATGTTACAAAGTTATAATAAAAGGAAATGTATGGAGACACTAAAGAGATACATTGTGTGAAGTGTCATTATCTCAAAAAATGCTTTCCATTTTGTTAATTACACATAACTTTAAACTAGCCATTAATACAATTAATTGAAGGAGACTATTAATACAATACAATTATAATTAAAAATTTGAATACTTTCTTATTTTACTAAGCTGTTATAGTTATTTTGATACTTGTTACCAAGCACTACAAATTATACATGCAATGAAGAGTGAACCAATGAATAATTGATGTTTATTAAGCTTGAGCTTTGGGTCATTTTAGTCTCAGTGGCCCCATGAACTTCACATAATGCTCCTTGTAAAATGAGAAATCAGGAATTGATTTTGATAATGCTACAATGTATGGAGGAAATTAAATGGACTAAAAATATATATAACAGATGGTTAGATGATTCCCAATCTCATTCCCTCTTCTTGGGCTGGTAGGAAGACTACATTTCTCAGCCCCTGTGGTAGCTAGGCTGGACCATGTGACTATATTATGGTCACTTGGTGATCACATGTGACATGTCTTCGTGCTGGGCCTTTTCATAAACCTCCCTCCATATCCCCCATGTTCTCATTTCCTCTTCTTGTGCTGACTATGGAGACCCTGTGTTGGGAGGCCGAGGCGGGGGTGGATTACGAGGTCAGGAGTTCGAGACCAGTCTAGTCAACATGGTGAAACCCTATCTCTACTATAAAAAGTACAAAAAATTAGCTGGGTGTGGTGCTGCACGCCTGTAGTCCCAGCTACGCGGGAGGCTAAGGCAGAAGAATTGCTTGAACCCGGGAGGTGAGGTTGCAATGAGCTGAGATCGTGCCACTGCACTCCAGCCTGGGTACCAGCCTGGGTGACAGAGTGAGAATTCATCAAAAAAAAAAAAAAAAAAAAAAAAAAAAAAAAAAAGAATGTAAGAGTCCTGGAGTCATGGCTTCAAAGGAGGCTGCCCAAGAAAGCCTCTGGACTTGCACTGGGTTGTATATTAACTCACCAAGATTTCAAGGTCTGCTTGTGTATACTTCAGCATATCTTAGCTTATCCTGAGCAGTGTCACAGAATAGCCTGATAGATATTGAAAGCAAATATCCTCATAGATACAACATACAGGATTGGGCTCTTCCAATTGCTGTGAGAAAATTCCACAAGGAGGTGAAACAATGGTTCTGGTGCTTGCCAAGATTTTTGTTTTTAAGGAAACAGTTTACAAAAAGCACTGAATTATAAACCATCAAGTAGACTAAAATGTAGTATTTATTTTAGAATTATAGAATATTTTATGGGCAGGACCTCAGAAGTTGTCTGGTCAGTGCATACTTCAACCCAGTATGTGAATGTCACCCACATTCACCCTCCACTTACTCCTTCCATAATTTGGATTACTATGATAATTTCTACTTATGAAAATTTGGGAGATTTTTAAAAAATTTATTCTCTTTCTCTTTGTATTTGTTTGGACAGAAACATGTATCAAAAAAATTTTTTAAAGCTAAAAAAAGGCAATGAATGTAACAAGAAGCAAGATAAACACATGCCCCACGTAGCTTAGCCTGAGATCTAGAAATGATGTATGTGTGCAGGGGCATTCTGGGGGTGGGGTGGGGTTTCTGGAGAAATTAAGCACTATATGGAGACTTGACAGATGAGAAGGAGTTTCAGTGGCCTGGATAGAAGATGAAACAAGCCACAGCATTTCCAGGGGTTAATGCACCTGGTGACTTTTAAGTTGAAGCCAATTAATACTCATTTACCATTTAAAAAATCATAGGGCCCTTAGGAATTATGCTTAATCTACTCTGCCTCTACTTTTATAAATGGAGCAACAAAGCCTGGATGACAACACATCTGTTTATAGGATGGATTACTGAATATCGTAAACCCACTGTTGAGATTTACTGCTCAAAAGAAAAGATTCCTTTAAAAATATTACTGCTCATTGACAATGCTCACTGATTAGGCTCTTGGTCACCCAATAGCTCTGATGGAGATTTACAAGGATATTAATACTGTTTTCATGCCTGCTAACACAACATTCATATTACAGTCCATGGATCAAGGGATTATGAAATGGTAAGAAATACTATAGCCTTATGAAATATAAGAAATACATTTCTTATATGTATGTATTACATATATATGTACACACACACATATATATACCTATATATATGAAATATATTTCTTATATGCCATAGACAGTGATTCCCTTGATGGGTCTGGGAAAGGAAAATTGAAAACCTTCCGGAAAGGATTCACCATTCTAGATGTCACTAAGAACATTCATGATTCATTGGAGGAGATCAAAATATCAATATTAAAAGGAATTTGGAAGAGGTTTATTTCAACCCTCCTGGGTGATTTTGAGGGGTTTGAGATTTCAGTGGAAGAAGTAACTGCAGATATAGTAGAAATAGCAAGAGAACTAGAATTAGAAGTGGAGCCTGAAGATGTGACAGAATTCCTGCAATCTCATGATAAAACTAATGGATGTGGAGTTGCTTCTTAAGGGTGAAGAAAGAACGTAGTTTCTTGAGAAGAGATATACTCCTGGTGAAGATGCTGTGAACATTGTTGAAATGACAACAAAGGATTAGAAGACTGCATAAGCTTAGTAGACAAAGCAGCAGCAGGGTTTGAGATAACTGACTCCGATATTGAAGGAAGTCCTACTGTGGGTAAATGCTATCCACCAACGTCTCATGCTACAGAGAAATCTTTCATGCAAGGAAGAGGCATTGTGTGTTATTCATTGTTGTGTTATCACCACAGCCACCCCAACCTTCAGCAACCACCACCCTGATCAATCAGCAGCCATCAGCATTGAGACAAGACCCTCCAGCAGTGAAAAGATTATCAGTCACTGAAGGCCCGGATGACTGTTGGCAATTTTTAGCAACAAAGTATTTTTAAATGAAGGTACGCACATTGTGTTTCAGATATAATGCTATTGCACAATTAATAGACTACAGCATAGTGTAAACATAACTTTCATATATACCAGGAAACCGAAATATTCATGTGGCTCACTTTATTGCAATACTTGCCTTATTGTGGTGATCTAGAGCAAAACCCGGCATATCTCTGAGGTAAGCCTGTATATGGATATGTACACGCACATACACATCTACATAGGCCACAGGATGCTGAAAAAAGCAAGTGAAACTGATTTTGATTCTAGCCTCCAGAACTGCAAGACAAAAAAGGTTTTGCTGTTTTAAGCCACCAAGTTCTTGTGTATTAATTTGTTACAGCAGCCACGGAAACTACTGCTGAAGAGTTGAATCTGGTGGAAGTGGTGTGGTTCTGAGTTAGGATATGCCATTTGGGTTTGGAATTGAGTATGGAAGTTCAGCTGAATTTCATTGAAATCAGAGGTTAGGGCTCTGAGGCAAAGGTATAAACGGATTGTCCACTTGCTTGTTCAGGTTCCCTGGGACAACACAAAAGCGGGAGTACAGAGATATATTTTGGGCCCAGGCACCAAAGTCTTGAATTTAATGTGGAATTAGTGTCAGAAGGTTCAGTGGAAGACAAGGGATGTGGAGTAAAAGGGGCTGGAACCAAGTTTCATTAATGTCAAAGAAGAGGGATAGTTATGTGAGGTAGAAGGAATACCTTCTACCTCATGGGGAGTGGAGATGCCTCTTGGACATCCAGGTAGTGCAGAATGGGGCACCAGGAGAAAAATCAGTCTCATGGTCAGGGGCTGCAGGAAAAGTGAAGTTGGAGGCAGTAAGCCAGATTTCAGTTCAGAGAAGAAGGTAGAGAGTGGATGTCTTACCTGATGTAAATTTCTGTTTATTTGCTTAGTTTTCTCCAAGATAGATGTTTTCAGAGTTAGATTTTATATTTCTCCTCAAATCACCTACTTGATATCTCCACTTTAAAACACCTTTATTATGTCTTTTTCTGTCAAGTGTAATCATTTAAAATATCCTTTAAAAATAGTGTTAGAGTAGAAACTTAAGGCAGAAGAAGCTGTTGCATAAGCATATTGCCAGCAACATATAATGCCATTTTCTTTTTTTTCCCATCTTCTTCTTTGTATAAATGTAAGAGGTACAAGTTTAGCTTTGTTACATGGATACATTGCATAGCAGTGAAGTCTGGGCTTTTAGCGCAACTATCACCCAAATAGTATACATTATACTCCTTAAGTACTTTCTAATTTGTTACTCCCCTCCCATCCTCCCACTCTCCCACTTTCCCAAGTATCCAATGTCTATTATTCCACACTCTATGTCCATGTTTACACAGCATTTAGCGTTCGCTTGCAAATGAGAACCTGCAGTACCATGTCACTTTCTCACCCGTTTGTTTTATTAGGGCCATAGGAACAAGTTGGGGATGATTTTTCATGAACAGCTGGCTATGGCTAGACATGAACAAATTAATTGGAAGTGATTTCTCTTTAAGCAATGCACCACTGGACCTGTATGCTTTATATTAAAATATTGACTTTCATTCAACTACTAAACCTTTTATAGACATTACAAACATATCTGTTGACAAAGCTCAGTCTTTGATATGCAAAGAATATGACTTTGTTATGAAGTTTATAAAAGCTTATTCCTCAGAGTTTATCAGAATGACTTTCATCTTCAGTGGTCTGTGGAATATTACCCAGTCTTCACACTGCACCTGTCTGGTAAGAAGACAACATATTATCTCCATTTTAGAGAATGAAAAAGAAGAATGGGGTGAGTCTAAGTGATTTAGCTACTTTAATTACATCCTGAAAAGAGATCATAGCCCTCATTTTTGATTTGTAACCTAGAGAATGCGTTTTGATGTAAAGCTTTCTGACTATTTTCAATTCAAAATCTATAACATTTCACACTGTATATAAAATACGTTAAGTTGATTCTGCTACACTTTGAAAATGTGAATTGGCTCCAACAAGATTAATATATAAAGGAAGAATTTGAACACGATATGAAGTTCATGTTCATAAATGTGCAATTTCATCCTCAGAAGCACTAGGTAAACACAGAAAACTGCAGCCCTTGCAACTGGCCCTTACAGCAAAGGAATACACAAAGCCCACCCCACGCACCTCAAATGTCTACCAGTCATCTACAGTCTTTGGGTGTATTATGATCCACTGTCCTCACTCCCCTTCACATCTACTGTTACAACATTTTTGTTTTTCTGATTTCGGAAAATCCTCTTTCAATACTTTACAATGACTTACAAGCTACAACCCTTCCAGACACCCACTTCTGCAAGCAAACTTCGGATTTTGTTCAAGTAAAGTACAATGTTTATTGCAATATTTGTGTATTTATTAACCACTTAATGTGTGGTACTCTTTTTTCTAGGTTCTTATCTTGTTTTTATGTGTCGCTGACGTGTGTTGCACCTAATCCCATATTTTCCCAGATGTCCTGTGGTTTATATTGCAAGATATTGCATAGGGCAGTGATTTTTAGGAGTGTGTATATCCCATTATAGAAAACTGCATGTGTAATATAGATCCTCACACTCTTAAACTCCACAGACAATTATCTAGAACTTGTTATGTTTCAGTCACTGTTCTGTACATGGTGGGGGATATAAAGATGAAAAGTTCTGGTCCCTGCCTTCCAGTATCATAGTTTGTCAGAGATTGTCATACACATAAATGTCTCTAATGATAAGTTGTAATGTGCTCATAAATGAAGAGCTACAACGGTAAGGTGGAGGGAGAGAATAATTCTACCCCAGAGGATCTAGAAGAGTTTCCTGGAAGACATAGGGTTTGACCAGCGCACTGAGGAGTGAGAGGTGCCTTTAGTAGGTATGAGGGAATGAGATAGAAAGAAGGATTTTCTGATGCATCTTAAATGGCACTTTATTTTAGTTATTTTTTTTCTGTTTCTCTCCCTCTTCCCACCCTCTGACAGGCCCCAGTGTATGTTGTTCCCCTCTATATGTCCATGTGTTCTCATCATTAAGTGGCACTTTCAAGATGCTTCCATTAATTGACAATCCTGAGTCCATGACGGTAAAGCTTTTGAGAGGTAACCTGACTGCCAAGGAAAAATCTCCATGCACTACAAACAGTTTTGGCTTCTTTTGAAGAGATCGACAATCAGGAGTCTGAATCAGGTAAACCTAATTTTTGGTATTCATCCATTTTTCCTGAGAACAACACTTTTCTCATTCTTGCTGTCACTCTTCTCTAATCTCTAGAGAATTTTCCTTTCCAGTGGTTCATTTCTGCCTGAACATTATTTGATAACATAGCTGTCACCTAGGAAGAATGTGGTCTTTTCCAGAGAGGCTTAAAACTGCAGAGGCATTTTTAGGGAGGAGTCTGGAAAGATGTAGGAGAATAGGAAAGCACATTCATTGAGCACCTACCATATGCCAGACACTGTGCAAGTCAGTTTTATATATGTGATTTATTTGATGTCATAATAACCCCATGCATTTATGTAATGAATCACACCCATTACAGAAAGGATGGAGACATTTGCTGAGCCTATAGTAGTAGTTCTTAACCTTGACTATCCATTCGAATCATGGGGTGGGAAGAGCTTTTCAAATCCCTTTACCTAGACCATACTCAGCACAGTGGAGTTAGAAAGTAGGGTGGTGGGACCCAAGCATTGATATTTTTTTCCCATACTCCTCAGGTAGTGCCAAAGTTCAGCCCAAGTTGAGAGTTACTGACCAAGGAAGAGTCTCTTATCCCTGCTATAGTGGCCTCACACAGGGAAGTTTGAGAACAAACTTGTTAGTTTGTTTTAAATGGCAACTCTGTGTAGATGCTACCATTCACATGATAATAGAAGAGAAAAAGAACTCACCACATTTTTTAAAAAGTTATTTTAAATTAGCAATTTGGTGGTTTTGGAAGGTAATTGTTCAGTTCTGCTTATCTAGGCTGGAGCAAACTTGGGAGGAAAAATCAGACATATGAGGGAAGTTTCTGGGTCAGTCCAGACAGGGTATTTATTACCACGGAGATGCCAAAAACAAAGAGTAGTCCAGATGGCAGGTGTAAATGATGCCCTCAGTTGAATCAAGGTGTCTTGAAGCAGGGTCTTAAATTAGCAGATATAGCACAGGCCTTGGGATCCAGAAGTGACAAAGGAAATTTTAAAATGAGAAGGACCAAAATGCTTCAAGACAATGGAGTGAGCTAAGCACAGTGACTGGTGGTCACTCTTGGCAGGTGCCATGTAGGGGGAGGTTGGCTCTTACAGGCATCAGATTCCAGATGTCAGTAGACAGGGAGGAATAAAAAATAATGACATGGCAATAAATTCCTTCGGTGATAGTATTATAATGTCCATTATTAGAAATAAGGAAGACAGAAAGAAGAATAGACTCTTGGTTGTTGGGGAGTGTGTATGTGTCAGTTTAGGGGAAGGCTTGGGTTGAGGATGATATGGGAGAGTCTAGGCAGAAAGAGAAATGATAAATTTGCTTTTGGTACATATTTAGTTTGAAATGCAGGTAGTTTATTCCATGGAGGTGTCCGGAAGCCAGGGAAAGATATAAAGTTGTTCTGAGTTTCAATAGGCCACTGAAATATGCTGTCAGATACACCTTCATCCAGGTCCTTGGCTGATCAGTGTTCCCCAAAACTCTGGGCTCCCCATTCAACCTCCAATGGACTATATTTGTTGGCTATTTCTGTAAGTCCTGATTAAGATCTCCAAGCACTCCCTGCATGTGTAGGCCAGAATTATTTGGAAAGGCTTCATCAGTTTTCTCATACTGAAAACTGTACGAGTATATAGTTCTTTCAAGAATTTACTCAGAAGTGTCTAGGAGTTTGGAGAAAGCAGCCTGGAAAGCCATGCAGTTTTTGCCTTCTCTTGGTTTTGCTGCTCTTCAGTGGTCATGCTGGTTCTTCTGTGTTTGTTTTTCTCCCAATCTATTCTTTTACTGCTTTGTACCCAGGAGGCTGATCCCTGAAAACTGCTCCCTTTCTAGATTCTGATTGGGTTCAGCCAATGAGAAACGCTGGCAGGAGATCAAAGGACAGGAGGAGAGATAATCAGGGTATTTCATTTCCACCTCCTCCCCTTTTTGGTACCGCATCTTTGGCAATTGCTGAAATACAGCCCTTGCCTGTCAGACCCTTCTTTGTGGCTCCAGTTTTCATTGTATCTTGATAACACTATTTCCTCCCTTTTCTTCTTTAACCAAATACATAGTAATGACTTCCTTCTGTTGCTTCTCAGTGCCTCAACATACCTTGTTGGTTCCTTTAACCTTTCCCTGAGCTCTGTAATTATTCCCTTTGTTAAAGACTCTTCATCTGAATAATCTTGAAGGAGGTGTGGTGACTTCTATTTCTTCTTGGGACCCTGACTTATGAGTCTTCAAGAGGGCACTGGTCCCAGTACATCCTTAGCTCCAAGTGAGATCTTATAGCCTAGAGGAGCCCAGGATTTCAAAGTAAGTCCACCCCCTGTCACTAGGGGTTCCACAATTTGAGAATTTAAGTCATTTAGCATACCAGGATCTCCTATTATATTTCCTGCTTGTAGACTAAGAGGATCCCTAAATATTCATTGTGTTCCAAGATAAATGTTAATTATACCACTCATGATTATAACAAGATGAGGTTTAATAGATAAAACAGCCACTCTACAGACATCAGAAAGGATAGTTAAGGATCTGAAAGATGTTTTCAGTGACATACTGTTTAGTGACTTGAACAGGAATAAATTATTAATATATTTTACTTCTAATGATGTGCTAACACTTTGTTTGAACTAAAGTTTCAGGTTTACAACTAAGCATAGGCATACCAACATTTTTTTCCATAACAGTTATTGGAAACAGGGTTTTCATCTTTGATGTGACAAAATGATACTCTTCCATCCCCACATAATTATAGGCAGGAGTCTCACTGATGAATGTGCTATTTCCTTCATTTGCAGGTAGGCACTTATATTGGGCTTATATAACTCAATGAGTAATCATAATTACATAATTACAATGAGAATCATAATTATGGCACACACAAGAACTGGGACCTTATTTTCCTGCTATTAAAATGTATTGTTTCATATTTAGAGTTGTGAGGAGGACTTTTAAAAGTATTAAAGAAATATATAAAAATGGCTAAAATAAGTAGGAGAACTTTCTGGGGTCCTTAAAAATACGATAGTGCTAAATAAAAATAAAAGATTGAAGGGTCAATTAATAAGTACTTTATGGTGTGACGGGTACTGCTTATTCATCCCCACTGGGGAAATAACATAAGGTTAAAAACCATTGTGCTTTCAGCTCCTCTCTGATCCCTTGGCTGGAATTTCTCATATCTGAGGTATCTTTTTTACCTTTGTCTCAACAATTCTTCTGGGCCAGGCTTGACTACAGGGTGTGACAGAACTCATCTTGAAGGATAAATGTGACAGATTATTCAACTAAGACATCAATCAATAGTGGCTGAGCAAAGAAGCTCCATCCAACCACCTGGCCACTGGATAGGTGCTGGGGTACCTCATAAGAGCCAGAGAGTTCAGTGCTAAGGGTGGCCAGTTCTTTTTACAACTAGTTATGCCTAATTTCCTATGTTTGCTCTGTCTCTGTCATTCCGTAGTAAATTTCTGGAGGCCAGGAATTATGTCTTCATTATAATTCCCCACAACACTCACAGGTAGCTTGGTGCCTATATTATTCATCATTGACTTATAGTCAAGTCAGGGTTAACCTATAAGCACTAATGCTGACAGAAATGAATGAAATCCTTTTTTTTGAGCATGATTCATCTTCCATTTCATGTGATTGAGGAAGAGAGTATTTGCTTTGAGATAAGGTTTAAATTAGATTATTCAGTAAGATTCCTTCTGGTTCTAGGATTCCAGAATTAAGTGCCAATTAATGAGGCTTCATAATGCTGATTGCCAAAAGAATTGATTACTTTGACTTAAGGTGTATGCTAAGGAGTAGACTTTATGTTGGAGAGCGCCTCATGGTATGAACAGGCATTCTTTTCTCAGATGTCTCCTGTGTCGTTTACATGTGTTTTGGGTGAGATTGGTCTTTCTAATGGGCACAAGAGGCAAAAAGTAAAGTCTTCCTTCCCAGTATTCATGTAATTGTTACTGATCTTCAGGGCTCACTGCAATAAGCAGGCTGTGGAGTTGATGAGGAGGCTGGTTGAAAAGCCCTATTAGAGGTGAACAGGGTCCTCTCCCTCGTACTCATTTTCACCGCTGGTAGAGTTAATGTTTTGAGTCTGAAGGACACTATGACTGTTATCAGTTTTATTAGACAAGTGAATATAAAGGTAATTAAAGAGACCATGCCTAATAACCCAACTCTTACAATTTAAAAGTAAGAAAGAGGCCTGATAGGGTACCAGGGATATACCTATCATCCTAATTAAGTGCTAACAAGACAGTTGTCCTCACTTTGGTAACTTCAGTGTATTCCCTGTGTTAACTATCTCCAACCGGTGGACTCATCTACAATTCTTAATTCTGCTCCATGGTTACCCTTCTTCATTCTCCACACGAGCAATGTTTCTATAGGCTTCAGTGTTTAGCAGGTGGTGTCCCCAGTGCACTCATCCCAAATTGCCATCCAGTTTATTCATTCATCCACCTTTTCACACCTTCCCCCTGCAGTTCAGATTTGGCCAAATTGCCACACAGTTTGCACTTGCCATCTCCTCCAGCGTTTCTACTTTACTAAGCAAGCACATCTCATAAATGAAAACAAGAGGAGATGTGTGGCAAACCCATTATCTTATTTTACTAAAAATTTTAAAAATCACCTAGCCAACGTGTAGTGCTTCAGGAATGTGAGTAGAGATAAATCCAATATTTAAATGAATCAGGTGAGTGTAGACAAATGAACTTGCCTAATCGAGTGGCAATTTTCTAAATCAGAGAAACCTCTGACTCTAGCTGCATTTAAAGACACTTCAATATTTTGATTAAATATGTCAAAAGGCAGAAAATGTTTTTAGAAATGTATAACAATGGTTTATGATGTATAAGGCAAGAAAAACTCTTGTACAGTTACCTAAAACCTCCCGATTTTATTTGAGAATTTGTTTAGCATCTCTTTTTAGCCTTGTTAACTGTAAGTTTGAGTTCTGAGAATGAATGGTATTGACAATTTCTGTGAGGTAGATTAAGAAAGTAAAATCCAGAGAGCTTGATTGATCTATCAATATTTGCTGAATGTTAATTCTAAGAAAAAATGGACTACCCATATCTGGATATAGCCAACAGGCCCAGGTATAGTTATATTAACATGACACTAACCTAAATAGAGAATTTGGTGGTGACGTTATGACACTTTACTCCTGATCATAATTTACAAATAATAATTTTATTTAAGCATAATAAGCTTTTACTGCACACAGCAATGTAAAAGGAGACTATCTGAAGCACAGGAAATGATTATTCTCTATTCAAATATATCTCACTGAAACTACTGTATCTTTTCTTTGTTCACACATTTTTTCCCTTGACATTATTTCTTAATTTCTTCTTTATAAGACCTTCTTCCAAAGTAGCTTCTGTAATTTGCTAACTTTCAGTATGTATATAAAGAAATACATTTTTAAATCCTTTCTAACATTTTACTTGGAATTTTAAAAGATAACTTATGGTCAAGTCCAATATATTCCTTCAAAATTCAGTTTTTATTAAAGAAGAGAGGTATTTGATTCTGTGTGATAATTTCTTATGGATATGAAATAATCACTCAAGATCAGCTTGGCTGGGCGCAATGGCTCATGCTTGTAGTCCCAGCACTTTGGGAGGCTGAGGCAAGTGGATCACCTGAGGTCAGGAGTTTGAGACCAGCCTGGCCAACATGGTGAAACCCTCTCTCCACTAAAATACAAAAATTAGCCAAGTGTGATGGTGCATGCCTGTAATCCCAGCTACTAGGGAGGCTGAGGCAGGAGAATCTCTTGAACCCGGGAGGCAGAGGTTTCAGTGAGCCGAGACTGCACCATTGTACTCCAGCCTGGGCAACAAGAGTGAGACTCCGTATTAAAAAAAAAAAAAAAAAAAAAAAAAAAAAAAAAAAAAAAAAAAAAAAAGACTAGATACTTGATGAATGGCAGGGTTAGAATCACAGAAGCTAGCTGGCCCTGAATTGTTGATCAGTTAAAAAAGATCATGGGGTGTTTAGAATAAAGAAATGATACCACAGAATTAGTCTTTTTATACAATGTGTTAGGTAGTGTAGAGGAAAGACTTTTTAAAAAATACACAGAATTAATTCAGCAGGCAGAAAAGGCAAAACAATGACATTTCTCTAATAAAGTTGGAATAGACAATTCAGGATTCTCATCAGAGCTATCAGTGACTGAAAATAAGCAGCAAAATTGGCAAAATCCATTTGTGTGTGTGTGTGTGTGTGTGTGTAAAACACTCAGTAAAATAGGAATGGATTTCTATTTCTTTAAAATGATAAAACATACACTTTAGACCAAAAGCCAGCATCTTACTTAATGGGGAAACATTAGAGGATTTCCCATTAAAGTTGGGAATAGAACAAGATTGTCCATTATTTTCACTATTATTTCACATTATATTGGTAGTATCAACCAAGAAAATTAGGAAACTAAAAGTAATTAGAAGTGAAAGAAAGAGACAAAACCACTTATATTTGTTGGTGACATGGCATGGAGGAAAAAACTACTACAGAAGGTATTAGCAATCATAAATAAAAACAAAATCCGTGTTCAACATTCTCAAGAGCCAGTTGAATAGACTCTCATTGGCCCAAAATGGGACAGTTTAAATATCAGTAAGAATAATGAGAATAATTGACTGAAACACATGAAATGTGTTTAGATTCATGAGTTCACAGTAATTCTAAAATTTAAAATTCCTTGGTAATTGGTCACCATTTACACTTAAAATTTAAATTCCTAATTGGTCATCGTCTAGTATTAAAGGATACTAGAGAACCGATTAATTATTTGTAAATTGGCAAATAAAGGGAAATAATCAGGCATTTATTCTGCCTTTCTCATATGATTTGTAACCAAATAGTATGTAAGAGGAAGTTTCTCTTTATGGAAGAATTCCAACTAATACATGAAAAAGGAATGATAATTAGAAGATCCTTATTTTGCAAGCACTAAGGAGCTAACAGATCTAGCCATTGGTCATCAATAACTGCTAACAAAACAAAAATAAGACAATCAGAAATTATGAACCTCCTGGTGGAAGAATACAATAACATCCATGAAGCAGTTTTGCCATTAAAAATTGTTAGCATGAAACTACTTAATCTTCAAAGCATCTACTTATTTGTATTTATTGAAGAAGATAGAGACATTTAAACTACACCATGGGGATGCAAACTCCAAACTCTGAGAAACTCTATGTGGTAAACATGGTTTTTCAACTTAAGTTGCAAAGAAATAAAAACGGACAAAGAATGACCCTGTGGATTAAATGAGATACGTAATACATATGAACCAATCACAATGGATGAACTACATTTGGATCCTGTATAAAAAAGAAAATACCTCTGTGGTGATCCCTGCAAGACCTCACTGTTCCCACCACTGAGTAAAGGTGACAATGGTACCTGGTCCTAGTATTAGAGTTCAGACCTCACCTTCCTCACTCCCTCCTGTCCAGAAAAAGCGTCTGTACATTGCGGTGTCTGCACCCTCATGGTGCTCTTTCCTGATTCTCCATCTTGAGAGGGTTGGCAAAGCCCAAGTTAAATGCCTCGACCTCAGCTATAGGAAGGCCAGGAAAGTGAATGTCTGGCTGTTCCCATGGGGAGACAGTCCTCCTATTGTGGGAAGTTCCCCAACATAGGAGGGTGTTCAAAACACTGGATAACCACAAAGTGTCACAAATGTCTATTCCAGGAAATTTTATTTTAAGAGAAGTTAATTAGAAATGTATGATCACTAACACCATGGCTTCTACACTGATGTTAGTTTGATGAAAGCTGGATTTCTGTCAGTCACACAGAACTGCAGTTAAATTCAGCCATAGTTGAAATAGATTGGGATTAGTGAATAAAATACAAAACCTATCTTATGTGCTATTACTTTACATCTTTATCCATATTGAAATATTTTAAAACATGGTAAGTAGATGTTATGACTTTCTACTTAAATGTTTCAATAAAGTAATTTTAAATCTTTTGAAGTCTATGTTAAATTAATTTTTATTTTTGTCAAAATAAAACATACTAATTGTATTAGTACTAAAAGTGCAAAAGAGCTTTATGCTCCCCACCTACTGCTATGCTCACCTTTTAGCAATTTATTCTGTTATTTGTATCCATTTTCAAAATAATGTGCATGTACTGATTTGATTCTTCTATTTTGTTTATTTTGTTTATTTTTTACTTACTTTTTATTGTTTTAGAGACTAGGTCTCATTCTATCACCCAGACAGGAGTGCAGTGGTGCGATCACAATTCACTGTAATCTCAACCTCCTGGCTTCAAATAAGCCACCCAAGTAGATAAGACTATAGGTTTGTACCACAATATTCAGCTAATCTGTTTCAGTGTTGTTGTTGTTTACAGAGACAGAGTCTTCCTATGTTGTCCAGGCTAGGTTCGAACTCCTGACCTCAAGTGATCTTCCTGCCTTGACCTCCCAAAGTGTTGGGATGTAGGAATGAGCCACCACACCCAGCCCATTATTTAATTTTAGACTTAATTGATCAACTGACTTCAATATGATGAATTAAGATTTTAATCTCCCAGTTTCTTTTTCCTAATCCTCATTTAATTCTCAAAATGCAGTTATATTACAATCTTAGGTTAACTTTTTACCTAACAGTTTTTAAAAAAAGTGATCGTGTTCATTTTTAAGCCATATAATATACATAAATTATATTTCCTTCATTTTATGTATTTTCAACTATTACTGTAGCCTAAGTTTGCTTTTTAAATTTGTTTTCTTAATTTTTGAATCTAAGCCTAAGTCTTCTATACTCCAATAACTGTGCAATGCCTCTCAATTCAATTTTGCACATAGTCAAAACTATCAAAGAGTCGCTTTGCTTCTTTTCTGAATAAATTCTTCCTGAAGGTTCTGAAGCAGTCTGGACTGGTTGCTTTCCAGGCCTGCTGCCAAGTGCTCATAATTGTTAATACTGAATATGTCAAAAGGGTACTGAGAGACTTTCATATGCCAAGTTTTATATGAAGTACTTGACATACATAACTTCACTGAGTCCTTACACATTTCATTCATTCAACAAATATTTATTAGAAGTTACCGAGTGCCACATGCTGAGTTAACTGATGCGCATATACTATTGAGTAAACAGATGTGGTTCATGGCCACATGGAACTTACAATCTTGGAGAAAAAGCAGGTAGAAATCATACCCAGAGATAAGCAGAGGGTGCAATGAGCACATGCAAAGTTTGGGAAAATCTCTGAGAAACTGACACTTGAGTTGGCACCTGAAGGATTTGTTGAAATCATTTAGGCAAAGTGGGTGATGAGAAGAAGGGAAGTGGGAGAGGATGTTCCAGCGAGAGGATGACAGCGCATGCTCAGGTCATCTGGCTGGGTGGAGTTCCACATTTGCAGCCCTGGATTTAAGGGACAGAAGGATATGATGTGCCTGGAGTGAAGGGGAGACCAGTCAGGGTCCTGGGTGCTATGTTGCAGATTTCATTTAATATCTACTTCTGGCTCCTGCAATTTGGCCATCTCTTTAGGTTTATTACACATTGGTTTCCTTGTTTGGGCTTTATTTTCCTATTTTCCTATTTTTTAGGCATCAGAAGCTCTCAGGAAAATAACTCCTTGCTCTCATCTTGATCCATAGGAATTGACCAGCTGACCAGCTGGCTAAGCACCCAAATGTGTATGGTGAGGGTGAGACTTAAAAACAGAGCTCAACGTCTGAAATCTAGAAACAATTTGGTGCCAGTGTTCTCCACACGAGGTTAGTGATGTGCTGCCAGTATTGCAAGGCATCCTCCTGGGACACATTTCTAAGTAGGTGCTCTTTATTTATTATGGACAACTCTTTGATGAGGGACTCGGGGAAGGTGGCAGAAGCAGAAGAGATACGGTGTTAAGCTATGAATCACGGTATCTTTCCCAAGGAAAGAATTCAGTGGAAACACATGGCCTGGGACAATGGCATATTCACACTCAGAAAACTTGGTTAACAAATTGTCAGAAAAAAAAAAATCAAGCAGATCTAAAAATCAAGCAGATCTATTGATGCTACAGAAAGAAGGGATTAGAAGAACTTGAATTGTTCAAATTCAAAACAAAACAAACCTGAATACCAAAAATACTTGTTGATCAAGAAGTACTTGAATCATAGTGCTATTTCAGAAGGTGGAGATCCTATGAGAGTCTTTTCACTCTTTGTTTGTAAGGCAATCTCTTACTGCTCCACTTATGGAGAGAAAGCATTTGGAGAAAAATGGTAGCTTGATAAATGTTTGAACTATTACAGTATTGGATTCATGCCCAAATGTCATTTATCACATTGAAATTAAGCTCTTCTTTGCATAGGTAATTGTGATGCCTATAGTTGATAGCTGTTTGCAGGAGTGATCCAGCCTGAATGATGTATTTTCCCTCACATTCTTCCCAGTGATGGACAGTCTGTATCTGCCTCCTGCCAGCCGGGTTGCAAACATAATGTGCTCTTTGCGGCTTCAATCAAAATGTATGTTGTTATAACCTGGATGATGTTTGGTAAAGTTCTTTAGCTTAAGGAAAAATATTTTGTGCCCTGTCACACTTAATAATAACTCCCATATGTTTGAGTCATGTCGATCACATTCAGGGATTTTCAGAAGAGTTTGTTTTTCTGTGATCGTAGTCAGTAACAAGATGCAGGAAGAAAACAAGACTCTGAACCTGAATTCTGCTGTTGGAAGGCAAAATAGGACTCTAATGGTGGAGGAAGAATATTCTACTTGAATTTACATGTTGTAGCCTGGCTCCTTGCATTTTGGTTTTATTTTACTGTCTCTTCTACGCCCTTTTTTTTTTTTTTTTTTTTTTTTTTTGTGAGACGGAGTCTTGCTCTGTCGCCCAGGCTGGAGTGCAGTGGGGCAATCTCGGCTCACTGCAAGCTCCGCCTCCCGTGTTCACGCCATTCTCCCGTCTCAGCCTCCCGAGGAGGCTGGGACTACAGGTGCCCGCCACCACGCCTGGCTAATTTTGTTTTTGTATTTTTAGTAGAGATGGGGTTTCACCGTGTTAGCCAGGATGGTCCCGATCTGCTGACCTCATGATCCACCTGCCTAGGCCTCCCAAAGTGCTGGGATTACAGGTGTGAGCCACCGCGCCCAGCCTGCTGTCTCCGTGCCTCTTATGGGTGTGTCTGTACTGACTATCTCAGAGGCTGACTGCTAGAAGGCAGGGACCTGGTTTATGTCATTCTTTGTACAGACTGAAGAACAATGAAGAACTTGCTAAAGCTATTGGATGTGATGCCCAGAATTTTTAGTCTGAAGCTGTCATTTGAGATTGTTATGGCTGCTTGAGCTGATAATGTAGGCATAGTTTATTGATTAGAATACTGAAGCTTAAGTCTAGCCCTTGGACCATAAACCAAAATTTGCCTGATTTCAGAGACAATTTTTGACGGACTTACCCTAACCTATCTCAGATGACACTCACATATAAGTCAGAATATAAACTTAATAATGAAAATATACATATTTACTTCTTTCCTTCTTCAATCTCTCTCTCCTTCCTTCCTTCCTTCCTCCCTTCCTTCCTTCCTTCCTTCCTTCCTTCCTTCCTTCCTTCCTTCCTTCCTTCCTTCCTCCCTCCCTCCCTCCCTCCCTCTCTCCTTCCCATCCTCCCTTCCTTCTTTCCCTCTTTCCTTAAGTTGTTTAGTAAATTCCTCCTCTTTGCTTGAACTTTTATATAGTTTCTCCTATTTATGAATGCTTCCATGTTAATGATGAAGAAATTAAAATTCAAAAATATTTAATAACCCATTCATGTTCACAAAGCCGTATATAGCAGAACACCAATATGAATTGAGATCTGTATAGCCTCAAAGCTACTACTGTTTTATTTGTTTATTTTTACTGCTTTGAAATACATATATTTCTGGTCTATTAATTGCCTTCTTTTTCTATAAGAAATTCTTCATGGAAAACTGTACTATAACTGGAAGTATTTGAAAATCAGAGAAGAGAGATGAGCTGAATGATACAACACAGGGCTGCTGTAATTGAGCAGTTGAGCTGGATTATTTTATTTTATCTATGGATATATCAACCAAAGGAATCCTGTGTTTAATTTTATAAGTCAGAGTACCCTTTCAGTTGTGCAGTATTTGAGATGTTAGAATAATTTATTTCTCTTTGGGCTCTCTCCCTTTTTCTAAACCTATTGTTCTTCAGATGGGACACAGTGTTACTAACCAGATGAGAAAAGACATTGTTGACATGCTGAACATGGCAGATCAAAGGAACCAAGGCGCCTGGGTCCTTAAAAGCATAATGGAGCCAGTGACTTTATTTTATTTTTTACTTTTTTTTTTTTTTGAGATGGATTCTTGCTCTGCTGCCCAGGCTGGAGTGCAGTGGCATGATCTCTGCTCACTGCAACCTCTGCCTCCTGGGTTCAAGCAATTCTCCTGCCTCAGCCTCCCAAGTAGCTGGGATTACAGGCACCCGCCACCACGCCTGGCTAATTTTTGTATTTTTAATAGAGACGGGGTTTCACCACGTTAGCCAGGCTGGTCTCAAACTCCTGACGTCAAATGATCCATCAGCCTCGGCCTCCCAAACTGCTGGCATTACAAGCGTGAGCCACTGCACCCGGTCCACTGACCTTATCTTGATACTGCCTATCTCCAAACTACTTAATTTTTAAAAAATCCAAAATATATATATTTATGGTTTACATCACTATTAGTCAAATTGTTTTGTGACTAGCAACTGAAAGCCTTAATGATACATTGAACTCGATGGAGCGCAGCAGGCTCTGCCTAAGTTAATACAAATACTGGAAAAGTACTATTAAATACAAATACTGGAAAATCACATTTGTGATGGTTTTGGATTATTTATCCCTTTGCTTGGCCCACCTGTAAAATCAAGTTTCAGGCTAAAGGAGAAAAATCTCAGTATTTTTTCCAGTATCTAAAAATGCTTTTAGATTAGGAGTGTCTTTACCCTTGAAGAATATGCTATTTCATGAAGAGGTGATCTTCCTGTGTCTGAGATACCCAAGAGGAGTCTGAATGTCATGGATGCTGCGAAAGGATGGCTGTGCTGGCTAGGACGTTGGATAAGGTGACCTCTTCTAAGTCTTAATGCCTGTGATTTTCTGAGTGTTGCTGCCTTTAAATGGAAGTGGTCTCTTCATCACAGAGTCTTCACTGAGAAGAGCTTGGGCAAAGGACCCAAGTCCATGGTTTGGTTCTGCCTTGACCTAGCATTGTGATTTTGAGAAATTAGCTTCTCCAAGTTTCTAGTTTTATTTTCTCTAACAATGAGATAATTTTCAATTAAAACAATTAGTTGAACACTCCCTCCTCCATCTCCTTCTTTCCTTTTTTCCTCATTTTAATGGCTTATTACATGGAGCCCCATATTTAGACCCATAGGAGAAGAGATGGTCTGGTCTTCCAGAGACAAGGCTGAAGTTCTGCTTTTCTGGCTTCCTTCTCATTTTAACCCTCTCCCTCCTGTGGAGCTGAGGAATGTGTAGAACATAGTTTGGAAAACTCTGTCTTAAATGTTACTGAGTTCTTTCAAATCAGAACGTTCTATGATTCTACCACAGATTGAGCACAGAGTCATAACAAGAAGATCACAGCATTTATATCCGCCATGAGGAGGCAAACTGACCTGTTGCTTTTTCTCTCTATTGTTGAGTTAATATTGACTGAAGCCCTTGTACCCATTGGCCCATGGACATAAAGAAGTTTTATCAAAGAGCTAGTAATAACGTGGAGTCATTTTGCTCACCTCTTAGGCCTTATCCAAATTTTAATATACGGTAGCTTTGAATGCAAGATTTCAGACCTTTCTACTAAACTTCCAATCTCATTTTACAAATGTTCTGATACAAGAGTGTTTGGTCACTTTTCATACAATGAGACTTTTTAGGCCTCATACAAATGATGCTATTTTTACACTGGGGCAAAATAACCTGATCACATTTCTTCTTTGTGTCTGACTTAGAACTTGCCTTCTTCCTGAATATGTGCCTTGAAGATAAATGTGTAAATTAAAACTAAAAATGTCATTCCTAAAGAGATTTCTTTATGCTTGTTTTATATCAGGTTCTTACTCTGCTTGTACACTAAAGCTATAAAATGCATAGACATGGCCGTTATTAAACTTTGAAGATCTGGCATGCTTCCGTGTGAATATTATTTCATCTATAGCTTTTGAATTGGGAAACTCCTTTGTATGATTTCAGCAGCCTTTTGTCCGGAGTTAAATGCACTGACAGGGCTTTTAGACAGAGCCACAGAAAATTCTCTGCTGAATACTTAATCAGTTCCTAAGTTGGCAGGCCTCCTCTTTTCCTTTCTTCAAGACTATGTGGCTAGACTACTAGAGTTTTTTATTTGTCACTGAAAGTTTAAGACTAATTTGGATATACTCTACAGCATATTATTTTCATCACATACATTCAATATTTTATACAAAGTATTTTATACAATATTTTATACAACACACTGAGGTATGTTGAAATTTTATCTTTACATTTTTGAAAAATGGGTTTATGTTTTTACTTGTACATTCCTTTACATTCAATAGCTTAATTCTTAATTATTTTACCTAATAGGATTATTATAATCTCTTTACATTATAATATAGAAACCTTTATCAGATGAGATCCTAAGTCTAGCAATTAAACAGAAGATTATTGGGCAATGAAAAATGTATTGAAAATTGCTGTTATACTGAGTAAACAATGATGGAGGGAAGCCAGTGACATTCAAAATTTTCTCTTTGTCTAGTGCTTCACAGCAGGAACTGTTTCTCACAGCTTTTGTGAACCAAGAAAGGCAATATTCTTCTGCGGTGAGTCCTCATTCATTGGCTGTCTGGAGTGCATGGAGAAGAGCTTGACTGGTTGGCTGATTCCTGTTCCTCCACTTTCTAAGGAATCAGTTCAACCGCATGTTTTCTCATTGTCAACTTTATACAAATAGACTTCCCTTGGCTATTGTTGGTCTTTTGAAGAAGGATTGAATCTTGTTGAAGTTTCTTTCTTAGAGACATGGAAAATGCTGGTGGCCATAACACTCCAAACTATTTTTCTGGATCTTAATTTGACTAGGGAGAGAGAAGGTCATTTTGTTTAAACAGGGATTGCATTTTACAGAAACATTGCCTTGAGAGACACAACAGGCATTACAACATCATGATGTATTCAGCCAGATGTCTGCAAGACAGAAAATCACATGACTGAGCAAGGCATGTGAATGTTCTTAAAGGGGGAGAAACAGAAAAGAAAAACTAAACATGTGTCAGATATTACCTTTTTGCATCATGTTATTCCCAGTCATATGGTACCTTATGTTTATAACTTGCCAATTATGAATTTCCCCTCATGTATATTAAACTTAAGGATCACTATAATTTTAATCTTGTTAACAAACTTGCTGCTTGTCTATATCTATTTAGGAGATTAGCATCCAGGGCTCTTTAGGTATCTCTTAGGATGGTTGTTAGGGCATAGTGGGAAATTATTTTTTGGCACTCACGACAAATATATATGGATATGCATTTAGTCTCTTGGGATCCTGATCCATGTATTTGAAAAGTATATATACTTGATGACTGAGCAAAACTGGAATCATTTGAATTAATTCATCTTTTTTTTTTTTTTCAAAATTAGCAATTTCATACTCAGTATGTTAATAAGTATTCACTAAATAATCATAGTGTAGATTGTAGTTTCTCAGTTCACAGGAATGGTTGGGTTCTTTCAGGGATCCTTACTTGAAGATAAGGATCAGAGCACTATTCAGGAAAGGGAGGATAATCCTGAGGCGTGGGAGAGGATGGTCACAGATTTACCTATTTTCACTATTTGCTCTGTTTACTCTATTTCTAACAACACAATCACTTCTCCAGTGGCACAGGCCTCTGGCATTTGGTAGGCACCCAATGCATAATTGCTGATGAAAGAATGAATTCTATTTCCAGGGCATCTATTTCATTTTCTCTGCAGCCACACCATCAGCATGGCAACTGCCCTGATAGCACATTGTTTTCATGATTTTTTTTTACATTTCTTATGCTATTTCCCGTAAGGTAGTGGTCTATATAATTTTTAGTCATTCACTTCTATCAATTAAGTTTTGTGCATGCAGTCTCTAAATAGATATTTTACAAATAATATATCCTGTTGCTTTATAAAATGTAGTTAATCAGTAGAAGAATGAGATTGTTAATAACAATTCTAATAATTATTTCTCCATTTTCATAGACTGTCTTGCTAACCTTCCTTGCACACTCTGTTCTGGAGAACCTTGGCTGTTGAACGTTTAAAGGAAGAAGAATGCAGTTCTTGCCTTGGGGAGCTTACATCTTACCTGGTACACCAGATAAACACAATGAAGGACAACACAATGGTAAACAAGGTATTTCATGTCATGGTGGACTAGAAGAGAGGCCCTGTAGAGAATTTTGCTAAAAACATAAAATTTAAAACATATATCAGTCTACTACCTTTGATTTGTAGTAAGATACTTCATATGTTGAATTGAGTTTAAGCACACTCCAAACTTTTCAGTAGATATGTTCTCTTCTCTTGGAATCATACAGATTTAATATTAAGAACAATTTTTGTTTACTTCAATGTTTCTCTTTTTCTTCTTTCCTGAAAAACCTGACCACTTAAAACTGTCCTTCTAATCGCTGGCAGAGGAAATTTTACTTTTTGATGGGACACTTTTGACTTAAGTATTGACTCTGAGGGAAGGATAGCCTAAGAGGCAGGTGTTTCGTAAGTACATTCTAGAAGTTTGTTTACTTCTGGCATGCAGGATGACATAGCAAAATGTTTATGGATCACAAACATAAGCACAGTGATTCTGTAAATAATCCAACAACCTAACTTGTCTTGGCCAGAAATCTAGATACTGACATCAGGGGAAATATCCTTTTAGTTTGATGTATACATCTTTCTTCAGGGCTCTTTATCCCTTAATACCTAATTGTTCTACCTTTTTTTTTTTTCATTCCCACTCCTTTTCATCTATGACCTTAGGTCATACATATCTATTTTTGTCACAGTCAGGGTGGTCCCTGTATGGTGGAAAAGGTCACTCCTTTAGTGGGAAACTGGTAAATATCTACCTAAAGTGAATTCATATAGTAATTTGTGGAGTAAATCATCTTAAGAAATGGTTCAAAAATAAATTATTTCTGACTCTCTACTGAGTGAGGTATATTTGCAGGGAGATAATGGTGTTCTATTTATCTACTCATTTGTGCTGTAACTTGACTATTTAAAATGAGTATATTAACATAAGAATTGTGGTCTATATAAAATCTAGGAGAAAAAGGAGAAGGTCAGAAGCTAAGATTGGTGAATATGTTTCTAGAAGTAGTTGTCCCAGGTCCTCTAGACAGCATGATAAGTATAGAAGTCTTGGTAAATTAATATATTGCCATTTAGGTTTATAAATTCATTTCCTGTGATTTTGGTTAATGTAAGTTTTAGGTCACTGGAGCAAAGTCAACTTTGGACATAGAGGGCTAAAACCTGTATTATGAGGGGTCTACTAAGACACCACACAATAAGATGCTCTGTCTGAGGCTCCAGCTGGCCGCTGTGACACTGTTTTTAGCTTCCACATATTAGTTATAGTAATGCTGGCTGCTGTAAAATACAAATCTCAAAACTTTCGCCACATAACAAGATAAACTATTTATTCTTGTTTATTAACACTCTAATGCAGATGTTCCTAGTAGGGGGAGGAGGGAGGCTTTGCCCTATGCAATGTAGGGTCCAGATTGCTAGTGGGGTGATCTATCATCTTCAATACCTGGCTTCTCAGGTTGCCTTGGGTGTTGACATCTTACAGGGAAAAGGAGTTGGTGTGGGTAAGAAAGGCATACTCACTTTTTAACCATGTTGAAAGGGAAGTGACATATATCATTCCTGCTTTGGTTCCACTGGGACAAGTCAGCTATATGCCCATATGTAGATGAAAGGAGGAGGGGATTAGGAAATGTAATCTCTCATAGAGCAGCCAGTTCACAGCAATTACTCCACAATAAGGAAGGAGAAGTGAAGCTCTGAAGAACTAACTGCTAAGCCCTCTCTGCCGTAACCCATAGTATTGTGAAATGTTCCTATGGACAAGAAGAATGCTAAAGTAATCATTTTAAATCTCTCAGTTTGCAAAGTAAACATTTGCTGCAATGTTTTATCTTTAAAAACACAGCATGCATCTTATATTAACAGTGAAAATTTAAATTATAAAGTATAGCGTTTAGATTACATTCAATATACAAATGATGGTGAATTCTGACAATTACCTACTTAATTTCATTGCTATAGACAACTGACTCATCTAGACCTATCATAGATTTGTCATCTAAGTTATGTAACTTGGTTTACTATAATATTGAACAGATAAATAAACTCTTTGCTTGTTTTATAGTCATAAATATAATATAAATTGTGCATTTTATTCTTTTCAAAACTGTTCCTAATTGGTTGGAAGGAAAAAAAGTATTTTTTTCTATGTGAAATAAAGAAAAAAAGCCCTCAAACATCTATTTTATGGTTTTGATATCTGCTCATGGAAATACTCAACGAATTGGAAAGAGATTCTCTGTGATATATCAGATTACAGAAAATATCACCCAAAGATAAATACATATTTCTTAGCACATAGTATTTTAGAAATACAGAACTATTTAATGGGCAAAAGATGGACTACAGTAAATATTCAAGCTACTTTGCCATAAAAGAGCCTGAATTCTTTTTTAATATGTAATCTAATGTAGGGTCTAGTCTTCTTGTTAATGAAGTTTTTCCTTGAAGATGCTTTACCTTTATTAATTCTATATTCAGTGAAATGAAAAGCAAACACAAAACCAAACAAATTATTTTAAAACTAACTCTTTTTTTTTTTTTCCAAGAGAGGATCTCATTCTGTTGCCCAGGCTGGAGTGCAGTGGTGCGATCTCAGCTCACTGCAACCTCTGCCTCCCAGGTTCAAGCAATTCTCCTGCCTTGGCCTTCCGAGTAGCTGGGACTACAGGCACAGGCCACCATGCCCAGCTAACGTTTATGTTTTGTAGTAGAGATTGGGGTTCACCATGTTGGCCAGGTTGGTCTTGAACTCCTGGCCTCAAGTGATCCACCAGCCTTGGCCTCCCAAAGTGTAGGGATTACAAGCGTGAGCCACCACAACCTGCCTAAAACTAACTTTTGATTGCAATTGCAATTGTCTTTTTCTTTCTCTTTTTTAAAAACAAAATTTTTGTTCTTTTAATAAATTGTATTACTGTCAGTCCTATAAATAGATCTGATTTAGCTGGATGTTTTATTGATTTACAATTAGCAAGAAGGCATAGATTTGGCCTCAAACAGTGAGCCTAAGTATGTAACAGTGATCAGGGAAGATTCTGGGGCTGCTACCTTCCTCTCCAAAACAACATGTATTGAACAATTAGAATTCCTTAGGTGTTAGGATCGTGAGAAAATGAGAGTAACAATACCAATGACTAAGTGCCTGCTCTGTGCTACCTGTGTTAGAGGCTTAAAATCACTGGATTTCAGAATAATTCTGAAGAAAGGTTTCATTATTCCAATTTTGCATATGTGGACCCTAAAATTCAAGGAGGTTGAGTGATTTGCTCAAGGCCACATAATTATTTCCAGGAGAGGTAGCATTCTATTCATTTGTGTCTGATCTCAAAGCTCTTATCTTTCTCCCTAGGCTAATCCTCCTCTCTGAGTAAAGTATCCACAACAAACATTTTGGATCCTTAGATAAGTTTATTATTACACTTTTGCAGACGTCAGTCCTGCCTTATTCTGACATTAGTGACTGCCCTAGGCACTAGCATTTCACTACACACGGTAGCAATTATTTATGATTTGGAGATTTCCAGCCCGGGGCTGGTTTACCAGAACTGTTTTGAACAAAAACAAAAGGAACTCTTTTCTTGGTTGCTCCAGGATTCTTTGATTCTTTGATCCAAAGAACTCTGTTGTCTGTAGGAGATGTGGAGGAGGAGTACACACAGAAGAAAGGCCTTTTCCAGGCCAGTGGCCTTGCTTGTTTTATATGAGTTTAACTTGCATACTAAATCTCATTCACTTCAGCAATTTCTTCATGGCTAATTAAAACTCTCTGTAATTGCTGTGGTATGATAGAGATGGATGGAGATGACTTAAGAGTGAATAAGATGATTCCCAGGTACTGGCAAGTGAAATGTGTACCATTTTGCAAGGCAAAATTATATTATAAATCTTTGTCCCTGATATATTGAGTGAAATGGATAAGGGTCACTCATAAACCCTCATGCTGCAGCCCCCAACCTCTTTTTAAGACTCACCCAATGCCTCAATTTCTCCAGGAAACTTTTCTGATCTCTTCATGCTCCAAGCTAGGCAGCCAAGCTCTATGCTCCACAGCACCTTGTTATTGCATTGATTACATTAGCATTACAATAGATGTTTGTGTTGAATAATAGTTTGAAAAATAGGACCGGAACTTTGTCTTATAAGTCTTTGTACTGCCGGTGACAGTATCCAATGCCCTAAAAATTCTTAATAAGTCTTTGAGAAGACCTGAATTGAGTTTCATTTATTTATTTAATATTTATTTAATAAATATTTAGCAAACACCTATTATATGGAGACATAAGGAAGAGGAAAATTAGGCATTTTCAGCTTTTCATTTTTGCTACTAAAAGCCATCAGTTTTATCATATTAGATTAAAAATTTGTTTCAGGATTTGACATCTGAAGTCACTCAGACTTGTCTATAGAACTAGTGTGCTCCCTTCAATTAGGCACCCGCCTTGTATAATGATCCTATGTGTGGACAACTGAGAAAGAAAATACCCAATCAAATAACATTCTTAATAGATCTTCAAAGGACAATAATCGACTAATTAGTTATCACTGACATCTGTGTATATATTTAAACATAGAAATACTGTAGTTAGTATTCAGATAAACTTAGACACCAAGTAGAAGCAAGTGCCCTTGTATAAAGTTCAATTATTATCAATTTCTTTCTTCTCATCATCAAATCTAAGGAGAAAATTTTTTCTTATGATCACACTTTTCAGGGCATATATCCAATGCCAATGTAAATTTGATTGGGTGTGTTAATCTTCTGCTTAAAATTTCATACTTAAATCACTATCAGAATAAATTTAAAACTTTTAAATTTTTTGCATGAAATAAAAGACCTCGTATCTCTTCTCATCCTGTTAAAGCCCCTTTAGTTGCTATTACTAGGCCCCAACTGGCTAGCAGTTCATTTCCCTATACTTTTTCAACCAAACTTACCTCTCTTGTTCTTTTAGGAGCTTTCTGTGCCTGCCTTTAACCCTAATGTGGAGCTGAACACACAAAACATGTGTGTATGTGCTACCACCACATTATACATACCTTTTAAAATTACATTCATCACACTGCACTGTATTCTTCACTTAGCTGCTTGATTTTGAGATCTAAGAAGGCGGGGACCATGTTTCACCTATTTTTGAAATTTTACTGGCTGATATGGTTTGACTGTATCCCCACCCAAATCTCATCTTGAATTGTAGCTCCCACAATTCCCTCATGTTGTGGGAGGGACCTGGTATGAGGTAATTGAATCATAGGGGCAGGTTTTTCCCATGCTGTTCTCACGATAGTGAAGAAGTCTCATGAGATCTGATGGTTTTATAAAGGGGAGTTCCCCTGCAGAAACTCTCTCTTGCCTGACACCATGTAAGATGTCCCTTGCTCTCCTGCCATGATTGTGAGGCCTCCCCAGCCATGTGGAAGTGTGAGTCCATTAAACCTCTTTCCTTTATAAATTACCCAGTCGCAGATATGTCTTTATTAGCAGTGTGAGAACAGACTAATACACTGGGTATTGACTAGCACTGCGCAGTTTGGCTTGGGTTGCTCTACTCTGATCTGTTTAGAAAGACAATATTAATTTGACTTCTGACTTTTATTTTATTGTGGTAAGATATTAGGTGTATAATATGGTATTATTGTCTGTAGACACAATGTTGTACAGCAGATCTCTAGGACTTATCAATCTTATCTTGGTGATGCTTTGTACTTGTTGATTAACTATTTTCCATTTTCCCATTGCTCCAGCTTCTTTCAACCACCCTTCTATTCTTTGCTTGTAAGGGTTTGACTACTTTAGATACCTCATATAATTTAAAGCATGCAGTATTTGTCCTTCTGCGCCTGGCTTATTTCACTTAGTATAATGTCCTCAGGTTTAACTATGTTGTCACATATTGCAGGATTTCCTTCTTTTTAAAAGTTGAATAATAATTCATTGTATGTTTATACTGTATTTTAAAATCCATTCATGTACTGGTGGACATTTAGGTTGTTTCCACATTTCAGGTATTGTGAATAGTGCTGCAATAAACATGTGCACGCAAGTGTTACTTTAAAATCTTGATTTTAATTCTTTTGGACATGTATAGAAGTGGGATTGCTGATCCCATTACTGGGTATGTAGCCAAAGGATTATGAATCATTCTATTATAAAGACACAAGCACATGTATGTTTACTGTGGCACTATTCACAATAGCAAAGACTTGGAACCAACCCAAATGTCCACCAATAATAGACTGGATAAAGAAAATGTGGCACATATTACACCATGGAATACTATGCAGCCATAAAAAAGGATGAGTTCATGTCCTTTGCAGGGACATGGATGAAGCTGGAAACCATCATTCTCAGCAAACTATCACAAGAACAGAAAACTAAACACTGCATGTTCTCACTCATAAGTGGGAGATGAACAGTGAGAACACATGGACATAGGGAAGGGAACATCACATACCAGGGCCTGTCAGGGGGTGGGAAGCTAGGGGAGGAATAGCATTAGGAGAAATAATACCTAATGTAGATGACAGGCTGATGGGTGCAGCAAACCACCATGGCAAGTGTATACCTATGTAACAAATCTGCACGTTCTGCACATGTACCCCAGAACTTAAAGTATAATAAAAAATAAAATAAATAAAATAAAAAAGAAGTGGGATTGCTGGATCATATGGTAGTTCTATTTTGCATTTTTTTTTTGAGGAACCTGCATACTGTTTTCCATAGCAGCTACATCATTTTGTATCATCACCACAAGAGTTCCAATTTCTCCCCATTCTCACTAATACTTGTGTTTTATTTTTTTTTGATGATAGTCATCATAACAGGTGTGAGGTAATATCTCATTGAGTTTCTGATTTGTATTTCCCTGATGATTAGTCACATTGAGTATATTTTCATACACATTCTGACCATTTGCATGTCCTCTTTGGAGAAATGTGTAAATCCTTAGCCCATTTTTAATATTAGGTTATTCGTTGTTTTGCTATTGACTTGTAGGAAGGAGTCGCTTATATATTTGGAAGTTACCCTTTATCAGATGCAAACATTAGAAGTGACTAATTTCTTTTCATCTTCTTTTATCATAAAATACGTTCTGCTATTTAAGATTCAGCTAAATCAGAAATAAAGAGACAAGATGCCTGCTTCGTGCCCATCTCTTATTTGCAGTCCTAACTACCCCTCCCCCGACACATGCCCCACCCTTTAGGGAAAGAGTTCTTTGGCATCAGTACTTCAAAGTTCACTCTAATAAGCTGGGAGCTAGACAGAGCTGATTCACAGTTTATTCTATCACCACACTTCATGATATGGTTTTGCTCTGTGTCCCCACCTAAATCTGACCTAGAAGTGTAATCTCCACCTGTTAAGGGAGGGAAGTGATTGGATTATGGTGGTGGATTCCCTCATGCTGTTCTCATGATAGTAAGTGAATTCTCATGAGATCTCATGGTTTTATAAATGGTAGTTTTTCCTGAGCTCACCCTTCTCTCTCTTGCAGCATGTGAAGAAGGTCCTTGTTCCCCCTTCGCATTCTGCCATGATTCTAAGTTGCCTGAGGTCTCCACAGCCATGTGCAAATGTGACTCAATTAAACTTCTTTCTTTTATAAATTACCTAATTCTTGGGGAGTATTTTTATAGCAGTATGAGAATGGACTAATACACTTTATTAGTCATTCAACTTCTTTAGCCTCCATTTGCTTGTCTATAAAATGGAAATAATAACGTCTTCTTCACAGAGTCTTTATTATTAGTATTAGAGGATCCAATGAATAGAAAACACCTGGAATAGAGCTGGGTTCCTGTGCATGCTTCCCAAAAGTCCTTTCTCTTCTCCTGCAAATCCTTGAATGTCCATCTTGATTAATTCTTGTTTTATTGATATTATAACGTTTGAACTGCAGGCATTGGAATCAAACTTCCTAAGCATTCATCTTCTCTGGAATACCTACTAGTAACCAAGTAACTTAGTAAACTATGACTTAGCTTGTTTATCTGTAAATTAGAAATAATAGGCCAGGCGCGGTGGCTCAAGCCTGCAATCCCAGCACTTTGGGAGGCCAAGGCGGGCAGATCACGAGGTCAGGAGATGGAGACCATCCTGGCCAACATGGTGAAACCCCGTCTCTACTAAAAATACAAAAAAAAAAAAAAAAAAAAAAAAAAAAAATTAGCCAGGTGTGGTGGTGCACGCCTGTAATCCCAGTTACTCAGGAGGCTGAGGCAGGAAAATAGCTTGAACCTGGGAGGCTGAGGTTGCAGTGAGCCGAGATGGCACCTCTGCACTCCAGCCTAGTGACACAGCGAAACTCTGTCTCAAAAAACAAACAACAACAACAACAACAACAACAACAACAACAAACTAATATCACCCCAAGGAGTTGTGGACTAAATGAAATGTTTACTTCTTTAAGGAGTAGCCATTTTGTTATGATTTTCACCCTTGGACTTATATTTTAATACAGAACTTAAAACATAGTGGTATGTTTCCATATTTCTGTGTTGTTTTTGTTTTATTGAGGGCTATCAGAGAGGTTGATTTCTGAAATTTTTCTGTTTAAAGAAGATTTAAATTTCTATGAACACCTGCTGTAAAACAAGTCAATCTGAATATGACTTCAGAATTACAGAGAGTGGGGCCAGGATGTTCTGATACCATTTGGTCTCTGATTCTAGTCACTTCTTTGACCAAGCTGTGCTCTGCCCTTCATTTGGCTACTTGACACCTCCATGAAATTCTCCTGGTAGCACGTTCAATTTCAACTGGCCTTCTATCACTTGTGATGTGTCAGATAACACAGAAAAAATCTGGTATGTTAATGATTATTACACAAGACAAGGTGGAGCCTGCTATTTTATTCTTAATATTATTATATTATAACATTATAAGCATTTTTATGTTTTAAGCATCCTTCATGTACATTTAATGACTATATAATATTTCATCATATAGCTATATCAAAACTTTATTTAACCTTTCTGCTAGTAAGGGGAGTTTAGATAATTTTCTTAAGACAGACTCTTAAAATCAATGGGTGGAAAGCTTTTGATATATATTGCCAAATTGTTTTTAGGAAGGTTGTAGCCCCTGGAATCCCATCGGTACTGTCCAAAAACACTATTTCATTGCACCATTGCTAGCACTGATTGTTAATAGTTTAAAATATTTTGATAATTTGTACTAGTAGAGTTCAAAATTTCCCCTCATGTTTATCTTGTGTCTATTTTTCTATCATTTGATTCCTAATACACTTTTATTGACGTATATACCTTTTTAAAATAAAATTATTAACCTTTTATAAGATTTATATTATTTTTTCCCTATGTTTTATAGTCTGCTTTAGCTTTTGGTTACTTTTTTATATAACAATGCTTTACATTTTAATGGTACTAAATGTATTACTCTTCCTTTTCCCTCCACTTACTATTAAGCTTAGAATATCCTTCTATGTTATAAATATTAGATATTAACCTATATTTTATCTTTCTTAAAATAAATATTTTTAAAATTTCATCTGTCATCAATGTGGAATTCATTTTCTCCAAAATAGTTAATTAGCCATTCTGAAAACTAATTATTGATTAATCTTTTCTCTCACCTATTGATCTATAATAAAATCTAAACCACGTAGTATATTAAATATTTTATGTACGTAAAAATTGTTGTTCATAGATCTATACCAACCATCTATAAATGTATCCTTCTTTCCCATTCTATAAGATTTTCATTGTTTTATTTGTATATACTTTGAAAAGAAATGGCAATAGTAACAGCTATCACATATTGAGTGTTTCCTTACTATGCACCAGACATTGCCCTAAATAATTTCCATTTATTATAATTTTTAAGCTTGTCAAAAACTTATGAATTTCTAGGAAGTTCCTCTTCATTACTCTTCTTTTACAAATTATCCTTAGCTACTCCTGCCCCTCAGATGAACTCTAGAATTATTTTGAGAAGTTCTGTATTTTTTCCTTAAATATAAAAAATTACTTAATATTCTTATAAATATTGTCAACATTTTCTTCTGGATGAGTGCAGTAGGGCTGGCTCAGCGTGGGATGTTGGGAGCAGGGACTGGACAAGGGCATATTAGAAACCTCCCCACAACTGCAGAGCAAGGGAAGAGAGAGACTTACAAATGAACAAACAGTATAGTGCAGTGCTGTTCAATAGAAATAAAATAAAAAGTACATCATACAAAATTACATGCATAATTTCGAACAACTTTCTCGTAGCCAAACAAGATAAAAAGGTTAAATTATTCTAATAATGTATTTCATTTAACCCAAGGTATCCCAAATATTTTCAAAAAGTTATCCTTATATAAATTATGAATGGCATATTTTACATTTTCTCTACTAAATATTTGAAATAGTGTGAACATTATACTCATACAGCACGGATCAGTCTGAATCAGCCACATTAGGAGAGCTCAGTAGCTTCAGGTGGTTGGTGGCTATGGTATTGCGCAGCACAGGTCTAGAGAAAGCCTCCAACCTTAGAAGAACAGCAGGGAGGAAAAGGTAGGCTAGGCCAGAGAAAAATTCCACAAGATAAAACCAGCTGTTCCATAGGGCAAATAGAGGGTGAATTTGAGAGTTGCTCAGAGGCAATCTAAAACTAGATCTTTCAGAGTCTACATCTTAAGCTCCCGGTGAGTAGTGGTGCGAACAGGGTACTGGTCCAGTGTAGTCAATGATATTTAATCTTCCTATATACTGCATAATCCTGGAGTGAACAAATAACAGAACATTTACAACTAGAGGGAAAAAAGCTAGCATATTTTTCAAGTGGACTTTTTATTTTGTATATACTCAAGTGGTTTTTCAGTGTCATGGGAATATAAAATGAAAAGTTTGAAAAGCCTTTTCCAAAAACGTGAGGGTATTTGAGAGAAAAACTCGCCTTCTTTTTTTGCTTATTTAGGGAAGGAGATTGAACTGTTTATTAATAATAGAATACAGGACAATACTTCTCTGTATATCTGTGGAGAAACATAGCAAAATAGCAGGCTTGTTTACTTATGATGGGTCCAGAAGTTCACAAAAACAAATCCAGAACTAAGAGAATAAATGTATAGCTCTATGCTATAAAGAAAGTCACATCCAATGTTTTCAAGAAACAATGGTGATCAAGTATGTCATCTACAGTCATCAGAAGTGCAGACTCTTCATATTGTACAGTAGCTTTCCTCATCTGCAGTTTCACTTTTTGTGATTTTAGTTACCCACTGTCAACTGCAGTCTGAAAATATTGGATGAAATTTTAAAAATAAACAATTCATAAGTTTTAAATTGTGTGCCATTCTGAGTATTGATGTAATTGTTCTATTTTATTACGTTACTGTTGTAAATCTCTTAGAGTGCCTAGTTTATAAATTAAACTTTATCATACATATGTATGTATAGAAAAAAACATAGTATATTTATATAGGGTTTGTTACTCTCCAAGTTCTCAGTCATCCACTGGGGTCTTAGAATGTATCCTCTGTGAATAAGAGGGACTACCATAGACTTTATTACCATCTAATTAGTAATTACTCATCGGCTTCTGTTAAAAAGGATGAAAGGCCAAACAGATGTTTTTGGCCAGGCACAGTGGCTCACACCTGTAATCCCAGCACTTTGGGAGGCTGAGGTGGGTGGATCACGAGGTCAGGAGATCGAGACCATCCTGGCTAATGCAGTGAAACCCCGTCTCTACTAAAAATACAAAAAAATTAGCCAGGCGTGGTGGTGGGCACCTGTAGTCCCAGCTACTTGGGAGGCTGAGGCAGGAGAATGGGATGAACCTGGGAGGTGGAGCTTGCAGTGAGCCGAGATCACGCCACTGCACTCCAGCCTGGACGACAGAGCGAGATTCCGTCTCCGAAGAAAGCAAAAAACAAAAAACAAAAAATACAAAAACAAAACAAAACAAAAAAAGATGCCTTCAGAAATGCTAATGAAGATATCTGAAAAGAGAACATTGCCAAGATGTGAAAAATAGCAGGTCACGTAGGTAGCAATAGTGAGGGTAATAGATTCGAATAGATTGACCATTTGCAGTTATTGTTTAAAACCCTGAAGGCTTTATGAATTGTTACCAACAGAGAGATAATGCCTGAATCTGTTTATGGGAAAGCTTTAGAATCTAGAATAGCACATATCTGACTATGGGCTCTAGTTTCAGAAACTTTTATTTAATAAAGTTATTTTTGATTGAATCATGTGAAATTACCACTTTTGAGATCACAAATGGCTCAAGATCAGCAATTTCATATAGAATTAAAAGTATCAGGTGTTGAAAATCCTATGTTATTAGGATTACAGGAAAATTTAGAAAATGCTTCAAATCTCATTAATCCAAGCAATTCTGACGGAGCTATCAGGCTGGCTATTTTACTGGGAGACAATCTGGGCAGAGTTTTAGAACCGAAAATTTGAAGTCAGGTTGCCAGCATCCTGGCTCCCTAGTTATTTGCCACATGCTGTTGGGCAAATCATTTAACCTTTACCAGATTCAGTTTATTTATTAATAAAATAGAGATATTAATAAATTATCTTAATCTTTCAAAAATGGGATTTTAAAAATCTTTCATAAAACGGGCTTTTAAAATGAGATTACTTAATTCCATAGAATAGGATTATTTAATCTTCCATGAAGTGGGATTTTGTCCATAAAATGGAAGTATTAATAAATGATCTGATTTAATCTTCCCCCTAAAATTATGAGTGAACACCATTCATAATGTTCTGGTAAAGAAATTTGAGGAAAATAGCCCTCAAATTATAGATACACTTTTATGGGAGTTGTGCAAAGAATGGGTCCCATTAGAAAATCTAAATTCAAAAATTCAAAGGCCTTGGCTCTATATCAGAATGAACATCATTCATAGTGTTTTGAGGAAGATTAGATGAGATAATTTACGCAAAACGATTAAGAAAGTCCTGGCACTTAGTAAGTGCTCAGTAAATGTTAGTTTTTAGAAACTAAACAGTTTTATTGACGTATAATTTATGCCATAAAATTTGTCCATTGTAAGTGTACAATTCAATAATTTTTCACAAATTTAAAGAGTTGTCAATAATCACCCTAATCTAGTATTAGACTATGTTCATTTTGCTTGTTTGCAGTTAATTTCTGCTTCCATTCTCAGCCCCAGACAAACTCTGATCTGCTTTATGTCTTTACGGATTTGCATTTTTCTCAAAACTGCATATAACTTGAATCAAACAGTATGTCGTCTTCTGTTTCTGGCTCCTTTTACTTGGCTCAATATTTTTGAAGTTCAACAATGTTATAAAATATATCAATAAGTAGTCCCTTTTATTGCATTTTATTACGTACTGCATTTTGAAATTCTATTCACCAGTTGACATTTGCGTATTTGGGTTACTTCCCATTTGGAAATATTATAAATAAGGCTGCTTTAAATGATCACGAATTTTACATGGACATATGTATTCTCTCAGGAATTGGTAGGTTAAATGGTAAGTTTACGTTTAACTTTTTAAGAAACTGCCAAATTATTTTCCAAAAAGGTGCATCATTTTATGTTCCCATCAGCAATGTATAAGGGTTGCAATTTCTCCACATCCCCACCGCCACTTACTATTGTCAGTCTTTTTAATTATAGCTGTCTTGTGTAAAATGGTATTGCATTGTAGTTTTAATTAAATTTCTTTAAAGACTAATGATGTTCAATATTTTTTTCACATGCCTATTAACCATATTTTTTTTGTAAAACATCAATTCAAAAAGGTTACCCATTTTTAAATTTGGCTTTCTTTTTGTTAAGTTATAAGTGATCTTTATATATTTTGGATACAAGTCGTTTGTGAAATGCATGGTTTGTAAATATTTTTTCCCAGTGTGTGGCTTGTCTTTTTATTTATATGTTTTGATGAGCAAAATATTTTAATTTAGATGAAATTAAATTCATCAGCTTTTTAATAGATTGTGCTTTTGTTGTCACATCTAAGAAATTTTTGTCTAAAGTCACAAAGAATTTTCCTTTAGAAAGTTTTGACTGGGTACAGTGGCTAATGCCTGTAATCCCCACACTTTGGGAGGCTGAGGAGGGTGGATCATAAGGTAAGGAATTTGAGACCAGCCTGGCCAACATGGTGAAACTCCATCTCTACTAAAAATACAAAAATAAGCCAGGTGTGGTGGTGTGCACCTGTAATCCCAGCTACTCGGGAGGCTGAAGCAGGAGAATTGCTTTAATCTGGGAGGTGGAAGTTGCAGTGAGCTGAGATCATGCCACTGGACTCCAGCCTGGGTAGCAGAGCAAGACTCTGTCTCAAAAGAAAAAAAAAGTTTCTTTATTTTTCTACAGGCTATATAGTTTTAGTTCTTACATTTAGATCTATAGTCTGATTTAATTTTTGTGTATGGTGTGAGGTAAGGATCTAAATGCTTTTTCTCTTTTTCTTTTCTTTCTTTCTTTTTTCTTTCTTTCTTTCTTTTCTTTTTTTTTTTTTTTAAACATATGGACAGTCTGTTGTCTCAGCAACATTTCTGGAAAATACTATGTTTCCTCCCATTGAGCTGCTTTGACATCTTTGACCATAAATATAAATATTTATTTCTGTTCTTCCTTCCTTCCTTCCTTCCTTCCTTCCTTCCTTCCTTCCTTCCTTCCTTCCTTCCTTTCTTTCTTTCTTTCTTTCTTTCTTTCTTTCTTTCTTTCTTTCTTTCTTTCTTTCTTTCTTTCTTTCTTTCTTCTTTTTTCTTTCTTTCTTTCTCTTTCTCTCTCTCTCTCTCTCTCTCTCTTTCTTTCTCTCTTTCTTTTTTTTTTTGATGGAGTCTTGCTCTGTCACCCAGGCTGGAGTACAGTGGCGTGATCTCGGCTCACTGCAAGCTCTGCCTCTTGGGTTCGTGCCATTCTACTGCCTCAGCCTCCTGAGTAGCTGAGACTACAGGCACCTGCCACCACACCTGGCTAATTTTTTTGTATTTTTAGTAAAGACAGAGTTTCACCGTGTTAGCCAGGATGGCCTCGATCTCCTGACCTCGTGATCCACTCACCTTGGCCTCCCAAAGTGCTGGGATTACAGGTGTGAGCCACTGTGCCCGGCCTATTTCTGGACTTTCTATTTTATTCCCTTGATTTATATGTCTTTTGTTAGGCCACTACAATCCTGCCTTATTACCATAGCATTCTAGCAAGTTTTGAAATTAGGTAATTCTAATTTTCTCCAATTTTCAAAGTTGTTTTGGCTATTTTGTTCCTTTGCATTGTCATATATATTTTTGATCAGTTTAACAACTTATAAAAACATTATGCTGGAATTTTGATCAGGATTACATTGAACTTATATATTAATTTGGGAAAAATTGTCATTTGAACAGTATTGAGTTATTCAGTCATTGAACATGAAATGTCTTTTTTATTAGATATTTTAAAATTCATTTCAGTAATGTTTTATAATTTAGTATACAACTCTAGTACCTTTTAGATTTATTCCTAGTTTATTCTTTTTGATTCTCCTGCCAATGAAGTTATTTTCTTAATTTTATTTCTGGATCGCTTGTTGCTAATGTTTAAAAAATACAAGTGATTTTTGTATGTTGACATTTTAGCTTGTGATTTTCCTAAACTTGTTTATAAATATAAATAAGTAGTTTTTTAAAAAATATAAATTTCTTAGAATTTTGTATGTAAAGGATGATGTCATCAAATAAAGACAGATTATTTATTTTTCTAGTATATACATCTTTAAAGTTTTTATCTTGCCTCATTGCTGTAGTTAGAGCCACCAGTACAATAGTGAACAGAAATGGTGAGTGAACACTTTAGCTTTATTTCCAATCTTAAGGGGAAAGCTTTTCTCTTCTACCAGTAAGTTTGATAATAACTGTTAAGTATTTGGCAGATACCCTTTATCAAGTTCATTTCTATTTTCTTCTAGCTTGTTGAGAGATTTTATCATGAATAGATACTGAAATTTGTTACATGCTGCTTATATATATTGAGAAGAGAATCATGTGGTTTTGTCCTTTATCCTATTAAAATTGTGTATATCAATTGACTCTCAGATTTTAAGGCTTGCATACCTGGGATAAATCTACTTGGTTATGTTGTGGAGGTTTTTTTTTTTGTTTGTTTGTTTGTTTTTTAAACTTATCTGTTTCTCAGTGAAGAGTCTTCTGCATAAGATAGAAGCAGAAGGGAATTTAAACATTCTTCTCCAAAACAAAACAAAAAAACCCAAAAACTTTCTATTAGCAGTCTTAACCCCAATGTTTTGTGTAATACATTAAAAATGTCATAACTGCTTAACTAATTTCCACTTATATGACTTTGTAATTTAGCTGCACTCTCCATTACCTTTGCAAACATGCTGACCAGTACTCATGGCATCTTTAGCACTTGTAGTGAATGGGCTCTCTCTAGTATACTCACACATTTCTGTTCTCACCAGTTGAATTACAAGCTAGCAAGAGTAAGTTGTGCAAGTTGCTTAAACTGTTTATTCCAGATGTACTTGTTATTATAATTGGATAATAATGTAGTTTGGATATTTGTCCCCACCCAAATCGCATGCTGAATTGTAATCCCCAATGCTGGAGGTGGGGCCTGGTGGTAGGTGTTTGGATCATGGAGGCAGATTTCTCATGGCTTGGTGCTGTCTTCATGACAGTGATTTCTCATGAGATCTAGTCATTTAAAAGACTGTGGCACCTCCCCACCCCACTCTCTGTAACTTACTTCTGTTTTCACCATGTGACTTGCCTCCTCCCCCTTTGCCTTCTGCCGTGATTGTAAGCTTCCTGAGGCTCCCTGTAGGCCAAGTAGATATCAGCACCAAGCCTCCTGTAAAGCCTGCAGAACTGAGCCAACTAAACCTCTTTTCTTTATAAATTACTCAGTCTCAGGTATTTCTTTGTAGCAGTGCAAGAATGGCCCAATACAAGTAACAATTAAATATCCAAACTGATTAAATGTGTAAAGAAAGAGATTTTCTGTGGTAATCTAGGTAGGTGATAATAGGTTCAACTGGCAAGCCCAAATTCAAAAATTCAAAAGACTGTGGTTCTGTGTCAGAAGACTGGAAAATGATTATTCAATAATATTAAGTTAAAATACAACGTGTGTGTGTGTATGTATACATATATTTCCTACACTAAATGACTTTTTCAATTAATGACCATATATAAATCCTGATTGTGTCATTGTGTCAGATAAGAGGTCTTGTACTAAATTTCCCCAGATTCCCTGGGTTTGGAGGTTGGGGGTATTTAATCATTTCATGTCTTATATCATATTAAATACATAATATGCCTTCATATTGGTATGAGGGGAAATAATAAGACATGGGATTCAGAGAGAGTAAACTGTGCTATTTTACTCTGTTTCCATATTTGAATGTGAGAAAAATATGTTAGGACACATAATCAACTTTTGGCTTAGATGCAACTTTATCCCTCTCAAGGGGGAAGAGTTTTTGAGTACCATGATGAGCTATTGAACTTTCTTTGTGCCATCAATGGTTTCTGGTAAATGAAATAAAGAATAAAATAAGAAAATGAAGACATCTGAGAGTATAAACTAATAATGAGAGGTAAGATTAGTTCTAATTTAGAAACAAGACTTCATGAAAGTAAATAGGAAACCAAATGAAAGAGTCAAGCTACCTGAATTATTCAGTAATAAATTACTCAAATAAAGGAAAAATTGGTCTAAGAATCCATTCTGTAGCATTGTCCTATTATGTGGAAAAATATTCATCTGTAGCCAAATTCCCAATTTCTGTAGCTTTGAGTTTGTTTTTTTTTTTTTTTTTGAATGGGGGAGAGTAATTTGACCACAAGCTTCTTGGCAGCTGTACACACTTGAGAAAAAGACCATTCTCTTAGATGATTTCTTTCCATTTAATTAGAAATCAAGTCATTAGTCTCCTTGTGATCTGATTAGACTACAGTCTTAATATGGTAACGACTGGAAATAATTGTCATTTAAAAGAAGAAGAAGGAAAGAAAAAGAAAGCCAAATCTCTGAGGACAAAGAACTACCCTCTTTCCCTCAGTTAAACCTTCATTAACAACGTGTGAAGAAGCAAAAACAAAACCCTCAGTGTTCTGTTTAGAGGGTCCTTAAGAGCCTAGTCTGTCTGTAAGAATCTTTTCTTTTGCTAATGTCGGCTGAATCACTGACAAAGGCCAGCGTCAATAGTCTGCTTCAAAAATCTAATCCCTGGAAGGGAAGCATTTCCTTGGATAGCTTTGCAATGCATTTGTCAAACATTTTAAACCATTTAACAGAAAGAAGCATTGTGATGATGAAAAGACTCAACACTGCCTGTTCTTTGGATGCATCTGCCAGTAGAGCGATGGGATGAGCCTTTCCGGGCTCCACTGCTCAGGCACAAATGCAAAAGCATGTGTGGTACACCTTGTGACTGTTTTGATAATTAGTTTCATTGGCTTATTTTGCATCTGTTTCTTTGTAGAATATATTATTAATGTCTTATTCTAAGCAATATATTTTCTGGTTAATCTTGAACTTCTTTTGGAAGGCTAATAAAGTCATGATGACAAACATGTCTTATTGTAATATCAAAATGATACTGGAACATTGTCAAAGAAAGCCAGATAGAATCTCCCTTTCTCTTGCCAGCTGAAGGTTCATTTGCAATCACTTTTTTTCAAGCTCAATACAGTAAACATCCTGCTATTTCCTCTTCATTGTAGGACTGGAAAGTGGGTGATCTCTTTTCTTCCTATCATAAGAATCAAGGCAGACACTCCTACAACAAAGACAGGTTAACAAGAGAAGAGCATAAGAAATTTGATTTTTGAAATTTGATATTTGATTGTAGTTTTAGGTGACATGGAACCTTTGAAGACTCAAAGATACAGGGGAAATTATTCATTTTTATGGCTAGGTTCAATGAAGTGTGGACAGTTGTGTAGAGACACTATTGAGCAAGTGGTATGATCTAATGCTTATAGACTGAAGGGGGAAGTTGAGCAAGGCCTCTGTTCAGACTCTTCTTGGACTGTCTGTGCACACTCCATCTATGGAGTAGGACTCCTCGGGAAGGAGGGTCTCAAATTCTTTATGGCCAGCTATTACATACAAAAGTGGTGGGTTGGGGAAAGGGGAAGTTTGAGTAATATTTTTAGGGCTTATGGCTTACTTTGGTGAGAATGGTCTCTGGATGCTGTGACCACCTTGGGGAAGAGGGATTCTAGTTTCTATGGCTTGCCTTGAGGGAGAACAAGGGACGAGGGACAAGAAGGCAGGAAGTCAGAGAGAGACTTTTGTTTCTGAGGCCTTTGTTTTGGGGTATCATTTTCTGAGCCCCAATACCATCTAGAATACTGAATCTAAAACTAATATATTCAGGGGATCAATGTACCTATTGTTCTGACTTAATGCATTTGCTTTATGACTGCCAAGCATTGCTCTAAAAAACCACACTACCCAGAGTATTCATGATAGTTGCTGGGCTCAAAAATAGGAATCGCCGTATCAGATAGCACTCACTCCCCAAAATCAAAGACGATAAGTAGTTTTATCCCTCTTTTAAATAAATTGAAAAGGAAGGGTGATGGGTAGAAAGGCTTTAGATTTACCTCAGGCAAGGGATTCAGTTCACTTAGATACTTATTACCTTGTTTATTCTCACACTATCTGCAAGAATTTGGAGGGGAGAGGTAGCATTTATTACCTCTTGCCTTTGGTTACAAAATGCATTAGCAGTGGAGGGAAAAGGTGGGGGACAGTGGAGGATGAACAACTCCAGAGCCGTGGAGTTCCTGGAAATATTAAAATAATCTGCATCTCTTTGTCTCCTTTCATTTCTCTCCTTCTCGTTTATTCTCTTACCTCTGTTTGACGGTATCTTGTGATTTGGAGGATTTTCCTGAAAAAAATTGAAGAGTAAAGCTAATAGACCTGCAGACATCTATTTTAAACATGATATTCACAAAGCAACAAATATTCTTATTTTCCCTATTTCATTTATTCTCTTCCTCTCTGGATTTTCCTCTTCCTTTCTTCCTTTATTTTTCTTTAAGATGGGGTCTCCTTCTGTTGCCAGGGCTAGAGTGCAGTGCATGATCACAGCTCAGTGCAGACTGGGCCTCCTGGGCTCAAGCAATCCTCTTGCCCAAGCCTCCATAATAGCTGGGACTACAGATATGCACCACAGTGCCCAGCTAATTTTTTTTTTTTTTTTTTTTTTTTAGTTTTTGTAGAGACAGTCTCACTATATTGCCCAGACTGCTCTTGAATTCTTAGGCTCAAGTGATCTTCTGCCGTGGACTCCCAAAGTGCTGGGATTATAGGTGTGAGCCACCATGACTGACCCTTGTTTCTTTTCTTTTCAGTGGGCCTTTCCCTGCCTCCCAGGTTGCCTGTGAGTAGTGTGTGTGGCTTAGTTCTTAGGAACACTTAAGGCTCAGCCGGCTACTGGTCGCAGGGACTAGACAGATCCTTGCCCTCCTTTCTCTCAGTCTAATAAACTGTCAGCCTCACCTTCTGACCTAACAGCTAATCATTCTTGGAATTGAGAGCAGCAGGAAAAGGTGTTAAGTGATATGTTGCTAATAAAAATTGAATACACGTTTGGAAATTATTTAAATTAAAGAATTATGAATGTGATGTCAGTCACTAGCTTTCCTTCTTTTTCTGAATGGGGAGAAAGAACTAGAGCTTCAACATAATTCCATTGATTTTACGTATATTTGGATACTTTAAAGAGCCTTATTGCTTTGTGAATATCATATTTAGAAAGGAAATCTGCAGGTCTATTAGCTTTATTCTTCAATATTTTCGGGAACGTCATCATAATTACAGGAGAGTGTCAAAAAGGTGTTTCCAGAATAGGTTTACTTCACATAGTAATTGATCAATACACAAGAATTGATGAAAGAATGAAATACGAGAAGTCATCATTCATGTGTTTTGGGGCATGAAACAAACATGAAGAACTGCTACTGTATCCTATTTGTTTTATGATCATACTTGACTCATATTCATATTAATATCAATTTAATATTTTCAAAGCTAGATTAAAGTTCCAAAATAGATTTTTAAAAGTGGGATTGATAGTTCAGGGCAGGTGTCCTTTGAGGAGGATAATGTCTTCTGTCCCCTCACACCCAGTGTGTTTGTGGATGTTCAGGGGTGGTGGTGGGAGTGGTTCTTATGCACAGCCACAGGATCTGTGTCTACCTCTGCATTGTGAATCCTTTTTAAAAAATTTATCTTTTAAGTTCAGGGATAGATACCTGTGCAGGTTTTTTATATAGGCAAACTTGTGTCATGAGGGTTCGCTGTACAGATTATTTCACCACTCAGGTATTAAGCCTAGTACCCATTATTATTTTTCCTCATCCTCTCTGTTCTCTCTCACCTGTGAATCCTTTTGTTTTTTTGTTGTTGTTGTTGTTGTTTGTTTGTTTGTTTTTGTCTGTCTCTTCTTAGGCTTGGTAGTAGCTTGGGAGGCTGGGAGATGTCTCCTTCATCTTTTACTTCCAAAGTCTCCAGCTCTGATTGAACAGGCTTGAGTGATTCATAAGCATTGTACTTTTGGAGTCACCTTGTCATATCATTGCAAATGCACTTCAGTGTACTCATACCAAACTAATTATTTTCATTGTAAAAAATTTTTAAAGAGCTTACAATTAATTGGCCATACATAACATTTACTTTATAATTGGCCAATATTTCTTGACCAATCATTGTGCATTGTCAGGAAGTGGTATGAACAGGGAAAGCCCCAAAACCTAATCTGCAAGATTTTGCAAATGTGATGCAATTTCTGTGCATATCAATTTACTTGAATGATTGATTAAATGGAATAGGTTGTGTAGGCATTTACTTATTATTTCAACTATTGTTTTTCTTTTGTATTTTGGAGTTTATAATTTTTTTCAGGTCTCAATCTCTTTCGTAGGCCCTTGAAATATTCATTGCCATTAGGCACTGAGCCCAAGATTCCTAATGAATATAACAGGCCTGCAACGTCGGGCTCAACAAATAGCTAACATCCAAGGAGCCAAATAGCTGCCCACCAAGGCAGAGCATTCACGTGGGTTACTGCTTTTGAGCAAAGAATTTGGTGTAGGCTTCTCACTGCAGTGCCTCTGAGGCTGGAAGTTTTCAAAGGGAGCAATTAGGAATGAGAATGAAAACAGATTTCACTGTCAGAGAAGAGCAGCATTTTCAGAGCATGGGTAGAATGAATAGGAAGGCGATCCAGGGGTTTTTGGTTCCCATCAGAAAGTAAGTCACCTAACCACATTTGGATGATTAAATGAAAATAGGCTATACAGTGAAAGGCCTGTCCCTGCATCAGTGTTTATTTTAGCACCATCTGCTAGGTTCAAGATTAGGAGAAGTGGATGGGAAGTTTACACTGATGCTTTGTTGTGCTTAGGTTGTATTTTTAAAAAGTTTGGTGACACATATTAATTAACTAGTCATAAGAAACAAATTGTACAGTTTAAAATACCTTTACTTTTTATTTATGATATCACTTTTCTGTTCTTCTTGTTCAGACTATAGACCTGCAATTTCTATTTCTTTGGCTTGCCTATAATTCCCATACATCTTTCATTGAAGTAACTCCTGAGTGATGTTAATTATTTAAGTTCCTTCAAGGTAATTTTCTCTTTCATTCTTGTCTTACTATTATCCTTGTCCTGTCTTCCTTATACTTTCTTTTCTAAGATTCAAATGCTTGAACCTGAATTTTAGAAAAGAAACAAACATTTGGAATTGCTTCTAGAATGTTTTAAAAGTATATTAAAACAAAGGTTTCAATGTAAGTTTAATAGAGTTTGCATATGTTACTATTATCTTTCAGTAGAGTTTTTAATATATCAAAATATTATAAAACCTTTTTAATGTGGAGGATTCCACTAATTCTGATTGCATGAAAATTTTATCCAGGTGGTACTGGATTTTACCTTTGCATAATACCTAAAAAAATGAATAAATAAATAATGCAATGAAAAATGCTAGTAGACTCTTTTAAAGAGATTAAGCTATTTTAGGATTAAACTATTTTGGACTAAACTCTGTATATTCAATATAATTTATTTGTATGTTATTAAATGACCTATTAATAAAATTATTCCTGGCAGAGTTCTATAAACTGCAAATTTGTTAACATTTAATTCAATTACTGTGTTTAAACGAACAAAACAGAAGTGCATTTTTGAAACATAATTTATAATTCAGATTGATTTTCTATACACAATGTTCTGATTAGTCATATATAAATCAATTTCAAGATGGAGTTTTAAATGAGGAAATGCATCTTTTGTTCAGCTCACTATTCAGAATTATTCTGAAAAAAAAATTCATTTACTGATCTGTTTCCTTAGAAACATCAGCCTCTACTTATCCTTCAGTGATCCTCATCAACTCCCTCCCCTTCTCACTACGCCAAAGCAAAGGAAAGTCTCAAAAAGCACACTTTAATTCATTGAATGTGTACAAAGAATGTGTTCAGAGCATTCACATTGCCTTTGCTCAGATTTTTCCTCTCCTTCTTTGCATGTTCGTCACTCTCATGTCTTTAGTAGTTGTGTTTTCTTCCCTTTCTCCAGTCTCCCCATGGGTGTAGCACCCCTGGATCCCCTTTAGTTAAGGGTTAAGCATTAAATCAAATTAGGTCAGTGCTACTCTCTCTCTTTAGTATTTAAGTTAAAGTGAACTAAATATGGCCTGAGAAAACCTCTGTACTTCCATATTTGAGTCCTTGTGGATGAACCGTAACCTAAGTTAATAGATAGACAAGACTGAAAACCTAACTTAGGTGTATGCTTCCGTAACAATCGCTGAGTCTCAGCCAATCTCAGCAGTCATACTTCAACCACGTGTATACTGCTGACTGTTCAAACTGTGTTCAAAGAACACAAATGCCAACCTGTAACCAATCCAGCTGTTTCTATACCTCACTTCCGTTTTTCTGCATGTCACTTATTTTCTTTCTCTACAAATTTGCTCTGACCATGAGGCATCCCTGGAGTCTCTCTGAACTGCTGTGATTCTGGAGGCTGCCCGATTTGTGAATCATTTTTTTCCTTACTCAATTAAGCTCTGTTAAATTTAATTTGTCTAAACTTCTCTTTTAACATATGTATCCAGACACAGTGATGGATAAATAGAAAATCACTGGAACTGATTTATCCCACCTGGGAGAAGGCATCTGTTAGTTTCTGCCCTCATTCCTGTTTTTTTTCAAACCTTGGATCCTAAGCTTTACTCACTAATCTATGAGTAATTCTCAAAAAGAACTAGGCTTTTTGATACACACAAGGTCTTTGAGCAGTAAAAGTTTGGTTTTGTGTGTCAAGATTCTAAGCTTTCCTCACTAATCTATGAACTACCTATATGTTTCCAATAAATTGCCTTTTTGCTTAAGCTAGTTGGAATCAGTTACTATTTCTTCTAATCAATAACCCCAACTGGTTAACTTCTCATCTACTTCCTTCCTGTTTTACTCCTGTTCCTTTTTCCTTCTCTATCAGCCTTTCCTCCTCCTTTCTTACTATTCTCATGTTTTTCTTCCTCTTTTTTGGAGGCTTTTAATAATGAAAGATAAACAAAAATTTAACAAAAGTAGAAAAATGAAAATATTTTAAGGGAGTTTAATCACAACTACTTCTCTTTTCAAATTAAAATTGAGGGTTTCTTGACTATATATTGTGTACAGTTCCAAGTCTTATCTGAGTACAAATAAATACTATTATTAATAGCAAAAATAATAAACAAAGCAACTTAATCCCCCCAAGAAATTACGCAGTGCCTCTAACAATTTTACAGTTTTGGCCCATTAAAACACATTTATGGCTTGTCTAAACTAATTAGATGATTTGATCCATGCAGTATTCATTTTCAAAGGATTTGCTGCCAAATTTATGTCTTACTACAGCAATTAACAAAGTTATTTTTGGAAGTAAGCATTTAATATCTTCTTGTAGCAGGCTGAAAGAATTTAAGTTTTGATGTCCAGACTTAGTCTGTAATTAAAGGTAAACTTAAATATTTAACATAGTAGAAGAGGAGCCACAACTACAAAGTTTACTTGAAAATGAAGTGAGTCATTTCACTGAGTCATTTATCTTTTATGCTTGCTTGCATAATCAACAGAAGTTTGTGTTTTGTACTCAATTCCTTTCTCAAGACAGCCAACAGCTGTTGCTTCCCTCAAGCTGTAAACTTCATCTTCCTGTTTTACCTCAACTATTTTGCCCAAACTGCTTTAGACATAATGGCAGTTGAAAATCAGAAGTTTTCGTAAGTCATAGCAGTTACTGGCAGTAATAATTGCTAGATGATATTAAGAATCAAAGCTGGGTCTGCTAACATCTGTGAGGATGGTTCAGCTAGTGTTTCCAAACATGAAACATTTAGAGAGAGGAAAATGAGCCTAGCCTAGAAATCATGTTTTTCAGGGAGGAATCCAAGGATTTTCTGTTCTGTGGGCAATGTAGCAGATGAAGATAGCTGGCATGGATCTGAATTGATAAAATTTCTCTTTTATGTTAGCAGACCTAATTAGTGTCATCTCAAGGGTTAATTGCATAGACTTTATTTCCGTTTTTAAAAATTGTTAGCATAGTATTTACTCACCTGGTAGTCATTTCAATGTTTTATATACTTGTTGGTCTTGTTGTGTGCTAAATATTTTTGGCTTAGAGTTAAAAAGTCATAAAATGTAATGTTTGCAAATTTAGAAGTTTGGTATATAATTTAAATTCAATCTTGCACTTAGGACAGGTCTTATACTTCCTTGTATATAAACCTCTTCCTTTTCTGACAGAAGTATTCTTTGCTTTGGGGGTATTACAAGTATTGTAGCAGAGATGACAAGAAGAAGTGATAGGCTCATAACTTCAGTTTTAAAATAGTGATTTGAACTGAAAACAAAGAAAACAATCTTGAATGCCAAGACACTTGATTTGTAAGAAGTAAGCTTTTTGATAGACATGAGGTCTCTGAGCAGTAAAAGTTTATTTTCCAGTGTCAAGAGAAAATCCGTGGAGGAATCAGGAAATAAAATTAGTAGGTTCAGAAATATTTTTGGAAGAGAGAAGATGAGGAGCCAGATAATTCTTCCTAGGATTGCTTGTAGGAAGATAAGAATTCAGAAGGAATTCCACATTCAGCCCTTGCCCTTTTCCTTTCCCCTTGGCCAGATGATAAATGTTCACTGATACTAGTAGGCTAACTGACACTGACAACCTGAATGCAGAGGAAATGTGGAAATCATGGTGGTTTATAAACAATTATGAAAGTTATTTTTCGCATCTCATATTTTTGATTGCAAAAATAGTATATGCTAATGTGTTAATGTATATGTAGAGATAACTGTTTACTAGTTTTTCTCATTAATAGGATGTCAGGAAATATTGTGGAAAACTTTGAAATGCACCAAAATTGGTGGATAGCCTGTCTAGTACATCCTTCTAAATGATCTGTTTCCTTGTCTTTAAGTGCATTTACAACTGTAAGTTATAGAAAAATGATACTAATGTAAGTAACTTTTGTCTGTAAAAATGCACATAGCTTTGGTCAATTTTTTTTTTTTTGAGATGCAGTCTCCTTCTTGTTGCCCAGGTTGGAGTGCAGTGGCACAATCTCGGCTCACTGCAACCTCCATTTCCGGGTTCAAGCAATTCTCCTGCCTCAGTCTCTTGAGTAGCTAGGATTATAGGTGCCCGTCACCATGCCCAGTTAATTTTTTTTTACCTTTTTAGTAAAGATGGGTTTTGCCATGTTGGCAAGGCTGGTCTCAAACTCCTGACCTCAGGTGATCCGCCTGTCTCAGCCTCCCAAAGTTCTGGGATTACAGGTGTGAGCCACTGTGCGTGGCTGCTTTGATCAGTTTTTATTGTTCTGTCAATATGAACCAATTTTGAATCTATTCATACATTCATTTCAGGTTTTTTGATTGCCTATATGTGTGTACTTTTTGAAATGTTTTTTGAACCAGTGGTAACGTCTTACTGGTTCTCTCATTAATTAATGAGTTACATAAATTTGTTGGCACATGCTAATTTTATATTAGTCTAAGATTAATGATTTTAGCCTTAAAAATTATCTTGTAATGTCTATTATTTCTTAAGTGAATAGGAAATTTCTGGAGATTTATTAGCTGATTTTAAAATCTATCTATGATGATGAATATTTTAGATATCTACCTCAAATAGCAGAGGAAATAATTTGTAGAACAACAAGTGGTAGTTACCTATTGCCACTCCTCAAATCATATTATATAGGTTTTGAAACAAGCTCCTTTCCCTTGGCTTTATATTTACATATAAAGGTTTTCTGTGGGTAAACTGTCTTCTCCATTCACTCACTCAGTCTTCACTAAATAAAGATAAAATAACTTACCTGATTGAGGATATTGGGAGAAAACGGGCAAAATTCAGAAGGAAGGTAGAGCAATCTCTTTATCCTGGTGCTCTTTAGAATCAGTTACTTTCATCTTGAAACCTAAAACTGAGAGGTTTACCATTTATCTGCATTGTCAGCAAAGTTCACTGCACTAATAGACCCAAAGCCCTGTCCTCCAAGAGCTTTATGAGTCATAGAGCTGATATTTTTGAGTTCCATTGTTTCATCTATTTATCAAATGGTTTGGAACTTGGGCTAGAAAAGGGGAAGTTATTTATTAGTCCCTCAAACCCAAGAAAAGGAACTACTCCATCAATCTTTCATACATGAATACTTAAATTACACTTTGAATGCTTTAACACTAATTAATGAGATGTTTCAGAAATGCCTTAGTAGAAATTGAAGTGATTTTAGAATAAAGTTACAGGACAGAGCAAACTTGTGGAAGAGAAATATCTAGCTAAGTCTTTCAGCATTAAATTTTAGAAGCAAAAAGGATTTTAAATGTATATTACATCAGAAATGTCTAAGTTTTTACTTGTCTGTGAATTATGTTATGGGTGAATCCAATGCCCTTGTGTACCTTCTGTAAGCAAAGAGACTTTGACTCACTTTATAAGTTAATAAAATTAGGAAAGTTGCAGATGTTTTTAATGTAGTTGTAATAGAAGAAGATAAAAAAACCCCAAGACTGAAGCCACGAAGAGGTTCCAAAGGTTTTATGGCAGACTCTACAGCTTGTAAAAAGTAATTAGATGATTTTTTTCATGTAGTGTTTTTTTTTTTTTTTTTTAAGATTTTATGTGAGACTCACCTACTTAGTTCAATAAAACATTTACTAGGGAGTTGTTATATTTAAAACTATCATAAATAAGAATAATGGAAGTACTTAATATCATTGATTTTGTAACAAAGTAAATTTATTTGAAAATTTGCAGTGTTAATTATTGAATCCATGAATCTCTGAAAGGCTACCAAAATAACCTATTGACTAAGCAAACCAGAGTTATTTATTACCTCAGTGAGGGATGATCGGTCTTTGGGAGTCTCTGTAGCTTCTCAGAAGCTTCTGAGAAGCTTCTCTTTCTACCTTGTTTCTTAGAATAAGAAGGAAATTTTGTAACAAAATAGTTTCAAATTGGTGGACATAGTGAGGTGGGGCTTGCAAAGTCGTCTTGAAGAGTAGATCGATGAGCCTAGTCAAGTAATCCAATGTCCTGAGATGGGTATTTACTCTGACAAGGGATTGTTGAGTCGTCTATTATTGGAGCAAATGAATTTTTGGAAAGTTTCTTTAAAAAACAATGAAGTTATTTGAACTTTGTCTTCCTGGGCAAGAGTTTACTCGACTAGTAGTCTTGTTAGTGCAGGCAGTTGAATTGTAAAGTCATTTTAATGTAAACAATGTGCTATGTAATGGCAGGTAATTTAGGTTCTGTATAACAAATTTTTTCAATGTAATTTTCAGTAACATTTAATATTTTGGGAGTCATTTGTTGACTTTTTCAGGATATAAATAACCAACATTTATAAGGGAAGGTCAACTTAGAAAAAATTGTTCAAATTTTACAGCTGAAACAAATGGAAGTAATAAAAAAAATTGAACTTATTAAATACGCCAGAATAATCCTAAAAAAGATGAAATAGACTTTATTTTTAGAAAAACAGAATTATTTTGCTAGTTATTTTACTTTGAAGTAATTTGTAGTTCAGTCTATGATTTGTGATGTTTCCAGAGAGGGTAAGCCACTTTTACTGTAACTCCCTCAGCAGTAAAAATCTTTATAGGCAGTAAACTTAATTCATGCTTTGTTTTTTTTTTTTAAGTTTTAATTTTAGAAGTTAACATTAACTGGTGACATTATTAGTGCTTCTGTAAGTTTAGAATTAGCATTTTGGCAAGCCATTTGTTTTTGGAAATGCATCAACTAGTTCCATAATACCCATTGATGAATTTCTCTAAAATTATTACAATAACTGATTATTTCAGCATCATTTAGATAGCTTTGGCATAAGAGTAGAAATTAAAAAACATTAAATATCTCAGATAAATGAAACAGAATTTGTGATCCTGTGGGAAAGATTTGCCAATAGAATAACTTTAGCATCATTTTGAGCATTACACTAGGAATTTCACAGCAGTTGTGTCTGGCATGTGTTTGCTGTCTCTTGTAGCCAAAAGACAAGGCTTTCTTTTTACAATTTGACATGAAAGTTCTGGTTCCTTTCCTCTCATTTTATTTAGTGGGCAGCACAAGAACCTAGATCTTCATTGCACTTTCTTTTTCAAGTGGGAAAAATATATACTGCATGTTATGCTGCTTGTTTAATATTTTAATATTCACTACTTTCTTTTATGGTTTCCTATTTCTACCTTTTGGATGCTAGGAATTATAATGGCATAAAAATAACCCTAGGGATTACATATATTGTTTCTGGTGTATATCAGAAGCTTTCTGGGGACTTGAGCTGAGTCTCAGTATTGAGAAAGTAGTAGAATAATTCCTAAGCAAAATTCCATATTACATTCTCTGAAGACACAGTGCAATGATTATGAAACCTCAGCTGGATGTTGATAACCTTATGTGTCAGTCACCCTCAGGGTGGGACTTTTTGTTCCCAAAGCAATCAGGTGCAATAAAATCTAAAGTACGTAGATAGCTCTGGGAATGAACTGCCTGCAGAATTCAGATGCAGCAAATCTAGTAATAATCTTGGTCCTGGAACCTCAGATCAACCCGAAGTCCAGCGTGGTAGGATATGGGTCAAGAAGGGAGCTCACTGTGCAAAGAAGTGGATTCAGCCATCACATGGTTTGAATTTGCCAAAGGCATGATCAATCCATAAGGGCCATCCTATCACCAAGGCAAATGGATGCATTTTTCCCTGTTCTTTCCAGGCTTCTGTTATGAGGCAATGAATTAACTTAATATCAAGGTAGTTTGATTTCACTTGGAGAGGAAAGGAGGGATGGAGGGATGGAGAATGCATCAGGGGAAAAACATAGGGACATAACAGATCAGACTCCCAACAACTATTTTAGATTATATTCATTTCTAGGAATGGCCTAGTCTTTAAGCTACATTAAAATCAGATGTTCACCAACAGGATTGTCAATTTTTCCCCAAGCATCAAGTATAGCAGTGTCCTGACATGAACTCTTACAATCAATGTCTGTTCATTCAACTGGTGCTAGGGACAAAATGATTCTTAACCCCATGGTGTTATATTCTTGATGGGAAAACTGATACTGAACTCATGTAATAGGGCTGACATGCTTCCACAACTGATAATGTGGAATCTGAAAATAATTAGCAAGAATGACTGCAGTTTGATTGTTGCCTGCCATTTTATATCTAGCAGTGGCAATCTCAGGTTCTTTCTCAAGGTTTTTGTTATGGAGAAAATATAAATTTTTGGTTATAAAAAAATAATGAGAGTAGATACTTACTGTTCTGTGAGAAAGGTAGAAAAACATATTCACTTTTGGTTTGAAAGGCCACTTCTCATATCTTCGTATATAGTACCAAAGTTACTGGGAATTTGCATACAGGTCTAAGAAGTTTCAGGGAAGGAAAAGAATCAGGAATCGCAGCCTTTCTCATCTGAGAATCACTATCCTGAAGCCTGTCAAAGGAATCAAGATAGCTCTAACTTGAATGACTTGTGTAACAGCAGTGTTGGGAGAACCACAGTCCTGCTCCCCTGGGGTACAACCACAACTGGTCAAAATAATTGCAAACATAATTAAAGTAACTGGAGATGGCATACAGAAGATACAAATGTATCTTCATACAGAAAATGAAGATACATTTAAGAAAATTTACTATCTTAGAAGGCACAGTGAGAATCTGTGGCACTTGAGATATGACCTGTTCCCTCTCCTTCCTCTCCCCCAGCTCATTGTGTCAGAAGCTCCACTCTGGGTGAGTGTAGTCAAAAACACAAGAATTTCTTGACGTCCCTCCTCCCTCAGCTCCCAGTCAAGGGTGTAGTATCGTCTCTAAGAGGGTCAGGCCATCAGTATTTTCATGTGACTGAGAGGTTGGAGGCTAACATTCCCTAATCCACCTCATGGGGTGGAAGTTCTAAACCAGGCATGGCAAGGTGGGGCTCCTTTGTCCTTGGCTCAGCTTATCATATGGTAGATGATCTACACTAGGAGAGAGGAGAGTCAAGCTGAGAAGACCAGAGACTACAGTTCTTGCTTAATTCCCTAATCACAAAGCAGGGGTGTCATTTTGGAGCAGCAGGCACTAACCCTACCTTCAGCTCTGGTGGTTCAGAGATTTTTGCCTAGCTAGAGAAGCAGGCTGTAAGAACTTAGAACACTAACAATCTCCCCAAAGGAGCTGGTTTATTTACGACAGAGTATACAAAAGTTCAGGTTTACTGGAGTTCTTAAAAACAATGAAGATTTTGGTAGTAAGCAATTAAGGGGAAGCTGATAGCTTTATGAAAGCAACAAGATAAACTATAGGCTATCTAGTTTATCAGAGGGAATCAAAGAAAAAGACAAATAAGAAGAGCTTTCCTGAGGTTAGAAAAAATCTCAAAATCTGACCTCAATAACTACCTTTACGAAATGGCTTGAATTTAATTGGATCAGTCTGTGGAGACATGTATGCCCCAGCATGTAGTCTAAACAACAAAGCAACAGTCAGCACTTAGTGGAGCCTAACAGTTGTTTGATACCAGCAGAGGCAAACACCTTAACAAAGAAATCAGAGGAAAAGACAGTCAAAAAGAGCCTGGCTAAAACCACTGTCATCTCAAGCTGACTGTGCCATGCCCAAGGCACTGCCCTCTGAGGATCAGTGTCTGAGGCTTCATGTTGTAGGGGAAATAGACTTCACTAAAATAGTATGGCCACATTAATAAACAAAAAAATAAGCAAACAACAACAGTAATAAGTGCTGGGGAGATCAGGACCCAGATTTGCTATACTCTATTACCTAAAATGCCTATACGTAGGAAAAAAGTAAGCAACTGCAACTGTCTGTGACAAGGTTCAGATGTTGAACTTAACAGACAAAAACTTCAAAGCAGTCATTATAAAAATGGTCAAAAAGCTAAAGGAAATTGTGCTTAAAAATGTAAAGGAAGATACGGTGGCAATGTCTCATCAAATGGAGAATATCAATAAAAAGAAATTTTTTTAAAGAACCAAATGGAAACTTTGGAGTTGAAAAGTACAAAAAGTGAAATAAAAACTTCATTAGAGTGGCTTCATGGTAGATTTGAATTGGCAAAAGAAAGAATCATCTACCTTGAAGATAGATCAACCAAAATTATTTAATCTGAATAACAGATAAAATTAGTAAGAAATATGAAGACTCTCAGAGAAATGTGAGGCACTGTTAAGCACACCAACATACATGTAATAGAAATAATGGACAGAAAAAGCAGAAAAAATTCCAAAAGAAATAATGGCTGAAATGTAAGGAATGAACACATGGATTCTTGAGGGAAAAGTTACCATGAGGGAGTCACAGACTTGGACTGCCATTCTGAACTCAAAACCAAGCCCAGTGTTGTCTTGAGAAGACTAGCCCTAGGTCCAGTGTAATTGATGCAGGCAATCCTTCTGACTTAGCTACCAATGGTATGGGTGACTGACTCACTTCCTAGAAGAAATGCCATGAAAAAGAGAGGTGAATATTTGTGGGGAAGTGGGGAAGAAAGTGGGGAAAGCTGGTGCATTTGTGCCTCCATTAAGGATAGAGAGAATGTGTATAATTTATTTGAGACAAAATGGTGCATTGCTTAAGTATAGAAAGTAAAGGGTGAGAGAGGACCAAGTGAGGCACAGGTTAAGCTGGGGTGCTCCATGCAGGCATTGTAAGCCATGGGACATACTTTGAAAAACTTTTCATTTTGAGGCCAGGTGCAGTGGCATGAGCCAACAGTTTTGGAGGCCAAGGTGGGTGGACCACTCGAACCCAGGAGTTTGAGACCAGCCTGGGCAATATGGCAAAACCTTTTCTCTACAGAAAATACAAAATTCATTGGGCATGGTGGGTCATGCCTGTGGTCCCAGCTACTTGGGAGGCTGGGGTGGGAGGATCACCTGAGCCTGGGAGGTTGAGGCTGCAGTGAGCTGTGGTCACACTATTGCACTCCAGCCTGAGTGACAGAGTGAGACTTTGTCTCAAAAAAATAAAAATAAAAATAAATTTTACAAAACCTTTTCATTTTGAGATAATTGTAGATTCACATGCATTTGTGAGAAACAATACAGACAGGAGCTATGTATCCTTTACCCAGTTTCCCCCATGGTAAGATCTTGCAAAACTACAATATAATTTTGCAATCAGATATTAACATTGATTTATTCAAGATAAAGAACAATTTTTGGCCAGGCATGGTGGCTCATAACTGTAATCCCAATGCCTTGGGAGCCTGATTGGGGGAGGATCACTTAAGGGCAGGAGTTCGAGACCAATATGGGCAACATTGTGAAACTCCCTCTCTACAAAAATTTTTAAAAATTAGATGAGTGTGGTTGCTCTCACCTGTAGTCCAAGATATTCAGGAGGCCGAGGAGGGGTGATTGGTGGACCTCATGACTTTGAGGCACCACTGCACTCCAGTTTAGGAGACAGAATGAGAACCCAACTCAAAAAAAGAAAAAAAAAAAGATACAGAACATTTTTATCACCAGAAAGATTCCTCATGTTGCCTTTTATAGCCACACCCACTTTTTTCTTGCTGCCGTCTCTTTCTTACCCCCAGGCAAACATCAATTTATGCTCTATTTCTATAAAAGCAAAGGCAAGTCATTGCATGGTGAAATGGCATAGTTTGAAGAGCAATTAATTGTTCAAGGTAGATGTATTGCTGTAGTTAGGAAATTCAAAGAAGTCTTATGTAATTGAATCAGTACTAGTTTTAGAATGTCAATAACATTGATATTCAGCTATGAGGAAATTAGAAATTTTGAGCAAACAACTGATAAAGAAGTCAACAAATGAACTGAATAGCAAAATTGATCAGCCAATTAAAGCTTAGTCAGCTGGATTAGGTGTTCAAAAACCTGCCCCAGAAGGTATCAGGAAGGGTAACAAATATGGAAAAAATGAATGAAGACTGTATTACCTTTTAGAAAATTTATGAGAACAAGCAGGCTTTTTCTGTATGTGAATGTTCTTGGACTTAGCCAGTCAGACTTTGAGAGACTGGAATAACGAGCAGTTTCTGTGGGTTTCCGTGAGAAGGGAAGTAAGGTGGATAAGTGCCCCTTGGCTTGAAACAAGATGTAGATGCTTAGCAGCTGAGGAAGAAAAGTGCCACAAAAAGATTAGGTTAAAGCAAAATATAAACTTGATTTGTTTAACATTTTTTCCCATGAACATGCTTATTTCAAGACATTGCTGATAAGTGGGGAGATAACAGGGATCATTGGTTTTCAGCCTCGGCTACATGTGAAATCATCTGAGGAGATTTAAAAATGATCAATGTCTCAGTCCCACCTTCAGAGATTATGATTTAATTTGTTTAGATATGGTCTAGGCATTAGGATTTTATCAGCTCACCAAGTAATGCTGATGGACAGCCAAAATTGAGACATACTGGTGAGATGTAGATCTGTTCAATAGTATAAGATTGATGGTTTATGCATTTGTATATTATGATTCTTTTCTTTCAAAAGAACTTGAGTTCATGTAAGTAAATTAGTGTACAGATAAGACAACTAAAATTAAAACAAAACAAATTTACAGCATCCATAGAAATGGTTCTTAATTCTCCCTCTACATTTGTGTCACCTTGGAGATCATTTGAAATATTCCAGTTCCTTGGCCCCACCCTTAGATCTGGGCTGGACACTATCTCAGACATCAGGTATTTTTAAACAAAAGTTTCTAACTTGCAGCTAGGGTTGATAACTGTTGAAGCAAACTGCAGTATTGAAACAGATGCTAGCAAGCACCTGAAAAAAATGTATTACCTCGTTAGGACATTAAAATGAGTTCAAAATTTCTGGCGACTATTAAAAAAAAGAAAAGAAAAGTTACATAGCTTCCAATTGATGAATGAAGAAGCATACCAAACTCTTCTTTAGAGATTATGTATTTTTGGAATGAAATTTTCAATGAATCTTTTCTGGGTTGACACTAATGTAAGGGCTTGAGTAGTGACTCATGGCTTTAGCTAAAGCCTCACAAAAGACTCCAGCACACTATTCAAATGAATAGTCCTTGTAGAGACCTATTATGAAGACAGAGGCTATATCCTTAAAATGGGTCAGAGAAGACATTTTTGGTCAGTTAAAGAAATGAGGAGACCTGAGAGAAGAGCTTTTATTATTAACCAATTTTAGATACAACTCAGTTACCCCATTAGAATTAGTTTCCACGTCCAGCTCATGTAACAGAGTGGCCAAGTATACTCCTGAGACCTGATTTGCACAGGTACTCCAGTGTTCCATGAAGAGATCATTATAAAGATCTATCTGAACTTTGGCCAAGTTTCTCAGTTACTTGAAATGCATCCACTGCCTGGGGAATGCTGTTGAAAGAGGAACAAGCAACTTTAAGAGAAAAGGCTGCCTCTGAGACATAAAAGAAATAAGGACCTGAGTCCTGCTTTAGGACATAAAGAAAAGAAGCTGAGTGGACTTCCACAAGTGTGATACTTACTGGGGGACATGTGCCTCAGGGCATATGGCTCTCATTGTAACCAATATAGAATATCTGCTCTATGGATACCAGAAAGAGAATTCATTCATGGAATAACTTCCATCCGCATGTGAGAAAGATACCAAATATCTGAGGGTTGAGAAAGAATTTATCAAACAAATTTACTTTGGCATTATTTAATTCCTCAAATTCTATCTTTACCTAGCCCTCTTGGTATTACTCTGGTTACCTAGTTACTGTTGTGTCTCTGTTAATTGGTTCAAGAGCCCTTCTAAATTTCTAGGTATCTTGTCCCACTGGAATTCATAGTAAGAAACTGTTAGATCCTCTTAATGAAAAATTAGAAAAATAAATCAGTGATTTCCTTTTCTGTGGGGGTTGGTATTGCGAATCCTCAGATTTTTAACTAAAAGTTTGTCAATGGCAAGTTACTTAACTCCTTTGTGCCTCATTTAACTCACCTCCAAAGTGAGAATAATACTTATAAAAGCTGATAAGGTTGTTTTAAAAATTAAATGAGATAATGCTTGCCAAGGGCTTTGCATAATTCCTGAAATGAAGTAACCACTCAATAAAAACTGGCTATTTAATATTTTGTGGTCATGATAATTGTTGTCTTCATCATCACTGACATCATATCATCATCATCATCATCCTGGAGTGAAATACAACTATGTGTAGGCAAGACAAAAGATAAATAGGACACCTATTTTTGGACAAAAAGATTGAAGCGTTGGGTTGAGAAGCATTTTTTACTAAGATAAATGTAAATATATTAGAAAATAAATTTCAAAATTACTTGGAGTTTTAAGCTGAAATATGAGACATCAAAAAATTTGTGCTTGCAGAATTTCCTAAATCTATGAAACTTCACGTAAAACCTCAAAACCTTGGAGGTCACACATCCTCTTTCCTCTGCCATCAGTGGAATTTTTCTGGAAATTTTGGGAAGTGTCCTGATATAGCAACCCGAGTATACATTGCATCTTAAATAGATTCTTTCACCAGAAGAGACATGCACCACTGTAACTCCCACTGGGACAGATACTGCACTGTGAGTTCTCAGTAATAATGATGTTGATGTAGTACTTGAGGAGACAGCTGAAGAACCAGGGCATGCATGGAAAACCCTGTGTATTAACAAGAATTGCTGCAGCGAGACAACTGCTGACGCTCTTCCTCAGAACAGCTGGGAGAAACCACCAAGCCCTGGTGCTAACCTCAAAGGCTGCACCTGCCGACCTGCTCACCAGAGCTGCCAGTGGAAGCACGATGGGGTTAATCCTGCCGATGAGGTTAATGCTGACAGATGGTCCTTCCAGGGTTCTCCATACCTCTTTCTTGCCTCAGTATGAGTCACTTGAAGGAAGAAATGAGTGTGTGTGTGTGCACGCGCACCCATGTTCAAAACAGGGGACTAGGGAAAATTTAAAATTAGATAGGGATTTGTGGGAAGTGGTGTTTTTCCTTGATCATCACTGAGGACAGAGACTGACATTGCTTGTAGTGCATTCCAGTGGGACTGGATGTCTGGGAATTTAGGGGGGATGCTTGAACCAAATTAAAGACACCCAGTAGTAAGTAGGCAACCAGAGTGTTGGTGTTCAAGGTAAGAGGGCTCCTAAGAAAGAACTTGCCAGACTTACCTGTCTCCTAGATTCTTTCTCAACTCTCAAGTATTTGGAACCTTTACCTAATGCTAGATGGAATTGAAGTCTGTTTCTGATTTTGGTAGAGCAGGTGTTCTGTGTTATTTCAAGGACAGCCATATTGAGTGGATGCCAAATTTAATCTTTTAGTGGTGATCCACAGGAGAATTGATTTCTGCTGTGCTTGAGTAGAAGTGGAGCCTACAGGTGGAGCCAAGATTTTCCTCAGAGGTTTGCACTTCTCAGGCACTTGTACTCCTGTATGATATGGTCTTTTGAAGCACTGAAGTAGCAGACATCTGCCCATAGGACTTGTGTCCCTTCTTTGAACCCTGTGATTTTAACCAGTTTACATTTTAGTTGCTCAAGGGCATGATTATATGAATTATGTGAATATCTGTTATATGAACATATATAAGCATTTAAGTTGCATTTTTCCACTTATATTTGCAATAAAGAGTCTAGTAATGAAGAGGCTAAAACCATGTTTTATAAAAATGAACACAGTTACCTGAACTGGATTAAAGTTTTATGATTTTTTTAAACCTGAATTGAAAGGAAATTAAAGTCCATAAAATACCATGAAGACAAATTCTGATTTTCATTGAGCTTTTCTGTTTTAGCTCAAAAGAATTTGAATAATATCCTGTTATAACCAAGGATTGCAATGAATGTCTATAATGAGATAGGTAAATGACTTTGGTTCAAGTCTACTTAAGGTGACTAGACAAAATATGAACCTCTGTAGCCTATAGCCAAAAGTTTGAGTCTCCTAATATGAAATATATAAATCTAATAATTTTATCCAAAATCAGAATACATATGAACTTCAGAGGAAAAGAGCAAATATCATTTTATTGTGAAGTGGACATTGCAAGGAAATGTGTGTTTACCTCGTTTTCAGCAGCACTGCCTAGTGAGTCACTGCCATGAGCAGCCAACTCTTTCCTCTGGTATCATTCTTCTTTTTATGTTTTATATTTAATGCAGACTAGTCAAACAGATTACAGTTTTCTTTCTTTAAATGAAAGCTGTTCTGACAACTTAGTCATGTTAAGTAATAGGATATGAATTCTTAAACCAATGACATTGGTATTTATCATTGCATATACCAAGTCAAAAAACATACATTGATTACGGAGTGGAGGATGAACTTGAAGTCAAGCTGTTGCAAAAGAGGACTCAGATAAAATTTGCAGTTACTCAAAATACACTTTAAAATGTTTTTCATTTTAAAAGTATAATTTAAAAAATTTCCACGAGGGTGTACACACTTTTCTTAGGGGGTGGAGTAGGTACATGTATATGGTTATCTTATTTATCTCTTCATTTAGAATGTTGGTAGTTGTTCACGGGAACTGTTCTTTTACAAATATTAGAAAAGCATAATTTCAGGGATCCATATATAATGCCATCATATGAGCCATCATTTTGCAGTTGCTTTTAGCTTGTTTAGGATTTGGCCCTTATATTAGTCAATGTCTCCTGAGTATATTCCTTTTGAAAAATTTTCCAAGACATAGAACCCATGAAGACTTTCTTTCCTGATGAAATCTTAAGATTTTTTTGTTTTTTTTAGTACTAAAAATGACATACCAACAACATATAAGTAAGGCAGCTTATAACCAATTACACCATTCATAGAAAAGATATAGATCTGGATTTTTTTTATTTTCTTAAGGTTTTTGATACATTTTTATTTCTAAATTATGGACTTCTTTAGCTTACATTTTTGTGTGTGTGCGTGTGTGTGTGTGTGTGTGTGTGTACTACCTTAAATCTCATGTGGAAATAAAGTTGGTATGAGTAGAATGTCCATAACTATTTCAGGGTCTATGCCAGGCATGGCTGGTTTATACCAACCAAATTTTTGACTGTAGCTGTCCTAGTCATAGTAAAGCTCTAGTGTTTGTGCAAATAAACGAGTATATACAGGAATAAGGCTTTTTAATATTTGCTCTTGTCAAAAAAGTTTTTTGGATAATTAGGCTGGCCAGGTCACGTTCTTTCAGAATTTATTCTCTACAAAAATTCTATAAACTCATCTATGCTAATAATATATTCTATTCTCCCTGACAGTGGTGTTTTTAGCAAGGACATTCTGGAGATATTAATAATAACTATATTCAAAAACATAACCTCAGTATAAAAATCTCTAACACTTTGCAGATAGGTTTAGGGGATATTTTAGGACTTATGGGGCCTTAAGTCTCAAGTTATCTCTATCAGCAATTTTCTCTCAGTTTATTTGATGACTTAATTAAATGGGTCTTCAGAGGTCCATAGCAATGCATATGATTCCTGTTTATGACAATGCAAATGAATTTTGTCTGGTGGAAAGAATAAATCTCTGTAAGTCTAATTCTTATTTGAATGGGTTTTAACATCTTTAACTTCTACTGGGTATTCTTTGCTGTGTGAGATACCTCACAATAAATCTCAACCCCTAGCTCCTAGAATCACTGTGAATGTTTGGAAAGCTAGTCTGAAAGTAGCTGAGAACAATTGTAAATCAACGAGAAGCGATTGGAAGAGATGAAGGACCAGACAAACTTCTTCTGATAGACGTCTTACTGCCTATATGCTTTGTTTGTTGAACCTCCTGTAAAAGTGAACAATCTGAAAAGTCAGCCTTGTGAGAGAGGAGAGTGTTGTTATCTGCTAGCCAAACTTGAAAAGAGAATAAACAGCACATTCCTCTTCATTAAAATACGTCACACTGCTGATTTTTTGCATGTAAGAGTTTACCAAAGCAAATCTGGAGCCACTAAAGGCTACTTACTCAACCAATACCTTGTAACCATAACATTCAGCTCTTTGGAAGAAAGACAGAAGCCAGAATACAAATACTTTAAATTTTCCAAAGTCCCTCTAAAGAGCAGGTACAGCAGTCATGAAGGAAATGAATGATTTTTGTCAGTTTGTAAGTGTATAACTCAGGTTTTAAAAACTGAGTTTCAAATTTTATAAGCATGAAAATGCAATGTGTCTAGTTGTATAGAAAGGAGGTTAGCTGGACTGTCTCAATATTAGTGATTTCTCATTTTTTGTCAAAAGTCTCCTAGGATAAAAGAAAAATCCTGGGAAAATAGTTACTGTGTTTAAAGGAAAATAAAAAATAATAAAAGCATATTAATAGGCTCTTTGTCAAAATCAGTTCTGATTATTTGCCCTTTTGTTTGAGAATGAATAATTAAAAATATTTTAGAGAGAGTTGTTAGATAAGATATTGGAGAGAAAATTAAGGGCAGATACTTCCAGACCAGTTAGACTGACTTAATTAAAGTCCTTAGCACATGAAAAGTTTTGGAAAAAGTGTATTCCAGGCCGGGCTCGGTGGCTCAAGCCTGTAATCCCAGCACTTTGGGAGGCCGAGATGGGCGGATCACGAGGTCAGGAGATCGAGACCATCCTGGCTAACATGGTGAAACCCCGTCTCTACTAAAAAAAAAAAAATACAAAAAAAAAAAAAAAACAAAAACAAAAAACAAATTAGCCGGGCGAGGTGGTGGGCGCCTGTAGTCCCAGCTACTCCGGAGGCTGAGGCAGGAGAATGGCGTAAACCCGGGAGGCGGAGCTTGCAGTGAGCTGAGATCCGGTCACTGCGCTCCAGCCTGGGCGACAGAGCGAGACTCCGTCTCAAAAAAAAACAAAAAAAAAAAACACCAAAAAAAGTGTATTCCAAAGTCCTGATGATAAAACGGTCTATGTGGATATCTCCTTCCTTAGACATAAGGCATCTGCTCTGTTGTTTTATATGATTTAGAGAAATTTTTGATGGCAGAACATAACACAATGACGTGTGGACAGATAAAATGCAGAACTCTTTGCTACATACAACTATGCAGGAGTGAAGGCTGCTAGACAGGGCCATACGTGTATTGCTCTAGGGGACAGGCAAGCTGGAGCTGTGGGGGGAGCTTATGTATGGCAAAGGGGTGGGATTATCTAGGTTTCTAGGCTCCCTGCGGATTGGCTAATTTGAGTAATTTTAGGCTCTGAGGCATATAGGGTGATATGGTTTGGCTGTGTCCCCACCCAACCCAAATCTCACCTTGAATTGCAATAATCCCCACATGTCAAGAGCAGGGCCAGGTGGAGATATTTGAATCATGGGGGCAGTGTGCCCCATACTGTTCTCGTTGTAGTGAACAAGTCTCACGAGATCTAATGGTTTTATAAAGGGGAGTTTCCCCGCACAGTTTCTTTTGCCTGCCACCAAAGACATGACTTTGTTCTTCATTCACCTTCAGCCATGATTGTGAGGCCTCCCCAGTCACCTGGAACCGTGAGTCAATTAAACCTCTTTCCTTAATAAATTACGCAGTCTCGGGTATGCCTTTATTAGCAGCCTGAGAACAGACTAATACATAGGGACCATTCCTAATTATGTGGTTCTTGGCCCTGGGGTGATTAGGGCTCTTGTGTAAGAGCAGGACAAGGGGCGTGGTTGGGGTATGGACTTAATTGGCTTTTACTTAGGGCCGGAAAACTAGGCCAACACGGAATGAACAAACAAACAAACAAAAAACGATTTTACGCTGTGCCCAGCATTGTGCTTGGGCTTGGCAGGGTTTATGGTGTATAGATGTGTGAGAAGACTCAATACTATTCAAGAAGCTTCAGAACACGTCTGATTTCTGGCAGGACAAAATTCCCATTTACACACAACAGTTATGCGTGGTGCGCAATAAAGAGAAAGTAAGGTATTGATCTTATCTTGGACTCTGCATGAAAAATTCCGCATGAAGAATCTTTTGATAGTAAAATATCTGCTTTTTCTAGCCTGTTACCTTAAAGTTGATTTAAGCCTGGTGGATCACTGGTGCCATTCTGGAGTTTCTGCATGCTGTACCTCTCTGCAGACTTTACTCATTCTTTGTGAATGTTTACTTCTTTGTTTAAAAGCAACTTTATTGTGGTCTAATTTACATAGCATAAAATTTATCTGACTTAAATATACAGTCTAATTACTTTTAGTAAATTTACAAAATTTTGCAATCATTGTCATGATCCGTTTTTAGAACATTCTCATCACCCCAGAAACAATTCTGTGTCCTTTTGACATCAACCTTAGGCAAACAACCACTGACTTACTCCTTGTCTGAACTGATTTGCCTTTTGTAGATTTTGTATCTGGCTTTGTATCTGGATTTTGTATCTGGCTTTGATGTAGCATAATGTTTTTGAGCTTCATTTGTGGTGTTCCATTTATCAGTAACTTATTCTCTTCTATTGATGAATAAAATTTTGTTGCATGGATATGTCCTATTTTGTTTATCCATTCGCCAACTGGTAGAAATATGGGGCATTTCTAGTTTTGGGGTATTATGAGCAAGGTTGCCATAAACAAAGTTTGTGTACAATTCTTTATGTGAGCATATGCATTCATTTCTCTTGAGTAGATGCCTAGGAGTAGAATTGCTTGATCATGATATACATTTATGTGCAACTTTCAAAGAAACTGTCAAACTGTTTTCCAAAGTGTTTACATCATTTTACACTCCCACCAGCAATGTATGAAGGTTCTAACTTCTTTACATCTTCATCCACACTTGTTATTGTCTAAATTTTTTATTATAGCCATTCTAGTGGGTGTGCGTGAGCATTTACTCCCAAGTATTAACTTGAGAGTGTGTTTGTTATGTATCTTTACTCCAGAGTCTTTTCTATTGCCTGAAATAAAAATATTACCACCTATCTTGTTTCCCAACCTCACAAGAAGACATTTGTCCCTTTACTTAGGATTCAGGGATCTGGGAAATGAGATTGTGCCTATGCTCTTTCCATTTAGTGTCCCAGGACAACTGAGGGGCATTTTCCTATTGATTCCTTGGGTCTAGCCAGAAGATCATCAAAAGGTCATATGATAGAGGGAAAGCGGGTGCTTTTTTCAAGCTTCATCTTTGGTAAATTATTCCATGGTGACAACTAACTGAGAGTTGGTCATGTTTGCCCTGCTGCCCTTGGTTGTCAGTATATAGCCAAAATACTTTGGAAAGGTCGATGGTACACATATTGTTTGTGTTTCAAATGGTTTTTTTTTTTTTTTTTTTTAAATGGGAAAGCAAGTTGTTGTAATGAAATGAATTTGGGGTTGGAAGTCAGAATGCTTGGGTTATTGTGCATAGTCAATCACTAATTGCAAGACTTTGACCAGGTCTGGGACTTAGTTGCCTTATCCATAGAATAAAATGGGAATGGTAAAATTAGCAGATAATTTCATACTTTGTTTAGTAGAAGAACTATTTTACCTAGAACCCCAATAAAATGATCAGAAATAAGAGGATTTGCTCTGGTTGAAATGGGATGGAAGCCAAGCTCCTAAGGTTTTATTTTCTCCTGATGGTGATTTCCCTCTTTTGTGGTTAATACAATTACACATTCCTCAGAATCTGTATTAAGGAAATCACTGACTGTATCTCCTCCAAAATCCCCGTTCATCTACAGGGAAGCTATCAGTAAATAGTTTTGTTCAAACTAGGAAGGTTTTGTTCTTTTTCATTGCATGGATTTTGCCATTGTTAGTAAACAGTTGGCATTAGAGAAACTCAAAACAAAAGAATAGTATTTCAAATAAAATTTATAAAGAACCTAAGTGCTACTAATAATCCAGGGATTTCTGTAAGTCAGAGATTATACCATAAAGAATTGAGAGGTTTTTTGTTTTTTGTTTTTTGTTTTTTTTGAGGCGGAGTCTCACTCTGTCGCCCAGGCTGGAATGCAATGGCCTGATCTCGGCTAACTGCAAGCCCTGCCTCCTGGGTTCATGCCATTCTCCTGCCTCAGCCTCCTGAGTAGCTAGGACTGCAGGTGCCACCACCACGCCCAGCTAATTTTTTGTATTTTTAGTAGAGACAGGGTTTCACTGTGTTAGCCAGGATGGTCTTGATCTCCTGACCTTGTGATCCACCCGCCTTAGCCTCCCAGAGTGCTGGGATTACAGATGTGAGCCACTGCACCCGGCCAGAATTGAGATTTTTTTAAACTCAACTTAAGATAAAAATGCCTACAGGTTTTATAGTAAAATCTTTCAAGAGGAGCCATTCTTACCATATTCTCACTGTGAGTGGACTTCTTTTATAATATTCACCAACCTTTGTGACATCTAGTATATACCTATCACTGAACCAGATACTGTGGAGTCTGTCAAATACATATAATTTTTTTTAATATATGGGGATAATTGTCTTAGAATACTCTAGTGAGATTAGTCGGGAAAGACTCAACAGATGTCAAGGTGAGATTTTCAGAACTCTGACGATTCTCCGTCATTTTTTGTGATGAAATGAGCTCTATCTGTTGACAGTCAGTTACCCTGGGACATACTTTGAAGAACCTAGAGCATCTGATAATCATGGGTGAAATAAGAATGTAAAGGTATCCATGCTTTCCCATAGGGAAATTGGTATAAATAAACAAAAAACTGTTAGGATTAGGATAAAAGGTGAACAAGCAGAATATGATCAAACAAAGGATTTTGTAAGTGTTGAGAAATCAGCCCAGAAATTACTTGAAGTAACTTTTGTAGTCTCAAAAGTTGAAATGTAACCTTCCTGCCTATTAGTACACTTTGATTATCCAGAGAACACCAGTTAAACTCTAAAAAATGGTAGAATGGCATTTTTACCTTAAACGTACATTTCTATTTTCTTTTAAAGAAAAATGGAGACAAGTAAATTCTAAAGAAGAGATATAATACTTTTTAACTCTTTCTTATATTTTTACTCTTATTTTATATTCCTAGGATTTTGGCAGGTACCTAGAAGAAGTAGAGAATTCAAATTGCATTCAAAATGTACATTGTGTTCAATGATATATAAAAAAGTGTGTGTCTCTGTTTCTATCTTATAAATTTGTAATAATAATTTTTTTGGACCTCACATACCTTATGAAGATGCCATTAATTCTTTGAATTACAGAAAAGATTGATTTAAGTGAAGCTTAATATTATATAAATTGTTTTTAAATGATGTTGTTTGTTACTGAAATAACTTACTTCTTAGATCTGAAGCTATTCAGAGGCTTAAAATAGCAATAAAAGGATAGAGAGTTTGCCCTTGAACAACCTTGGGTTAGGGGCACAGACCTCTCGCTCAGTTGAAAATCCACATATAATTTTTGACTTCTCCAAAACTTAACCAATAATAGCCCACTGTTGACCAGAAGCCTTACTGACAAACAGTTGTTGAACATGTTTTGTATGTTATATGTATTATATACCGTATTCTTACAATAAAGTAAGCTAGAAAAAAGAAAATGTTATTAAGAAAATCGTAAGAAAGAGAAAATATATTTACTATTCACTAAGTGGAAGTGGATCAGCATAAAGATCTTCATACTCATCATCTTCATATAGAATAGGCTCAGGAGAGGAGGAAGCGGGGCTTGGTCTTACTGTTTCAGGGATGACAGAGGACAAAAAATAATCTGCATACAAGTAGACCTATGCAGTTCACACCCATATTGTTCAGGGATCAATGGTTTGCTTTTTTGTTTTTTCATTTGGCAGTTTTAAAGTTGTTATTATGCAATGTTCAGGAAGCAGATATGCTCATGTTTACTTGTTCAGTTGAAAAACATTACCAGGAAAAAATAAAGTAACTTTTCCTGTTTCTGAGTCTTTTGCTGTCTCATACCTTTCAAAGGAACCAGGTTGCTTATCCATATTCCAATGTCAAAATGCAAAGAAACAGGAAAATTTATGTTCATCACTTTACATTTCTTTGATGCACTTGAAAATGCAGATTTTTTTTCACTATATATTCTATTGTCTTCTTGCTTTTTGATTTAAAGAATGTAGAAGAATATGACATGCCACATAGGTGTCGCATCGCAACTTTTTAGGTAAACAGGTTGTGAAAAAATCTGTTTATTCATCTAGGAAATTACCAGAAATAGTAGTTCCCAAGCAGAAGACAGTAGAACCTACTGGAGAGAACATAGGAGAGGCATTGGAGAGACCTGTGTGCTTATTCTGGCTCTGTGACCAGTCGCTCATGTAATCTTGGGTAACAACACTCAACAACTCTTGGCCTGGAACACAATAAGTACATAATAAACACCTGGTGAATGAATGGATTAACTCAACCAATATTTATTGTGTATCTACTGTGTTCCAGGCACTGTTCTAGGTTCTAGGGTTAGAGCAGTGAACCAAAGATTCGTAGTCCCTGCCTTCATAAAGCTGAGATTCTAGTTGAAGAAGATAGACAACAAAATAAGCAAATCAATTATGTGGCAGATCTGATAAACATTGTTACAGGAAAAATAAAACCAGGAAAGGGAGGTAGAAAATACCAAGCAGGGAGTGGTTGCTATTTCATATAGGGGAGTCCGGCAGAGTTGACTTTTAAGTAGATGGCCACACTGGGAGAATTGTCTCATTTGTCCTGCCAAACAGTGCTGTGTGCCCTGGTATCCACAGACGATTGTAAGACTTAGGTGATTTGAAGACACTCGGTCACTCAGCACTGTTTGGCATGCCAAATAAGACAACTCTTCCAGTGTGGCCAATAAGGACAAAAAGTTTAAATCTTACACTTTCAGGTTATTGTGATATTGTTTATGGGATTTGGATGCACATATGTTCTTATGCAAGTATGATTCTATGATTCTAAAATTTCATAGATTATCTCAAAAGGAAGGTCTTCCATTTGAAGGAATGGAAAGAAGGGAAAATTTACTATTTACATCTTAGGGGCTTTACAGGATTTTCAAGGAGGTGTTTTTTTTTCAGAAAACCAGACTGAAAATCATGCTGCAACTTGTTAGATAGAGGCGACTGCTGCTCAGAGAAAGAAAGGGGCTTTATTTTCTAATCTAGTGTTGGGCTTTAAAAACACTTCATGAAGTTTGAGGTGGGGAGTCTGTTTATAGTTGAATGTGTGCGTATGTGTGTGCATGTGTTGAGGTAGAGCTGGGGTGGGTTGGTAGTTAGAAGAATTTCTCTCATTCCTAAACTCATGAGTACCACAATTTAAAAGGCATGATTATGTGTAGACTCTGGTTGTAAGTGGTAGTTAATAGCAACGTGAGGTCAACTTATTAATATTTGCACATGGGACAAAAGGAACAGATTTCTTCACATCACTTTTTCTCAGCTACATTTTCACACCACATAATTATTAGAAATCTCTGTATAGGTTAAAAAAAAAAAAAACACACACACACACACAATATCTGGATTTTGTGTTCTCCTTTTGATTTTATGCTACATATGGTCTTATTGCCTTCCTCCACTTTTGGTACAGTCAATGTCAATGTCTTAGGAAACACAAATATTTGGAAAATGACATACTAGAAATCATTTTGACCAATTCATCCTTTTCCTCAGTAACAGAGCTAAAGGTTGTATCTAGATGATTTTGTGGAAGTATTTTTTAAGAGATGCTACATTTTGGGGGTGAACATTAGAGATAAGAAAAGCGGGCTATTCTCCATGCTACCCCTAAGTGGTCATTTGTGTTAGAGGGAGCTTATCATGAACACACAGTGGCTGGGTTCTCTGGACTGACACTGCCCTGCTTCATTTCTTCCCATTTGCTGTTGTGTGCTGAATGGCCTATAATTTGTTATTGATATGTTGGAGTTTATCTCAATTCATTATTCTATTTGTTGTGCCTTGACCTATGGACATTGGTTTATATCTGACTGAAAACTTAAAGTTGAAATTCAAAAAATAATTTCTCAAGCAATAGTCCTGGAAACAAATTACCTAATTCTATTATCTAAGATGTTTTCCTGGTTCCTACTTTTATTGGTAATGGTAAACTTAAAATGTTTTGTTAGACAGAGTGTTCGTTATATGAGGTATCTTGTGGGTGTGTATATGTGAATTTAGGCAAGCAGTTGTTTTACAGAAGACAGTTGAAAAATAAATCTCATTTTAATATAACATCCATCATTATCCTTTTCCATAAAAGAAAGGCTATTTGCTCATGCAGGTGATTTGAATTAGTGTCATTATATTCATGGCAGGTAGAATGTGGTATTTTCCTAGAATATTCTGCACTGTGTCTAGAATAGGCTCTAGGCTTGAGGAAAGGTGAAAAAGCACGGTACTGGATTCTCTCTGCTCGCTGCTCTCTCATTGACTAGAGTAAATGAATAAAATAAAGCAGTTCAAGCAAGTCAAGGAAGGAATACAAAGCCAAGTATTTAGAGGGAAAAAATTTTTTTAGAAGTTTTTAAGTAGCTGAATTGTCTTACAATTATTTCAGAGAGTAATTTTTATATGGAGTGTTTTATTCAGTCAATGATTTTTTTTTGAGCACTTGTACCAAGTTTGTAACGGCCAATAAGGTAGCCATGGTCTCTACCTTTAAAATGTTTTGCCCAGGAGAACGTGACCTCCCTCCTCCAAATTGAGTAAGCAAACAAAGAATAAAGAAATCACAAATTGTAGTAAGAGTTATGCAGGGAACCTGCTAAAGGCTCAGACAGAAAAAAAAAATCTTTCAGTAGGAGGATTTTTTCTTCGACTCTTAGCTTAAATGTCCCCTTTAGAGGAGGTATCACCTTTAGAGGAGATGGCATTTAAGCTGAGACATAAAAGTAAAAATAAACAACAGGATCTAGCCATGCAGGCAGTGGAAAGAGAGAGAGTGTTCTAAACATTTCATATGTGCAAAAGCCCTGAGGCAGGAAAATGCTTGGCATTGAGTGTCCACAAGAAGAACACTGTGCCTACATAATGGGAAGAAAAAAGGAAAGTGACTCAAGATGTTGTTGAAGAGAGAAAAAGTCCACATCATGCAGACTTTAAAGGTCATGTTAAAGATTTGGAATTTTATTCCAATTACAATAAGAGTTTATTAAGGGGTTTAACTGAGGATAGTGACATGATCTGAAACACATTTTAAGATGTTACTATTTTATAAATGTGGAAATGGAGAGATCAATCAGTAGACAGTCACAATATCAAAACGAAGTCTTTATCCACGTAGGCAGAGGCGAGAAGGCAAGAAGTGTATGGATTTGAGAGACGTATTGGCGTAGAATTGAGAAGTAAAACTTCCTATTGCTGTGTAAGAAAAAAAATGAGGAAAAAGGCAGGAATCGAAGAGAATATTCTAGTTTTCTATATTGAATCACTGAGTGGCTGGTAGGACCCCAGTGATTCAACATAGAAAACTAGAATATGCATCCTTTGCTGAACAGGGATATACTGAGAGTGGTGAGGTGGAAAACAAGTTTAGTGAGAAAATCAGAGTTATATTTTAAATATGTAGGTATAATATATCCATGAGACACCCAAGTGGAGGTGCCAAATAGGCTGTTGTGAAGATGAATCTGGAGCTCCAGGAGAGGGTTGGGTTAGTGATATAAATGTGGAGGAGGTCAGCAGATAATTCAATGCTGTGGATTCAAGGGAATTCAGTGGAATGGATGTGATTCAATGGAATGGATGTGACCAACCATGAAGAGAGTGTAGGGAGAGAAAAGAACTTGCCCGGGAACAAGCCTCTATGAAGATAACAGAGGCTGTGAAAGGAAACAGAGGCGTCTACAGAGGGTTGGGTAATGAAGCAAGAGGAAAACCAGACACATGTCACGGAGTCATGAGAAGAGCATTTTAAGCAGGAGATTGTGATAAACTGTGTTGATTGCCTTTTAGAGGTCTCAAGGACACAGTAACACCTAGTGACTTTGACAACACTGAGCTTTGGGTGATCTTGACACAGGTGTTTTAGTGAAACAGTAGGGCTGAAAGACTATTTGTATTAGGTTGAAGAATTACATGTGAAGGAAGGACATGAAGGAGAAGTTTCAGTCCTTTACTCTCAAGGTTAGACCGCTTATCTAATACTGACAATCTAGGAATAATTTTATGACAGCCAAAATAAATTTCTTTTTTAAATGAAATGTAGTCTCGCTCTCTGTAACCCTTTTAAAGCTACACAGCTCCTGATGTATCTGGAATGCCGAATGGATTGCTTAGCTAGCAATATTTATTATGCTATCTGACCTAGAATTTAATATTTGTCATCAGTCACTAATTTTTAAATTTTCTTGCTTACTCAAGCCATAATACAAAAAATAAATCTGCATTTAAATGACCATATGCTGGTGGTCAACAACAGCTGTGCAAAGTATCATGGTGAGGTACCACGGATAGTTACAAAAGAGGTAGAAGCATAATCACAATCTTCCAGGGAATTTACAATCTAAACTGAAGCTGCCAACCAATGTGTATAGAAAGCAATTAAGTAACTTCCTTTTATAGTAATCTCAGTATAGTCCTTGTTGTTCATAATATAATTTATTATGTGTAAGAAAGCCATTCCATACAAGTAATAACTTAAATATTACTTATTTCAGTACTTTAAAATGTATTTTGGAGATACATGATTACATGTATCAATAAATTTTTAGAAGCTGCAAACTAGAAAACGGAGTCTGAAACCAAGATTAATCTAGGCAGTTGTTTATATGAGGATAGAGTTATCTCTCTCTTCCCTCCTATTTAAACCCAGTCTCTCCTTCTATGACTACAATCCCACTTCCTCAAACTTTGTCAGGGCTTTCTTCTCTGAAATATCTCTCAAATGTCTCCTTTCTTTTGCTTCTTCAACCTCTCTTTCTGGTAGTTTATCTCCATCAGTATGTAAACTCTCTCAAGATTCATATGTATTAAAAAAAGGCAAATGTTTTCCAAGTCCCAGAAGTGTAAGATGTGCCAAGTGAAATGCATGTTTTCCCCTCACTCCTGACACACATACCTTTCACAGTAATTACAGGTTGACTTTTCCTTGTGATTTTCCCCCTCAGTGAGTAGCGTCACCCATGCCAGAAATCTCGAATGCATCATTGACTCTTTCCTGTTTTACCCCCACTTTTAATTTGTCACTAGGTCCTATTGATTTACCTTCTAACATCTTTTTAATCCAGCTACATCTTTCCATGACTAGGATATTACCCTAATCTATTGCACAGTGTCTCTCACCTAAATCGCCTATGGCCTTTTAATGGATTTCTAGAACTCCTTGGAATTTGTTCTCCTCCATTGTCTCCAGTGCATGTGTGGTGATTTTCTAAATGCACATCCCTAGATTAAAAGCCTTTAGTGTCTCCCCCATCACTACCCAGATCAAATCTGAACCTCTTACCTCAGTATATAAGACCCTTTGCTTATCTTTGCTTATGTTGAACACACACACACACACACACACACACACACACACCATTTTTGTAAGTCGTGTTCTTTCTCATCGCTGGGTTATGTGCATGCTGTCGCCTCTCCTGGGAAATATTTCTCTGTTTTTGTCCTCCCCATTGGCCAACTTACTCACTCTAGCCTCCGGGTGAAATGTCACTTACCCTAAGAAGGCTTTCTTAAGTGCCACAGAGTCCAAGAGACTCTGTGCTTTTCCTATCAGAGTTCTTACCAAACTCCATGTTGTGTGGTTGATTATTTTTGGTCTGCTGAAAGGAAAAAATGAAGTGCTACTTAATCTCAGATTTATAACTTGGTTTTCTCCACCATCTCTTAATATGTACTTATACAACGAGTTTCCAAACATGACCAAAATGTCAGGTTAAGCAATTGGAATAATTAAAAATATCCTGGTCTGAAAGTGTGCCAGGATGATGATGCCTAATTATTATTGATTACACTTATGTTTCACCTTTTTTGAAAAAATAATTTTTCTAGTACCACCTGCTACGTGATGAAATGAAAGTCAATTTCAACTACCCATCAGTGTTTTCTTTTTCTCCCATGTTTCTTCTGATTTTGCCAGAAGTTTAAACTTTCAATAATTAATTTAGTGAAGCATTTTAATTTGCTTGTTTATTATATTGAAAGTAATATAGTTTTAAAATCCTTTTTGAGATTTGTTTGCACAATACATCTTTAGTAAACACCACAACATGCTTCTATATTGGTCATTTAATAAAATAGCCTATTGACACTTTTGCCAACCCAAAAGAATCCAGACATGCAGAATATAATCAACACCATTGTGATTGATAAGCAGCATAAACTATCTAGCTTAAATAGCCACAGAGCTCATGATCCATGAAATGTGCCCACATACCCCCTCGACCACTATTCCACTTTAAAAAATAATTTATTTCATTTATTAAACTAATATGTGTACTTCATGGACTGCAACAATGCTCATATGGAATAATAACAGCTCCCTGTCCCCCCTTTTAACTCTTGTGAATTCTACACTCCTAAAACAATAATTTCTTATTCTTCTACCCCACTAGCTTTTGCAGGCATGTCTCATCACATTTCTAAATAATTTGTTTATACTGCTACTTTTTGTTTTTCAATTAGATCTTACTTATATGCTTATTTTTTTACTTTCAAAATTTTGACACATAACACATACAGAAAAGGACATAAGACATGTATACTTAAAAATAATTATAAAATTTTATTTATAAAACATATGTATTATAACTGTATTACACATTAACATTACACATATAACTATATTACACATTACACAGATAACATTACACATATTATATGTGTAACATTATTACACATTACACATATTATATGTGTAACATTATTACACATTACACATATAATATGTGTAACATTATTACACATTACACATATTATATGTGTAACATTATTACACATTACACATATTATATGTGTAACATTATTACACATTACACATATTATATGTGTAACATTATTACACATTACACATATAACATTACACATATTATAACTGAATTACACATTACACATATAACTATATTACACATTAACATGTACATTTACATGAAGAATAAACTTATAAATTAATTAACATCATCAATATCATAATCACTGCTCCAAGGCCAAAAGATCCCCATACATCTCTTCTAAATCACTACTGTCCTCTGTCTCTCAAGAATTAACAATTGTCTTTATTTGTATAATAAATTTCCTTGCCTTCCTTTGCTGATTTTTTAAATCAACAATGTATGCATCTCTGTAAAATAGAGCTTGGTTTTGACAGATTTTGAACTTTATATTAATGGCCTCATACAGTGGTGCTGTAGTTCTCAATGGGAGCAGCTCTGCCCTAGGAGACATTTGGCAATGTCTAGAAACATTGTGGTTGTCACACCTGGGGAGAGGGGAACAATACTGATGTCTACTGGTTGGGGTCAGGGATGTTACTAGCATCCTACCATCCTATCAAATATAGGATAACCCCCATAACAAGCAGTTTTCTGGGCCAAAATGTCAATAGTGCTGAGGTCAAGAAACCTGTTGAAGAGTGTTCCATTGTATGGATATGCCACAAAATTTAGTTATTTAAACTATGGCTGATGGAACTTGAATTGTTTTCATTTTGGGATGAAACAAATGCTTCTATGAATATTTTGATGTCTATATCCTGGTAACACAAGTGGTTTCTCTATAAGTGGAATGTTCTTAATCATAGGATTAGCATCTTCAGCTTTCCTAGATGCTCCTCATTTGTTTCCCAAAATGAATGTTAGGTTTTTACTGTTAAAAATTAAGATGTGACTTTCTTAAGCCATAACTATCAAGCACCCTTTCCTTCTACTTTTTCTTTCAATTTATTTATGTCATGGTTTTGTTTAAAACAATTTTCAGTGTTTATTTAGACAAGGTGAATTTGCTCATATCCAAGCTATGTAACTATGATTATACATATTTTTTCTATATAAGCAAGAATTTTGGGGGAGATTAACAATTGTCTAATTTCTTCTTGTTTGCTTGCTTTTTTATGTAGCTGTCATTCATTTATCCTCAGATGCTTTCATGGGACTACAAACTCCCATATGTTGTATGTTTCCTTGGAGATGCCCTTCCTCTGCTCTTCTGCTTTTAACAAGACTGATTGACTGATGGTTTCGTAGACAGGCTAGGTTTCTTTCCCCTCTATCATCTTGGGAATAGCTTTTGAGTATTTCCTGTGTTGGAGTCACCTGTTGCCTGGATTCCTTCATGTTCTTCCTTAGTTTTGTGGAAACACACTTTGGCAGAGTAACTTCATATTCTACTTTTCTCAACTTTGACTGTTGAAACTCTTTTACTGTGTTTTATTTCTCCTAGCATATTTTCAGTTTCCAAGAGCACTTTCTCAATCACTGAATGTTCCTTTTGTTCATACATCACACGGGCTTTTCTTCTTGTTTGGTATTGCTCTGTATTTCCTAAAAGGTCTACTGGTTTTTGCCTACTCATTCATATTTCAAAATGTGGCACAAAGAGGACACTTGGAAATTCTATGTACGTGGGCAGAAAGGAGCAAGAACATAGCCCATTTCAGTGAGAACCCTTCTCACTCTGATGTTGATATTTGTGGGTTTTTTTTTCCCCTGGGGCAGGTTATTTTTTCAGAACAGAATCTCCATTCTCTTGCTGGGACATATAAGGCTGCTGGTCGCTGCTAGAAGGGATGTGGGTTAAAGATCTCACTGTTTATGGTGCAATTCTATGCTAAATCTTTTTTATTGCAGACAGGGGCCACATTTCCACCTTCAGCTGTTCTTGCCATGATGAAGTCCAAAGTCCAGAGAAAATCTGGCACAACCTCTTCAGAAAATAAGTCATCTGTCTTTCAACAATACCGATCATATAGAGAAGTTATGGATGCCAGGATCTGTTAGACTTAGAATCAATTCTTTCATTTTTGGCCTTACTTCAGTCCCTTGTCTTCCCTTCCAAGGAAACTGCTGCCTGCCTTCCTGAGGCAGGTCTGGGTTGTGAACCATGTCAGCCTCCTTGCTTTTCGGAAAGACGTTTAGTAGAGAAAGCAAAAATCTGAATAAGTTGTCCATCTATCTGGTTTTCATCTTACACAATTTTGTTAACATTTCTAGTTGGCTAGTGTCATCTCTTTCACATCTCTGTCCTTGTGGGTTTATGTATTTAATTTTTTTTGTCATTTTAGTGGAATTTTAGAAGAAGGGTGAGGAAAAACACATATATGTTTAATCCACTATCTTCAGCCATTAATCCTTCTCTACTGCTAAAGTTACATAATATGTGATATATATATATGTAATATATATATGTGTGTGTGTGTGTATATATATATGAACAGGAAATAAGAAAACAGAGATATATTGTCTTTCTCTTTCTCTCTGTCTCTCGCGCACACACACACACATACACACATACAACATGCATACACACAAACTGCTTTAGATGAGGTCTCTGAAGTGGTTTTCAGATTGTTAGTTACAAAGATCCCATTTCTGTTCATTTTGCTCAGATTCTAAGCCTGCTCCTTTGTCTTGACCTCCCCTTCCTCTCGACTTTCACGACACCAGTTTTCTTCGTTCCTTCCAGTCTTTTCTGCATTTCTCTTCTCTGCCCAGTCTTCTTGCATTTGAGACCTCTAACAGTTTACTGTCCATCTCTTCTTTCCTTTTTTTCTACTCTTTGACTTCTCCTCTAGTATTGCTATTCACCCCCTTCTTTAATTAGCATCTCAAAACCATAATAAACAAGTTTGTGTCTTTAACCCAGAGATGCTCCTAATTTTCTCTGTGTATGCTCCATGATATCTTAAGTCATTATTTTCCAAATGGAATTCATTACATCTCCAGAACTCTCTTCTCTTTCAACTCAATTGCTGCCTCTCTTTTTCTTTAATATTGCTTATTTAAATCAGGGGTCAGCAATATTTTTCTGGAAAGGCCAGATAGTAAATATTTTAGGCCATTTGTATGTTTCTGTTAACTATTCAACTATGCTGTTATCGTGGAAGGCAAGCTTAATCAATACGTAAGCAAATGGGTCTGACTGCATTCCAATAGGATTTTATTTACAAAAACAGACCAGCAGGCTGGATTTGGCCCTCTGGCCATAGTTTCCTGACCCCTGGTCTAGGTTAATGGCCATTCTAACCAGAAACCTCTTAACTGAGCTTCCTTTCTCACATCTGGCCAGTATGCCCTGCTGACTCCGCCCTTTCAGATCTGCCCTGTTTCTACAGCCCGGCCTGCACACTTTCCTCTCTCAGAGCTGCATCTTTTCACCTGTTAATTGTGGTAGTTGTTTATCCAGTCTGTCTGCTTTCTGTCTTGTAGTCCTTCAGCCCATGTTACATGCTGTTTTCAAAGCAGTCTTAGGCAAGCAGAACTTAATCCTGTGACTGCTTGTTGAAAATACTCGATGTTTTGCAAACATCTATATGGCAGCACTTCTCTAATTTTAGGTGCATAAGGGCTACTTGAAGTATTCATTAAAGTAAATATTTCTGGGCCCCATCCATCCTGGGAGTTCTGATTATATAGTTCAGAGTTGGGAGCCAGGAATTCGCATTTTTAATAAACCATTCAAAATGACTCTGTGACATATGGTCTTCAGACACTTGAGAAGCACTAGCCCATGGTAAAGAGCAAACACCTGTATAACTATAGTTTACCCATCAATGTGTAAGTATACAAAAATGTAAAAGGCATAGCTCTTGCCATCTGGAAACTCACAATCTAATAGAGAAGATAGACACAGAAACAAACAAAGGGAGTTAATATGTTTTAGATACCCAAATATAGATATGTCCATAGTAAGAATCCCGGAGTTTAGGAGAATTCATCCAAGAAGATGGTACTTGAGTTGAGCCTTAAAGGAAGTTTGCTAAGCGAACAAGGGTTTAATGACATTACTGGAAAAATTACTATCATTCCAAGAAATGTGAAAGTAGTAAAGGAACATGGCCAGTTCAGGTGAAGGGTTGACCCGTAGTATGCTGGAGAGGGGTTGTGAGAGTTTGCCCACATTGGCGGGTAAAGTAAAATTATATAGTACATATACTAACATGTATTGATTGGATGTAAGAATTAGTAGATATATTAATATTTGTATTTAATAGATAATTAAACAGGCTCTGAGATATTAACTGATTTGCTTGAGGTCAACTAAATTGCAGACATAATCAAGGATATCACATTTATTGGACTTTGGGTGTTTTTCTGATCATACATACTTCTTTTCTAATATGATAGGGTTATTCCCTCTGCTCCAGTGAGTCTTGAATCCTGGAAGTGTTCAACAGGACTTCCAAATTTGATTATACTTATTCAATCTTTTGATTTTTAAATGTGCGTCATTTCAAGGACTGACTAATAATGTTTGCTAGTCAGTCAGTCACACCAGAGTCACTGCTTTCTATAAGCTTGGCCTCTACAGTTTTTGGATTTCTGGACTTCTACATCTTACAGCCACATATCTCTTGGTTTTCTTTGACGTATGTAAATTATATTTATTCTGCCTACTTTTACTACAATAAATTGTGGTGGCATTATTATTATTGCTCAACAACTAACTGTTCAAGAAAACAAGGGCTCTTTTTGGCAACTGCTTCAGGAGAGTATTTCCTATGTTATCCTTTTCTGTACTTCTCACATGGCCCCTGGGATTTAGAACATTCGTATTTTGAAGTGCCAGCTAAAATTAGGCAGCTGAAATCCAGGAAAGGTCAGGGGTAAATGATAGCAAACTCTGGAATACTAGGCTGGGTTTGACCTAACTATCTGGGAAAAAAAGCAATTGCTAATTCTGGATTATTTTTGTTGGGTGGAGAAAGAGATTACATGCTGAGAGACACAGACAGGTGAACTTCTGCAGTGATCAGTATGCAGTTATTTAGGGCTCATTTCATTTTGCCTCGTATTAAAGTTTATTATCACTGTTTCTTATTAAGTAGGGACCTTGCATTTTATGAACTTCATCCCATCTTTCACATAGAAAACACTCCAAAGAAGCTTGTGAAATGCAATGAGCAATCCCTAAACCTCATTTTAACCTTTTGCCTTTGCTAAGGTACAATAATGATGAAACAATGAAGTGCTCCAAAGGCAGGGAACCAAAGAAAGGAAGACCCAACAGGCCAGTGGAAACTATTACCCAGAAAATCAACCTTGGGAAGTTGAATGTCTGTATATCTGTTTCTTCACAACAATGAAACACACAGTCCAGTCCAGAGACCAGAAATGTGGCATTTTAATTGAATAACTTCATACTTCCTTGATGATTGTATATTTAACATAAATAATGTCCACTTGTCACATTTATATTTCCTTTAAACAGTCAATTAGTATTTAATGAATTAGTGCCTGTACAATGAAAAATAAGCTAGTTGTTAAAAAAACACAACCTAAAGTTTATTGGTTTTGCTTACATCATAAAAAATCAGTGACTATAGCCACTTTAAGCAACCAAAAAATCCCCCAAGGTATATAATTTTTTACATTGTTATATTACAGTTTTATAAAGTTAGCTACAGTATACCCATGTTTTGCTATAAACTGTATTCCTTTGGCCATATGTAAGCTATCAATACTAAAAGGTGTTTGAACGTACATCCACATTAGCAGTGGATAATAAGGGAGAAAATAGGTTAAAATCTTTTATAAATCCTCTGAGCTGTAACATTCATGTTAACAATAATTTTGTCTGTTGCTATATTAAAGTTCTTAATACTAGGAAACATGTTTTGAAGTTAAACAATAGCACCTTTTTCTATCTTGGTGTTGAGTATGTAAAGAAATTGTAATTGTTTCTTACTTATCAGTATGTTAAAATTTCGAATCAAACATTTTTTTAAAAAGCCACTGAATGTAATTTTATTATAAATAATGCAAGTATGCTTTTTGTGTGCAGTTTCAAAATTTGGTAAGATAATTACAGAACATGATACTGACATGGAGAAGGAAAGGGTATCAGGATATAAAAATTCAGTACATGGTAATAAAAATCTAAAATTTAAATAGAAATAAAAATATATTAATAAACTGTGAAAATATTAGTGATTCAAAGTTAATTTAAAATTGCAAGTCTCAAATGTCTTCTATGATAATAGGCCTCTGAAAAAATGATTGGGATGAAATTAAAAAACAAGTTTGTGGGTGATTTATAAATAGAATCCACATGGTATGTGAATTAATTATTATTGCTTTTTCTTTCTGGCCACGTTGTTGGGTTTTGGTTTACTGCACCATCACATTCGATATAGACAGAAAACAACATTACTAGCTTATTTCCAACATGTGGCCCAGTTTACTAAAAGAAAAAAAAGTAAAAATTTGGGCATACTTTAAGACCGAGTTAAAGCTCTTGGGCCCAATTTATTTCTAAAGTCACTCTGAGAACATTGCACTGTGTTTTGCTGGAACAAAATCAGGACCTTTTGCATTGATGTGACGAGGCAATGACGAACGTTAGGCTAAGAATGGGAATCTGTCCCCATGAGTTTCCTCTCACCCCACCTCATTTCCTCTCTCTTCCGTTTTCTCTTGTACATACTTTCACACACATCTCATCCCAAGCTATTCTAAGGCACTTTGCTTAGAAGATTTAAAAATTAGGCAGGAACGCACAAAGCTAAGAGGTTCTTACAGTCTCAAAAAGCAGTTTTGCCTCTAAATGAAAGAAAAGCACCACGTCAAGCACACTTTTCTATTGGCTATTTACAAAAATAATACAAAAATTAGTAATAAGCTTTACAGGTAGCTGTTAAATGTACTTATCTGTATGATTTTGAAAAATAATGTTTTAACTACAGCATTATACATATGCTAGAAACCATTTTAACTACAGCATGGGTGAGAGAGGGTGCTACCTGCCCCCTTGTCATGTGGACACCGCACCAGGCAGTTCACAGTCTCTATTATGAGGTCACTGGCATCTCTCCATTGTAAAGCTATGAACACAGGGCCTGCCCTCGTTTAATCGTCTACATGCAGTGTATGTAGCTACGTATTTACGGATGACAAAATCAAACAGAGTTTAAGCTACAATAGTGAAAGAAGGAGATTTTAATAATCGTGAAAAATTTGTAGATAGTATTTTCTTCACAGGCTATGTGAATGGCAGATTCAAAGAAGTCTTTTGGGGCAGCCTTTCAAACATTCTATTTCTCTTTGTGAGGTTTGATCTTATCTGAATGGAAAGGGTGTAATACTTTTCTTTTTAAAAGTATTATATTTTAGATTTGGCTGAGACATGTGCCAGTTTGTTACATGCTGCTTGTTTGTAACTTGTTGGTTACATATTGCAGAATGCTGAGGTTTGGGCTTCTAGTGAAAGGAGTGTAATGATTTTCAAAAACAGCCTTGCTCTTTCAGTTACTCTCTCCTGATCATTTAAATGTTTCTAGTGTCCAAAAAATACAACAACTAAACTACTCTCTCATTTGCATCTAATTACAGTCCGATCAACAGTGTGAAAATATTAATTAAAAAGTTGTTTTAAAGGATTTTAAAATTTCAAATTGAGTAATTTAAGCTTCATTGAAAAGTTCTGTTTTACAGTGACTTATTCTTCCTTTGTATCAGATTCACATTGATTTAAAAATAAATCTCTTAAATAGAAATTCTGAGTGAGCTCATTTTTAAGCCTAAGGGTTGTGTGAATACCCTGGAAGTTATTAAGAGCTATGTTGAAGTGCTAACTGTAAAAAAGTAAGTGCTTTCACAATGAGGCTTTCTTAATTCCCACTGATTTTCTTTCCATGCTATAAACAGCTCATAAAATGTCATATGTAGCGATGAGTGTTAAAATAATTACACTTAATATTTTAATAGTGTGCTTTGCAAATACATAGTTTTTTGTTTTGTTTTGACAAATGTTTCATTTTGTTTTAATGACTTCGGTCCAATATAAAGAAAATGAAATACAGTGAATAGTTCTTCTTTCAAGATGAGCTGTATTTATTACTGGAACGGAAGTTGTCATATCCGTGATCATTAGCTTTGAACTTTAAGCACGACTGCTTTTCCTCCAAGGACTGTTTTTCTTCAAATGACTGGCACCAGCAGCATAAGCATGACTGTACAAAACAAAGTAACTCATTATATATTAACATCAGTCACCTTTCTCAACTCTTCCTCCTCTCCAGGGTTCTGACTTCCTTTGCATCTTGGGCCCTGTCTTTCGGTGCTCTTTTATTTTCCCTCTTAAAAGAATATACTCACAGAATTAGCATATGATAATTTTTGACTAAAACATGCAGAGAAGAAAAAAACTACATAGTTAAGATTTCTCATCAAGAGAAAGCCACTTTTAATTGATATTTACTCTTGGTTATTTGATCAATATTCTTAATATTTGATAAACATATAATTCAAGACTTTTCCCTATGAAAACAGAAATATGTGCACATACATGAAATAAATAAATTAAACACATGTATATGTGCATGTGCTTGAGAACGTGAGTATATTTTAGTGAGACTGTACTATATGTATACTCCATAACCTTGTAGATACTTTCACACACATCTCATCCCAAGTTATTCCAAGCCACTTTGCTGAGGAGATTTAACCTGCTTTTTCTCACTTGACAGTGACATAAATATCTTTTCATGTCAACGAATTTAATACTGCTTTCCTATGTTTTCAGCCATGTATTCTCATGTCTCTTTTCAATATTATTAAACAATAAGGTTATATAGTACAAAAGCATCTCAGTTTTCTTCATCCAATTTTTTTCTTGAAATTTTTTAAATATAACATTTTGTTCATTCTGTTTGTCTTCTGTTCATTCTATATGTAAAAGAAAATGGGAAGTCTACGATTTTATGTTCTATAAAATGAGGGTGTTGATCCTGACGGAAGTTCTCTTCCAGCTCTAAAATTTGAGTTATGAGTGGGCGAAGAATGATGTAGGCTGACTTAATGTTTACACGGGAGCTACGTTCTCCACTTTCCAGTAATGAAATACCATGGACAAATGGATGATTTTCGTATTAGGGGAGGGGATATTTTATTTCATGTTAGATTGTTGAAGGAGTGAATGAATAGAAGGTTGATAAAATGCAAGTAGCTGAAGAAGGAATTATATGTATTTCACATTGAACAGCACATCACTGTTATACAAAAAAGGTACAAAGAGGTAAAACCTAAACTATTTTTTTGTTTACCTTATTACTCTCATAGTCCATGTGAAAAAGGAACTAATTTAGTTACAATAATAATTGCAGCTGCGAAGTTCAGAATCTACCCAAAACAGGGAACAGTGTCTTTAATTCATGTTTAGCCCTTATTTTATTATGTGATGCCTATCAGACATCAATGCATGTAATTTTTATTACTTTTTGGTCAACAATGCCATGAGCGTAACTGATTGGCTGAGGCAGTAGGGAGTGGTTGACGAGGATTTATAGGCAAAAATTAATTTTAGTGATTTATAAGCAAAAGTCGTATTTAAAAAAATCATCCATGATGTAATAAAAGGGAAACTATAAAATAATTTACTAAATCTGTCTGGATAGATATATTAATAGTTTTGAAAGCTTATATTTGAGCCATATTACAAAGAGCTTTTTATTTTGGGATAGTCTCTTACCTTAAAGCAGTTTTTGAATCTTTTGCTCACCAAATACAGAGCAATTGGGTTAATGCAGGAATTCAGTGAGGCCATGTTGATGCCAATATAGTCCAATACCAACAGAAAGCTGCAACAAAATAACCCAAAATGTGTCTGAAAAATATGCTATTCTGAACATGTATTCATTGTAGACTTCCGTGCTTTTGTAAGGAAAAAAATACCAATATACCATTGTTCTAAATTTATCACTCATCTTTGATGATAATGATTCTCTGCCTGTCTCTGTCTCTGTCTCCCTCTAACTCTAGCATCTCTACTGACTTTCCTCCATTTCCTTTTCCCAGGTCCAATTCTTCTCTTTTAAAATAAAATCTCATTTGGAAGTACTGAACCTGGCTGAAAAGAAATAATTTAGAAATCGTGTTGGAGAATTGAACCTGACATTTTCCACCTTGGCACTCACTCATCATCTTGACAACTCTGATTCTCTGTCCCCAGTGTTCTTCATACCTCCCCTTCCCTGTCCCTCTCAACAGGACCTCAGATAAAAATTGGCAACTTCCCTGGCTTCCTAAGGGTTATAAAAATGGTAGTTTCTCTGTCTGCCTATAAAACAGATCGATGGAAACACTTCTGAGTGGCATTTGTTTACAAAACCATTTCTAGTTTGCCTTTCTTACCTCAAAAGTTCACATCTATTGGGATCGTTCTGATTATAAAGAGTGAGCTTCAGAATCCTGCTGAGGTGAAGGGGAAGCCAGCAGAGGGCAAAGACAAGGACCAGGCAAAAGACGGTTTTGGCCACTTCCCGTCTCTGAAATAAATCCATAGTTTGACCCTTAAAAGATGGCTCATCATATTTTAGCATTCTCTCTTCTAAAACATTTAATATTGTCTACAAAAAGTCAGTGGCATATGTAAAAACTCAGGACACCGAGCTTTATGTGGAATAGTTAATGTGAAGTGGAACCGAAGTGACTAGAGATTCATCTTTAAAAAGTTCGGATTCTCCCTAGATCATTTTAGATTATATAGAATATCTCTAAATAAATAATATAAAAATATTCTTTGTCTATTTAAAACTACCAGAAGCAAGAAAAAGGAAATATGCTCTGGTATATAATAATGTTAGTTTATCATCATCATCATCATCATTTTCATATTCATAATTATAATTTCAATAATGAGTTATCAAATATTTGTATTTTCTTACCTGCTTTAGGTGATCATTTAAAGCAATCTGCATGCCACTTTTCTTTCTCAACATTTCACAGGTCATCAGGGTATAAAAAAATGCAGTGATGGCCAATGGCAAGCAGAAATAGAAACTGAATAGCCACCAATCTTTTGCTGTCTTGTAAAACTAGGGGGATGAAAGAATTTTTATGATTAATACTCCTCTGTAAAAAAATATTATATAACAAATGTTAAACTTAAAAAATATTCATCAGGGAATGATTATCTTCTAAATTAGACCCAGTTTATATATACCATACAGAATCTTTCAGGCCACACTTACTGAACAAATAAATAGTCATGTTAAATAAAACCCAAATTTTCCCAAAAACATTTCAGTTCTTAAGACAATGTATTACAAGCATGCCCAAAAACTTAAGTAGTTAGGCAAAATTTGAAATATTTGATAATTCAATGTTTTGTCTTCACATAAGAAAGTTAGCCTCAGAGTATTCTTTGTGTGAAATATAACACCTAAATATGTAAAGATAACTTGGTGTTTAGATGAAGTTCTCACTTTTTAGCAAGTTTGTTTAATGGGAAAAACAGGTATGAAAAGGTCTAGGTTAACCATTTAGCTCAGTAACATATAAATCTAACCTTGCAAAAAGATAAAAGCTGTTTTTTACTTATGTCATATCTCTTATTCTTTTTATTCTCTGTTATCGTTTTCATATTGCTTTAGATATATCAGTGTGTTGGAGAGGAATTTATGTAACCCAGGCGGCACTTTTTTTTTCCTGTATATATACAGTTCATAAAGTTTTATTTAGTCTCCTTGTATATACAATAGAAAACAATTATTGGGAGTAGTTAGGCCAGCCCCCTTTGCTTTAATGTCTCTTAACTCATTCTGTTTGGAAGAGCCTTTTACACTCAGGATCTATCTTCTGGAAACCAGCATCATCATTCTTTTTCTATTCCCAAATCAAATGTTCTTTAATAAATGACCAGGATGAAGAGTTTCTTGCAATGGCAGCTTTCTCTTTGGCATCAAAGACAAAGAGAGGGGAGTCTTTCCATTCAAACTCCATCCATATCAGGGTGACTTCTATCTGAATATTTGCTGGACCATCCACTCCTCTGACAACTACTATCGTATCGTGTGCAGATTATGTAGTAGCTGTCAGTCCTAATGGGACTGTAGGATACAGTAAATTCCTCTTCAGAGAACCAATACATCAGTGTGTTCAGCTTCCCTGTTCTTTGTTCTCCATTTTAAAGTTTAACTTCCTCGTTCTTTACATCTCCTTGCCCCTAGTTTCAGTAAACAACCCCCTTCTAGCCTCTATCACCTGCTCTTTCCTTAGTCATCCTTAGTCACCTGCTCTGTAACCATCCTTCCGCTGAAACTACTCACCCCACCACTCTAGCTCATACCCCTGCTCTCTTTAAAATAGCCAACTGGAATTAACTTAGACTGTGCGGTCCAACCTTACCTAAAGGGGAAAGATGCAGCAGTAAGAACTAGCTGCATCAGGGATAACACCCCATCCCACTCCCCTGTCTGGTTGCTCTCGCCATTGCTCCATTGTGAGACGCACCCTTCTATAGAAGTAAATTGCCTTGCTGAGAAACCTTTTGCCTGAGTGCTATTTTCACTTTGTGGCACCAAGCATTTTACTTCTAACATGGCTTTGGGTAGAAAAGCTGTAAATTCACATCAATTCTTTCATGTGAACTTGGTTTATCCATGCCACTGAGAGCAAGGGGATTCTTAGAGAAGTAGTGATCTACCTTCTTGCCTCTTGAGTCATTGGTCACCATTAACCCCACAGTGCTTGGATCTACACTCTTAACTTATGTCAAGGACAATCATAAATCAACAGTTTCCCAAGGAGTGGGGAACAGGAGAAAAATAGCTAAATAGTTATAAGGCAAGAGCAGAAAGGAAAATAAAAAAAAGTAAAATTTACCTGCATGAAAGCTGTCTTCTGAACAGGATGAAGCAAGCAGATTCGCAGATAACTTCCTTTGTAGTCCATCGTAATCATATCAAAACCTATGGCTTCAGGGACAGCCAGAACCACAGAGACCACCCAAATCAAAACAATTTCTACTGCTGTCCATTTTGGAACCCCAATTCCTTTAATTCTACTCCAAGAAGCAACAGCTCGATATCTGGAGATAAAAATAGAATTGTATTTTAAGCTGTCATACCTTAGTTTTATTGAATTGCACAGTTTATTTTCTAAGTAACATGCAAAACAATAGTATAGCATTCAGAATATTCTTGGCTTAAATAGAAGCTTCTACCTGTCAATACTCAGAGCACATAGACTCAGCACAGTGATTCCCACGGAGGCTTTCTGTATGAAAGGTACCAGCTTACACATCTCAGCTCCAAATGGCCAGTCCTCTGCCAGCAGCTGCATTGAGGAGACATGAAGCTCTGTTAGGGGGTTTCATAAGATGCCCTCTGAATTGTATCACTTAGTGGAGCGTAATTAACATGCAGAGTAGGATAAATTCTGGTTGTCATTCTTTTTTTCATGGACTACTTCTTTGAAAAGCACCATTGTTCGACATATGTATGGGACAAGAAAGTGTGTTGGGATTGATGAAAATGCAGCCAGCTTATAAGAAGTCATCATGCGTATATAGTAGCTTAGAGTTCAGCTCACCTCATCAGAGCAAACTTGGGCCAATCGCCTAGGTTCCTCCTGAAAATTGAACCTGTATACTGTCATAGAGTCTGAAATGCCCAGGTCATGGCCAAAGTAAAATATAGGTTAATTAAAATTGATTGATAAATAGGCCTTAGCTGAGGAGACCAGACTTCCCTATTGAAGTAGTACTCTATGCAGAACAACATGTGCATGCATGCACTTGTTCTTCACTGCAGTCAGTTTACCTAACTGAACAGTCATTCAGTTGGAGTAGCTATGCAGTTGCTCGAACAGCCCAGGCATATTTCTACTTAGGGCTTTCACTCTAGGTCTTTCCTTATTTTAGAAGGCTCTTTCCCCACAGATTCACCTGGTTAAGCCCCTTATCTCCTTCAGGTCTTGCTCAAATTTCATCTTTTCAACATGACTTACCTTGATCACACTATTAGATACCATAACTGGTCAGGCATCCCTATCTCCCTACTCTTTTTTCCTTTTTATCCATAGTCTATCAATTCCTGTGGCATATCACATTAACTTATTTGTTTGCTTAGTTTTTTTTCTGTCTGGATCCCTGGAGTGTAAGACAGACTATGAGCTCCACAACTGCCTAGACCAATGCCTAATGCATAGCAGATGTTTAATATTAACAGTGCTTGATTCATAGACTCTAAAATATAATGACGACTGGCTATATAAGGAGCAAGAAGACATAGTTATTGCTATTTTATATATATATACACACACATAGTATATAATATATATACAGTGTGTATATATATACACATATGTATTTCTCTTTATCTGATTGTAGACTACGCAACCACCTATTATTAAATGTGGTTATTTTCTTTCTTAGGGCGATGTGGTGTGTCCCACACTGGTAAATGAATCACTTTAGGTAAACATCTGGATCAAATGTTCATGCGGTTTTGAAAATAAAGAAAAGTATTTCAAATCCATGGGTCTTAAAAATATTTTGAAAAACAACCTTCCAAAAGTGAAAATTATTTTGAGACACAATGGAGTCTTTCCATCCTTTCACTAGTAGTGAAGACTCTACTGAGTTTGTCGAGCTGAGCTGATTGTTCTATAACTAGAATGACGTCAAAGGCTAAAATGTGTGTCTCATAATGAATTTGACTTGGAGATTCAACATAGGACCAATTTCATTTCTAAATTAGATATCAAAACTTATACAGACATGTGGGACAAAAGTTGTCAGACTTATCATATATGCTTAATGTAGGATCCTGAAGACCTACAGAGCCAGGCAGGTAACACAGAGAAGTGGAGGGTGCCAGGTCTCAGGTAGTCATTGGTGTCAGGAAGATGATAGGGAGTGGGGTGGGGTCTGGGGTAAACTTTGTCTGAAAGGAGCAGCAGCTAATAGACATCACACACTTTTTTCTAAGGGACCCCAAATACAAAAATCTCTTGATTTTTTCAAAAGAACTCAGATTGGAATCTTTATATGAATCTCACAATTCATTAAAGTTCAATTCATATTTTTTTAAAAAAACCTCTCAGATAACATTGTATTATCAAAATACATCAGTGAGCCATCATAGTCTCTGTCTTGTGACTTCTGGGTTAATCAACTGACTCATTAATTATGCTTGTTCAGTCATTCATTCAATAAATATTTATTGAGCATTCACTATATGCCAGACACTATTCTGAGCACTTCTGCTCACATGGAGTTTACAGTCTAGTGAGGGAAGCAGACAAAAAACACATACATACTTTAAATGGTGTTAAACAGAGGCTGTGATCATATTGAGTGAGGGTGAGATTTGAGGTGTTTTCTTTTTTTTTTTTTTTTGAGACGGAGTCTTGCTCTGTCACCCAGGCTGGAGTGCAGTGGCCGGATCTCAGCTCACTGCAAGCTCCACCTCCCGGGTTTACGCCATTCTCCTGCCTCAGCCTCCTGAGTAGCTGGGACTACAGGCGCCCGCCACCATGCCCAGCTAGTTTTTTGTATTTTTTTTAGTAGAGACAGGGTTTCACCATGTTAGCCAGTATGGTCTGGATCTCCTGACCTCGTGATCTGCCCGTCTCGGCCTCCCAAAGTGCTGGGATTACAGGCTTGAGCCACCGTGCCCCGCTAAGGTGTTTTCTTGATAATCTTCTCAGTAAGGTCACCCTGAAGAGACAACATTTGGAGAGGGACTTGACTGAAATAAGACAGTAAGCCATGCGAAGAGCATGTGCAAATGCCCTGAGGTCAAAACAAGCCTGGTGAACTGGAGGTACAGCAATGAGGCTACAAGCTACTAAAGCTGGAGAAGAGTGACCCAGACCAAATGCATGGAAAATGAAGTTGTAGAGGGAACAATTTAAATGCTTTTTTGAGGGAATTCATTGCAAAGTTTGGAGAAGGGAAATGGTATGATCTAACATATTTTTCAAGAGATCACTGTGCTGCCCAGTGTAGAACAGAATGTAGGGCCAAGAAAGGAAGCACTGATGAGAATTAGTGGTGAGCTGGACCCTGTGTGCCCCGAGGCTGAGGAGAGTGGGTTATAACCTGTATTCATTTTAAGGGTAGGGCTAGCTAGCAGGACTTGCTGATGGGTTGGACAATTGATATGAGGAGTCAGGACACTCACAGAGGTTTATCCCGTGCATGGTGAAGTCATTTACTGAAATGGGGGAGACTTGGTGCACCACAGGTCTGAACCAGCTTTGAACTCATGTAGCTTTAAAAGAACTGCCAATTACCCTTAGAAATAAGAATAAAAATTATCCAACTGATTACAAGGATTGTGCTAGAACCAGCCAGATATAACTTATTCAGACAATATTCTACTATTGATTACTTCTCCCTTCAAAACATGAAGCCTAATTTCCCTGCCTTTGAATGTGGATTGGACTTAGTGATTTGCTTTTAATGCATACAATGTGACAAAAGTGATCATGTGTGATGTCTGAGACTAGTTCCTAAAGAACTGGCTTTCTCTCTCTTGGGTCACTTATTCTGGGAGAGGCCAGCTGTCATGTCATGAGGACACTCAAGCACCTCTGTGGGGAAGCCAAATGGTAAAGAACCGAGGCCTCTTGAAAACATCAAGCACTAATTTGCCAGGTCTGTGAATAAGAGGATCCTCCAGCTTTAGTCAAACTTGGACGACTGCAGTTCCAGCCAGGATTTTGAGTGTACCTTCTTGAGAGACCCTGAGCCAGGGCCACCCAGCTAAGCCACTCCTTAATTGCCAAACCAAAGACACAATGTGATTTAAAAAATATTTACTGTTTTAAGCCACTAAATTGTAGGGTAATTTGTTACTCTTCATTAGGAAACCAATATGCTTGCAATTGGTTGCTCACTTAAGTGAGTAATAGATCCACATTTGAACTCAGATGGTCTAGAGCCTATGCTTACAACCACTATAATACCTGCCCGACAGTGTTTTGAAGGAGGTGATTGTACAAAAAAAGTTTAGAATTAAATCAAATATTATTTTTTAAACCTATAGCTATGTGGCAAATCATGGTAAAATATCTAGGTGCAGAGCAAAATCTTCTGCTCACCTAGTGCGATGGTTAACTTTATGTGTTAACTTGACCAGCCACAGGTTGCTCGATTAAACATTATTTCTGGGTGTGTCTGTGAGGATGTGTCTGGAAGAAATTAGTATATGAATTTGTGGACTCAGTATAGCAGACTGCCTTACCCTAGGTGTGTGGGCATTATCCAATCTGCTAAGGGTCTGAATAGAACAAAAGGCAGAGGCAGAAGGAATTTGCCCCTTTTTCTTCCTGCCTATCTGGAATGTCTCATTTCATCTCCTCTGGCCCTCAGACTGGTTTCTCAGGCCTTTGGACTTGGATTGAATTACACCGCTGGCTTTCCTACATTTGCAGCTTGCAGATGGCCAATTATGGGACTTCTCAGCCTCTATAATCTCATAAACTGATTCCTCATTATCTATTTATCCATCTGTCTGACTACTTACCTACCTATCTACCTATCCCTCCATCTATCTATCCCACTGGTTCTGTTTCTCTGGAGAACCCTGACTAATGCCCCTAGTTATTTTATTCAAATAATGTCCAAACATTTGGATATTTTAAAATATTTTATTCTATCTTAAATTATTTCCAAATATGGTAATATTGTTATCCTGTAGGTACCGCTATCAGAAGAATCAAGATGAATGAGCGTCCAGACCACTGAAGGAAAAGAAATCTGGCCGATGAAAATGAGCTCTGCACTGAATCCAGGCCATGTTTTGAGGTTTCCATTGTTTTTGGCTCAGCCTAGAAATTGGATTATTGCTCTTCATACCACTGGAGGCCTGCAGCCCAACCTCTGACCCAAGCTATCACAGAAAACAGGGAAACACAAACTGAAAATTGTAACAATGCTCTTCAAGCTCAACAGACAGATAGTCAGAAATGTAATCACCACGGAGAGATTACAGTTTTCTAGTCTACACTTTTGAAGGGAAAGAGACTGAAAAAAAAAAAAAAAAAGAGAGAGAGAGAGAGCATTAACCTTTATCAGCTTGCATTTCGTGCTTTCAATTCAGAACTGGATGCTATTGGTTCTGGAAGGCCACAGAAGATGTGGGAAGAGCATCACTGTTGCTTCCATTATTTTGTAGTGAGAAGAATGGCTTTGGCAAGACTCTAAATGCTCTTCATCTAAAAAGCTTACCTTCTGCCTCACTGATCAGAAGGCTTTGTGGAGACCCAGCAAAGCCTGATACTCTGTGACAGAAACCATGCCCAGTACTGACGTTCATCTCTGTCATATTAATGGCCTCTAGCAAGAAAGTCTTTAGGCAAGCTATTGCTTGAAACTTATCTAAAATATAAAGGTATCCACTTGTTTAATGCAAAAAACGTCCCAGGTGGGGAAAAACTATGAAGCTTTGCCAAAAAAAAAAAAAAAATTCACTCTCAACCAAGATGACATCTTTACAATTTGGTGAGAGATTGTTCTTAGATATGGGTATGATTCTTAGACATTCATTTCTTCATCATTCTTTGGGAAAAATAACATCTAACATCTATAATCTGAAGTCTAACGATACAGCTTTCCCCACTGAAAAGGAAATGGATTCACTTTATTGCAAGAGGAAGCAACTCTAACTTTAAACCCAGCAATAACACATTCCTTATTCCCTATTTTTAGTTTTTTCTTTGGACTTTACCCCATTAAATTAGATAACTTAAGGGCAAGGTCTGAACAGTGAAGACAATTCAAACATGTAATCAAAAGGCGTCTCTCTGATCGCAAAAAGGGTGTTTAGAGTTCAATATTGACACTATGTCCCTTTCACATAAATTAAAATTTTAAATCCTGTTTAAAATTAAGTTGAATATGTGTTGCCTAACATTTATCAAATACGAGCCAGTTGGCAAATACTCACATAACTGGCACTGCTTTGCATATCGTGATGTCTCATCTAACTGAAGAGCTGTTGTTAGGGTTGAGTCCTGCTGGCAATGTGGTATCTATTTGACAAAATGATAGCCTAGGTTTGTGCTGACCCATTTTACCCTAAGGCTTATATTGCTTCTCTAGAACATTTATTTTGGATGATAAACAGAAATAAATAAATATTAGATTGAAAAAAGAGGTGACCATACTGGCTAAAAGATTTCTACTCAAGAAAGACCATAATTTTATAACTTTACATAGGAACAACTGCTTGAGAAAGAAACAAGGCAAGAGAATCCAAATAAATTTTTCTACTACATTATAAAGTCATTTTTATATTATAGTTTAAAAAATGTCTAAAAGGATAAATAGCATGAATAGGAAATAAATATTCTTTATTTATTTGAGGATTTTGTGAAGTGGATCCTAAAAAATCTCTACAACTGGGGGATTTACATTTTTCATTTCTCCTTTTAATTAAAAATCACATACTTGAGATAATAAATGAAGAAAAAAAAATCCTGTTAACATACACCCCTATTAATGCCAGGAGGAGTCAAGCCCCATAAAGTCAGGAAATGCTAAAGTTAACCGTCTTACACAAGCAAATGTTCCCTCGCCTCATTAAACATACATAGTGTTTTCTTTTTCCATTTTATTAAATTACAAGTATGCACTGAGCTTTAACTGTTTATTTGTTTCAGAATATCCTAAAACATTTATAATGCCTAGCACTCGTGCTTGGCACATAGTGGTCACTCATTCAATGCATGTTAAGTAACGATGAACGGATGAGTGAATGAATGAATTTGATCATAAGGCAGAAATCATCTATGACAAAACATTTGCCATGCGTCTTTCAGTTCTCATATTCTACATATATTCTTTAGAGAATTGACATGACTGTATATTTACTATTTATATTTTCTAGTCCTGATGATCAGGTCTTCTTGGCACATAGAGTCAGAAACTCTAGAATTGAGGCTTGAGGGTGGGCTGTACTGTCGTTGGAGTTTCGCTCTTCCATGCAGGCCGGAAAAGGTAACAACAAAAATTCCTCTCCCACCCTCTCTCTCCTATTCAAAACTTGTCAAGGCAATGCCTGATATAAAACAGAACCTACTGTTTCTCACTATGTAATGGGATTCTATGAAGAGCTTTAGTTGTGGAGGGGATTGTAAGTTTCGTGGAAGTAGATGCAGTAAACATACGGACATTATTAGAGATGATTGTTTTAGAGGATGAGTGAGTGGTGTAATTAAGAGGACAACCAAGGTTACTTTGCCAGACTGCAGTCTATTCCATCCTGTGATAAATTGTGAACGTTTCTTTAAACGACTGGCATTATATAAATGTTTTCACAGTAAGAGTCAAAAAAGGAAAATAATGGAGTGGCTGCATTTGACAACTTTAGGAAAGGGTGTATTCTGTTTTTATCTCTGTTTCCTGTAGTAGTTAAGAGTTTTTTCTGTGTTTGAACTAGAGTTTTAATGAGATAGGGCACCTTCATTCAAGGACTTGCATGACAGAACTCTTTCTGTATTGGTACATAGAGAAATAGTTCAAAGTAAACTTTGAATTTGGAGTCAATATGCTGATCAAGTGCATGGAATTTTCTTTTTCTTGACATACAGTGCACCTGTGCCCTGAAGGACAAATACAAATTACAAGTTCTACGCTGCATCCATCAAAATGTACTTAATCACTTAAAGATTAGGCTATGTGAGTTAGAAATATGTGGCTCAGAAATAATGTTAGCTTATCCCCCAGGGGTGCCATCTCAATAGATTACAATATGAGCAGTGCCCCCTAGAGTTGTGCAAGGCAACAGTTCTGTCCATGGGAATCTATTTCACACACATCCACAAAACAGAGGCCTTTTCAAAGCCCTGGAAAGATTCCTATAACTTGCTGAAATAGAACAATGGCTTATGAAAATGAATTAAAGTTCTTGAAACAAAATCTCTAAAAGAAACAAAGAGATAGAAAACAATTTTTAAAAATATTTCTTAAGAGAAATTGAAGTTTACCTCAAATATATTTTCCTACCAGAAATTTATTTCTAAGTCTGTAACAGGCCAGGAAAGAAATTGATTGTACTCTTTTATTATCTAAATTTAAAAATATATCCAAAGTTTGAGCTTTAAGACTTTCACCGACATATTACATATTTTGAAAAGCTCCAACTAAGAGAAATAACAAACCCCACTCACAAACCTGGTCTATTATCACTGATGACATCTGAAGAAACTGAAGAATGAGAACCTGAGTGCCTCCTGGCTCAGAACGAGACTTGCAAACTACATGAATTCAGCAAACCCTATTAAGTAACTTCATGCCATACCTAAGCCTAATTCTATCTGTGGAATATCTTATGGGAGACTAATAAGCTATGATCAGAAAATATCTGATTACTATGGAATCTGAAAGCCCATTAAAATAGTCTGAAAACACTGAGCAAGCGGGAAGAAGACAGCGTACAGTGTAAACATTCTGAGGATAGTTTTCCTCCTTTCTGGAAACTACAATGAAACTCAAGAAGAGAGAAGTAGAGAAAAGACACAGGTCAGCAGGCATGAGTGCAGTTTTGAGCCTCAAAAGGGGAGACTTGCTTGAGAAGTGCTTCAATCAATTTTGTTAATAAATTTCTGATTCAAGAATGATCCTCTTCTATCTTCTCCCTTTACCCTTTCTCCTCTCTCTCTCCCTCTCTCCCATCCACCACCATATTTTGGCCATTTTCTTGTTCCTTTACATTTTCACCAGAGGCCTTATAGGGAACGATAAATAACTCTAAAATGAAAGCATTGGAAATAATAAAAAGTCTAAAATTAGAGAAGTTGTATACCCATACACCACATCCAGCTATCTCCCAAACATAACCAACCTCTTTTTAACTGTGCAAAGTTCTGAAAGAGAATGTTTCACATCATAAATTACATCTTGAATCTTATTTCAGCTCAGGCTTTATCTGTCAACACCCTTTAAAGAACTTAATCATTTATTAGTATTTGGCATGTTTCTCTAAAAATAATCAACTATAGCATATTAGCTACACAGAGATACCCTTATATGGTTTTCTTCATGAATTGAAGAACATGGCTCCCTGGCCTGGAGACAGCAGGGTCTTGGCTACGTTATCCTTTTATACAACTATGGAAATACTTCAATGTTGAAAGACTCATTTTAAATGAGCAAAAGAGAAATGTAAATCTTTTGATAAGCCTTACCATACTGAAAGAAAACCTTACCTTGACATTCATAGACGCTTGGATTTATGGAGTCACCAAGCGGCAGATCAAAGGCAAACACAAGAAATATCATAGAGTTGAACCTAGGGAAACTTTCACTGGCCAAGGCCAAGTGCTTACTGACCCTTTTGTCACAGAAATCTGTGACCAACATGTGAAACAGCGAACTGGGAATATGAAGTCTTGAGTTTCTAGTTTATTTGAATTCTGCTATCAACCCGTTATCTGACTATGACCAATACTTCAATACAGAAGGAATCAAGCTTTCTTTCTTTTTTTTTTTTTTTTTCATTTGGACATTGTTAAAAATATGAGTGGAAAAAGCCCACTGCTCTTATGTTTTATGTGTAACATCATTTGTCTGCAAGCATTTGTGTAGTTTTGACAGTTGCAGCCACTATGCTAGATGGGTGTCAGGGTATTTGTTGTATTTGTTAACTGATTCCAGGTCATTCAAGCTAAAAGCCTGACTCTTCATTAACAAGTTTTAAAAGTTAATACTTTAAATGTGCTTAGTTGTTGCTCCTTAAAAATTATTTTGCTTTGCATAAATAAATCTCAAAGGTATACAGTTTCCACGTTTGGTTCAGAATGCTTATGCAGTAAAATGTCTTTAAATATTACTAAAATATTTCAGTTACTTGACTGGAAATGAGAACATTGTTATTAAATTGGGAGAAATTAGACTCCTCTCCCAGTGACACCCTTACTTCTTGTGTTGCTATATATGCATATGCTTCAGTTTACTGATTGGAATATATGCATATACTTCAGTTTACTGATTGGAAAATTATAACTTCAAAAGTTGGTGGTATTCCATCAACTTTTACTTTTAACTACAAAACTAGTTAATTATACATAAACTTGTTAAGTACCAGAAGTAGTCTAAGATAGGATAGTGCAAAAGGTAAATTTGTTCAGAAAGATAATCCTGAGTGTGTCACAAGCAGAAAATGTCTATTACCTGCCAAGGTCATTTCACTCGAAACTCATCTGTGGGTTCAGTGAAGCAATTCCGCATTTTGACATACCAGCATTTTAATGTTATATGTACCCACCCTTAACTAGTTAAACGTTAAAGATCAGCAGTTTTGCCTTCCAGGACTATGAATGCAGCCTCTTTGCCTCTAATAGTAGCTAACCTACAGTTCTTAACTGTAAAACCATCTAGAAGCACTCCAGTGGATCACCAGCCTAAGTTTTTGCTCTCCATCACCACTGGGCACCTGATCACCTTTGGATCCTTACTGAATTCATTAATGTGGATATTGTATTCGTCTTACCAGTTTGCACGCAGGTTTGTTTTTAAGTGTAATTTTTTTACACATAAAGGAAGCTATATTTGAGAGCTAACTTCATTAAGTCAGTTATCCATGTAAATATAACACAAAGGGAGTTAATAAAATTCAGAAGTAAGTTAAGAACTCATTATTTGCTCAAGAATTTTTAACTTCTCCCTAACCTACAACCAAGTTTTGTTAAATATCATTCCCAAATCAACTAACCAACCAAACAACAACATAAACACACTGATAGCATCCACAAGTACACCCGGCTGTCTCACTTTTTACTCAGCTTTGATATCTATGCTTCTGCAACTTAGTAGTGGAGGGCCAGGCTCTCATATGAACAATTCTAGATTACCCCATTTATTTTAGGATGTATAGGAAGGGCACCATAAGTAGCTTGTGAATAAGGAGAAATTCATCCTAACATCAAGCACTGGCTTTTGGTTCTGGTGAATATGTAGACGATGTAAATATTAAGCATGGTGGCCCGTATACATATTATAGATAAACATTAATATGCATTTATATCCATATTGAGATATTATATAAAATAAGGATTGAAACCAAGAGTACAAGCATAACTTTCTAGCACAATATGGCAATATCTTTCAAAATTTTGACTTAATACACACATTTCGACTTACTAATTTTAGTTATAAAAATTTACTCTTTAGATGTAGTCACACATGTGTGCAAAGTCACATGTACAAACATGTTGTTTGTAGTCGTGTTTGTCACAACAAAAGCTGGAAAACAAAGAATACTCGAAACGCACATACACACACATACACACATTTTAAAAACATTTATCATTTGCTTGCTATGTGCCATGCCCTGTGCCAAGTGATAGTCATCCTTTTACTTATATATCTATATATTCTTATAAAACTTAACATTTTAATGTATGTACATGTATGCATACATATATATTTAAATAAATATCTCCTTTGGATGTTTGAAGTTTTCATTGTTCATCTGGTTGGTGTTGTGTAACGTAGGCATAGCCCCAGTGTGTGCCTATGAGAAAGGTAAGCAAGGCTTATTATTTTCTGCATTTTTACATGAGTTTGAAGTGCTTCAGCAGCCTCAACTTGCTAAGTGTCCTCAGACACTTCCCTAGCCTTCAACACAGGATTTTCCCCATAACACAGGAGACCTGTGAGAGTGGTATGATTCTACTTAAAAGTTTCTAGGGACCCAGCTCCTTGAGGCAGTCCAGGCAGATCAGACATGCTTCCCAACACTTTTCAGCTTTCACTGCAGCAACTCCAGATAAAGTCCCACCAGTTTCACAGCCTGAAGACTGTAGCTTCCAAAAAGTTATGACATTTTGTGATTTGCCAACTTTACTGAACTCTGTATTTATTAAACTCCAGATTAATAGAATAGATTCACATTGACATTTCTTGGCCTCTGAGCCCTTAGTATGCCAACAGGAGGGTTGGAGAGTTTCATAAACCCGCTGAAATTGTGTATATTGAATTCTCAAAGAGAATTATAAAACCCCACCAAGAAAAATTAGAAATCACTGGTTTCGATTCAAGCCTCTCATATTAGGATATATTAAATATAGCCTTCATAACTCATTTAAATTACTTTTTTCTGAATGATCATACCTGACTACTCTGAAATTCTAAATGCATTTTAAAAAAACCATGTTGCCACAATTATTTAGGAAAATAAATGGCTTTTAACTAGTTCTGGATTATATATTTTGGTAAATTAAGCCATTAGAATAACTTCCACTGATATTACGCACTACAGACCAGGTGAAGGGGGTTTCAAGAGAGAAATACTGACTCAAATTAATTTCTGAAAATGTTTACTAAGTATTCTACTGTGGGATAGCATATTATTTGCCACATTTGCACCAAATGCTCTCAAATCAGATCCTAAACCAATACTCAAGGTTGGAGACGACAGTGCAGTGCCTGATTATGCTTCGTGCAGTGGGATGGGGTGGACCACAGGGTCTTGGGTTGGATGGTCTGGGTTGAAGGCCCAGTTTCATCACTTTGTAGTCGTATGACATTAGGCAAGTTACTTCTTCACCTCTCTGACAAGTACTTTCCCTAGATCTAAAGCAGGAATGATAACGATACCTCCTCTACAGGGTTGTTGTAGTGATTTAATGAAATAAACCAAGTGCCTAGTGCATCATAACTGGTAGCCATTATGATGATATTGTGTCTCAAGCTAAACCTAAGGCCACGAGGTAGGATTCAATAACGACGACCTTAGTGATGGGACGCAATGTGATGAATGTGTTTATGACCAACACAGGTTACTGGATGGACAGATTTGTAATGACTCATTAGCTTATTTCAGAAGTAAAAACACAGTCATGTTAAGACTGGATGGCTTCAGGGAAAAGGATGTAACTTCCTAGGGAAATCATAAGGGAGTTTGAAATGAAAAGGAAACTGTGTGACCTCTTGGGGAGTCAGAAATTCTCTAGTTTATCACAAATACTCATTTAACCAGACAGAGGAAAGAAGATGGTTCTGGAAGAGCTGATTTCTATCTGTCCTGGAGGCAATACATCAAAACTAAAAAAATGTTCTCAATGCCACCCTCTACACAGCACTTCAGCTACTGTCTGATTTAGAAAGGTTTCTAACTGGGCTAGACATGTGGGGTTTCCTGACCCCACAAACAGAACTTTCATAAAATCCTGTGCCGACCTAGCAAAACTAGATTGTAATCTCCCTTTGGGAAGAGATCTTGTTAGATTTATTTTAAATTTATCACAACACCTTGTACTGAAAAAATTCTCAATTCAGTTTTGATGAATTGAATTGAAATTCCTTTGCCAAATTAGAATGGGAAGATTTAGTTTGTGGGACATCTTAAGAAGTAAAAGAGTCGCTTCTCACCCTCATGGAGTTGTGACTGCATTTAGAGATTCCATTTCATCTCATACCAAGTACATCCTCACAGTTTATCAGAATCAATTGCCACACAGGATTTTAGGATTTCTTCAATTGATTCCCCCATTTCCGGGAGTGATTCCCTTTAGAGAAAACTATATCCTAATCCACTCTCACTGCTAAGCCTCAGAAATGTTTGGAATTCCCCTAAAATATAGCTATTGGGTTAGGATTTTTAGAGATTCATGAAGGGAAATTTACAGGCATGCCTTATGGTAACTACTCCTGCCAATAGGTCAAAGCATCCCCTACAACATTTCCCAACTTTACATTCCCTTTTTTTACCCTTGTACTGAAGTACTGAAGTCAGGGCTAGCTATAGGCAAATCTGCAAAGTACAATTCCATTTCCTTACATTGTGATTGTGTTTTTATGTGCAACTTTCTATTGCTGCTGCTGTTGCTGGGAAAGTTTTAAATATTTTCATATGTCTTTGAAATTTTCCAACTGTTTTACTTAGGCTGCTTTTTTTTTTTCTTTTTAACACCATAAAACTTCAGTAGGTGGGCACTAGCAGCCTTATTGTGGAATTGAGGAAACTGAGGCCCAGAGGTGCCGGGGTGTGTCTGGAGTTCCAAAGCAACCTGGAGCAACCTGGCTCTTTGTGTGTTTCTGCTGACGCCCATGGTAATCACACAATAATGTTAACTACTGAAACCCTTACAGATTTTGAGTGCTCCTTGGTCTTGTCCATGAAATAATTGATGGGGTGCCGTCATATGGCTTGCAGTTTGGAACCTGACAGATTTGGGTCTGATCCCCAGTTCCACCTCTCACTCATTTACTTTGAGCATCCTACCAGTCAGCTGTAAACTAAATGTAATATCTACTTGTGGGCTGCTGGAAGGAATAACAGAAGTAACACATCTCACCCAGTCCTTGGTCCACTGTAGATATCTAATGCAGAGTAGCTACAGTCCCTCACAGCAGGTGAACTGTGTTTTTCCTACTCACCAGTCTGGATCTCTTTCTTCCAGGCCATTTATTTCCTAAAAACCTACTTTGTATCTGCTACTTTCAAAGTCTTCCAAGACAGTGCTTCCCAAAGTTAGTGGGCATATGAATCACCTGAAGATCTTAAGATGCAGATTCTAACTTAGTAAGTCTGGGCTAGCCTTGCATTCCTAACAAACTCTCAGGTAATGTTAACGCTCACTGTTCATGGACCACACACTTTTGACTAGAGGATGTACCCCATTAGGTGCACTTAAGGACTAGATCCTTCAGAACTAGTGGTTCTCAAACTTTACAGTTCATCATAATTACATAAAGGGCTTGTTAAAATACAAATTACTGTACTCCACTCCAGAGTTCTGATTCAGTAGGTCTGGGGTGAGGCCAGAAAAATCTTCATGTGTACCAAGTTCCCAAAGTGATACTAACGTTGCTAGACTGGGGACTACACTTGTCCTAAGCTTCGCAGAGGGCTACTGGAGACCTGAATGGAATTTTATCCCAATGGTTACCGACTTTTATGAGTGGACATAACCAAATGGAATTTAGTTCCAAAGATCACTGACTTTTAGGAGGGGCTGAGCTTTAAGAGAGAGCTAAAGGGAAGCTCCTTCTACAAGCTTTCTCATCTCCCTTCTCCAGCCAGGCCCCCTTCCTCAAGCCCACCATGATTTCAGCAGGCGCCCTTTACCTTGTAGACATTGATAGGGATGTCAATGACGATGTGCAGCAGGTCTCCCAGAGCCAAGCTGGCGATCAAGATATTGGGACCGTTTCGCATGCACTTGTTCTTGTAGATAATTCTCAGAAGTGTGGAGTTCCCGATGATCCCTAGCACGAACACAAGGCAGGACACAACCGTGTTGATGTATTTGAAAGTCTCCTTGATCTCGATGGGTCCTTGGCACGGGGGAGGGGAGATGGTGCGTGGCGGAGGTCCCCCCGTCCTCTCTCCTTTAGGCACCTCAGCAGGTGCCACCGACCTCGCCAGACTGGCGTTGGAACCCTTGGGCCATAAGGTCTTAGTGGGTGGCGTCATTATCTCTGCGGTTTGCAAAAGCGGAGTGGCCCTGGCAGGCGGGAAGCCTCTATCCTCTCCCCAGATCCGCGACAGGCCGCAGGCAAGAACCAGCGCAACCAGGGCGCGTCCGCACAGACTTGGCGGCGGCTGCATGCTGCTACCTGCTCCAGTGGGTGTCCGGTGGCCGCTCCGCAGTTTCAGAGCCTGGAGACAAGCAGGGAAAGGAAGACAGGACACTTGGGTCAGTTGCCGGAGCCACGTCTCTGCAAACCCTAGTACCGCCTGCAGCCTCTCCGCCAGTATTCACGCGCAAAAGTAATTCAAGTTTGCGCGCCGCGCCAGTGGGGAACTTGGCCCTCGTGACTCGCCAGCGCTGGTCGAAACTCCTTCCCAATGCCCTCTCCGCTGTTTTTCTTCCCCCGCGTGGCCAGGAGGGGGTAAATAATATGCAGCGGGGCGGGGCGTTCTGGAAGGGGTGTGCCAGGGAGGGAGTGATGGGGATCCAAGGCAAAGCTCCGAACTCTTTCATGTGCCGGGAGGAATATATACACGTCTTAGTTAAGCGTGCGTGGGAACCGCGGTATTAAGGCACCTAGAGGCCAAGAGCTTGTGTCAACCTCTGCATTTCGCCCCGCAGGGGAACCTCTATACCCTGCGATTGAACTCGAAAGACTCCTCCCGGCGGATGAAAGCCGCTACTCCCTGCTGGCTGAGCTACAGCTCCCCCAGCGCGCCCAGGAGTGCGCCGGAGATACGGAAACTCGCAGAGACTTCTCAAGTCAGCAGGAACTTGGAAACCGCTGTTCCCTCCAAGTGGCTTCAAACACTCACGCTCCTTCCTTTACCCATCCTTATTTTAATTTGCCGTCTCTATAGGCTTTATTTTTATTTTTTTAAAACCCCAAACTAGTAAGCCAAACCGAAGCCCCAGAATAAGGTTCAATCAATGATTTTTAATTCAACACCAAGCCCGAATGTTTACCTCTCGGATCTGACAAACCAGATGCAGAGCGAAGAACGGAGACCACCTTCCCGGGACGCGGAACCCAGCTGGGTTCCAGCCTGCTCTGGGAGAGGAGCACGCCTCCCTTGAGCTGCAGGCGGGTCTGGCTCTGACGAAACGCTGAGAGAATGCCAGACAGTGTAGCCTCTGGGGTCTCTGCTGCCATCAGAGACAAGTACTTTTATTCATTCATCCCTTCCCCATCAATCACCGCCAGACTCCTCCCGCGCCTTCCGACCCCGCTGCAACCTTTCCCCTTGGGCGATGCCTGGACAGCATCAGTAGTAGCTGCCCGAGGGAGGGGGTAGTCCTCGTCCAGGTACAGGTCCCAAAAAGCTGTTTATTTGTTAGAGTTCTACGCTTTTCAAATGAACCCAAATCAAGGGCAAGTCATCACGCACCATGTGACACCCGGCAGCTCCAGACTAGAACAAGGCTCTGCACTGAACGTGATAATTGAACTTTTAATGCCAAGTGTGACTTTTCTTTCAGGTAAATGTTCCTCCGCTGTGATATTTAAGGTTAGTTTGTGGGCGCTGCTCTTTGCTCTGCTTCATTTTGCTCTGAAGTTTCATTTCAAGCCCACATTAACCCCAACACGGAACACCTCGATCTTTTCTTCCCAGGCCCTCTCACTGCCCTAAGAGAGGATTACAAGTACTCCTCATTTTCCCTAGTACAGCTCTTCTCTCTTCCTGCCACAGTGTCAGTGTTAGGTAATCTCAGGGATTTTTATACTGTACCTATGACAGACTTGATGCTTATTGGAGACATGAAAATAATCAGAAAGCTGCCATGCAAATTCAACATGATACTTATTTACTAGACAGAGCAATACAATAAGGTCTTTCTATCCATTCTTGAGCTCCATGTTTACAGCAGAGAGGAAAATAACAGCGGCTGGTAGTTTTGTCCAGAGATTGTATAAAAGAGGTCAGAAAGTCAGGCTTGGAGATGCGCTGGAGAGTACTGTGCCGTCCTCCAAGCAGCAAAATCCCTACTGGATCTGTGAAACTTCAAACCCAGAAGCACCCGTTCCATAGAGGAGTTTCGCCCAGAGACAGGAGGCTCATTTTTTGCTTCACGTTAGTTAATGGCATAGATGGGACAAGAACTTTGGATTTTTGGCTCTTAGGCAATGCTTTCTAGGACTGTGGAAGTAGAAAATCAATTTCTATTTAAAAAGGTGAACTTTAAGTGTGAAATATGGTTAGGAACATGGTTACAGAGTAATGCTAAAGGAATGAAAAATATGGTCTAGGGTTGTGAGTGCTAATTCCAAATCTGGCTATTTTGAATTGCAGTCCTTATCCTCCCTGTCTCGTAAGAAGGAGGTCAACATTCAATTGCTGAGCCAAATAACAATATACAATGTTGTCTGAATAAGGAATTATATGGAAGCTTTGGAATATGAATATTTTGCTTAGCTGACTCCACCCAGTGTTGGATCTGCCCTTCCTATACAAGCTTTCTTGGGTTCATGCCTACGGCTCCTGTGGGGTGACTTTTCTCACTCCCCACTGGCCCTCTCATCATCTCCATCTCCATTCATAGTTCCTCCACTGAGTCCTGGAAGTCTGCGCTAATCCTCACTGAGGTCTATCTCTTTTCTTTTCTCATAGCACTTTTGGACTGTTAACCACAACTTAGCACTTGGTCACATAAGAGACATCTGTGGGTCACTATTGATTTCATGTGACTTAATTTCTTTTTCAGGACAGGGACTTGGAATATGTTCTTTCTGCACCATCCCACTACCTGCCACAAAATGAGCTTAAGAAATATTTTTTATAAGTTGATAATGATATTTTAAAGTATTTAATTATACTTTATTAACTGGTCATTGGGTTCAATAACAAGGCCAAACAATTTTAAGGTAAATATACACATTCCTCATTTGGAATTTAAAACACAGTATCAGCTGCTCCTTACAGGGTCTACCACCTGCATGAGGCACCTTTTCACAGTACCTTATTGTAGTGAAACTGAGTCTCAGTAATTCACTTCAGGTCATGTGGCTAGTTAGCTGAGGGACCAGGATTTGGAACTAGGATTTGAATGCATGTACATCTGGTTACACAGACTATACTTTTTATTATTGTAATTGCAGAAAGCCTAAACAGATTTTTTTTTTCTTACTTTTGGGAAACAGTGTTCTAGACATCAGTAATATGCAATTGAAGTTTAACCTTAAATATTTCACCTTAAAATGTAAAGACAGCCATGTGAAATGTGAAGAATTGTTCATTGATTTTCATGAATGACTGGGTGTCAGTTTCCCCTTTTATAAAATGGAAGAAAAGGATTAAAGTTACTTCTTGCTTCAATAAATCAGTCCGACTGACAAACTGCCTCTGTAGGAGTGTCTGAAAGTGCAGAAGAGTGGAAACAGATTCTAGGCCAATTTTTGTTGTTGTTACTTTCATTACTCATGCCTTGAGCAGTACTGCTATGGATATAGTTTTTTTCATCTTATTACTTAAAATCTGTTATTGATAAGTTTTATTTATAAATTCACTAGTAGCTAAGTACTGTATAAATTTCATTTCTATATATGAGCAAAATACTGTGTCAAATTTTAAGAATTCTTACCAGCAAACTTGTGAACTAATTTTGCATTTATGAGAGTTTTTTTTTTTTTCCCTAGCTAAATGGGGAGTCTTTTACAAAGTTGCTTTTTTTAAACATTTATGAAGTATCTAGAAAATCTATCAAAATTCCAGATTGGCTAGGATCACTTCTCAAAGTTACAAAGTTGATGATAGGCAATGTCCCAGTATCTCCTTTAAATGCTTTATCTAGAAGTTCCTGAAGACAGGATTTAATACAATTCAGAATTCATTTCTCAGAGAGGTTTGCCATGGGGAACATTCCCAAAATATACCTTTTCCCCTGGTGATTGAACAAAGAAAAGCCCTGTTAGCCACACAAAAAAGTTAGTACTTTCATGTAATCCTCTTGATATGAATGTGCCCTTCAAAACCTACCTTGAACTCTCTAAATCATGAATGCTGAGAGACAAGATGTGTGAAAAACACAGAAAGAGTTGGTTCAATTGGTTCTCCACATATTCCTCTGGGACCAGATTCAATGATCAAACAGTGGTTGAAGTAAGAGAATAAAAAAGTTTTAATGTGACTGCAAAAATCAATAGCAAACAGCACAATAATTTCTATTTCTTGAATTTTATTTTCTATTAAGTGACTGTAGCTATCTGGATCCATGATTAAGATTTTTTTTTAATTAAGTATATTGTATGTATAGTTAAATGGACAGGGCTTGACTGCAGCTTGAGGATTTTTGCCGAATGTTTGCAACCCTGTCACCCATACCTAAGGGGCGCTTTGAAAATTCATTTGTTCTTTAAAAGTGGCAAAATTTGAATATTTTAGATTTGGATACTATTCTTGTTAAAACTCTCATTAAGACACTATTTCTGCTTTATCAACTTATCTGATACATCTTATCAGCTTCTATGACTAAAATGTCACTCATAAATTAGAGGTGTGATTAAAAGACAGAATCTGAGATTTGAAACGTTATCAATGATTGCCTGATGGTGCCAAATTACACTTCATTCCCTGATTAATTAAAATTTGATAGGTTTAATGTAACTAGAAATAAGACTTCATTAATTCTTTTCTGTTTATAGAAAATATGAGAAACTGACAGGATACACTCTTTCTTTCTGAGAAAAACAACATAATTCAGCTATTTTAGGCTATGGTCTACTTTAATTAAAAGACAATAATTTTCTCTCCTGCTTATAACTTAAGTAATTTTTATATTTCTTTCTTTGACGTATTTTTTTCTGCCAATCTCAGTAAAACAAAAAATGAGTGTAACCTGGTCTACAAACTCCTTAAAACTGTTTGCAGAACTTTTGTAGCAGCTTTGAAAAGATATTAGAAATTCCAGTCTAAGAAGGCAGTCTGACCTGTGCCTTCTTGGTTTGTCAGTGCACACTGTATTTATTAAATTATTCTTAGGCCACTCAGTAATGGAGAAAACACTATCATTACTGTATGTCAGCACAGTCTTATCATGTGTAAGGCACTCTTTGGGGAGTTATTTCATATGGAATATAATTTATAATGAGCTCATGTATTTTCTGTGACTCTGTTTTAATTTTTACCTTTCCTTGTTTCCATTCTTTTGATACCTGAATGAAGTGTCCAAAGAGATGTGAAATAGTCAAAATAGGTTAGAAAGCAAAAAGAAAGAGAAACTTGGATCTTTACCTATTTACTGGTAAATAAAATAAAAGAGAGGTACTTTTTTTTTTTTTTTTTTTTTTTTTTAAGAAAGAAAAAGTTATTTGTAGTACAGAATAGAATGTGCTAGGAGAGGCCAAAAAGGAGAATTCCCACCCCACAGCAGGCTTTTTTTAATCCTTCTTTTGCTTTTAACAACTGTACTTAATCGATGAGATATTTTAAATTTCATTTCTGCTAATTATTAAACTCTGGTAATAGAAACACCTTTTAATCAAAACCTGTCAAAATCTGTAAAAAGTTTCTGATTATGCTTTGAGATTTAATTGTAGGGGAATAGGACTATTTGTATGAAAATGTAAAGGGAAGCAATGATTTTACTGTTTATTTACTATACGTTAGATGAACAATTTGACTTTCAGGCCAATCTAAGATAAACAGCTCAAAGTCCTGGCATACTTTTTTCAAAGTGAGGGATCATCTGGGGCTTTCAAAGCCATGCCAATTTCATAAGGTGATTTTTGCTTTTCTCTCCTAGTGACACGTGCATAGGAAATTGCTTCTTCTCTTTTGGGCCCTGCTAGAGGAAACAATTATTGCTATCTGTGGAGAAAGTGATTCTGAAATGGCTTTATCAGTTGTGAATTATCCAAATAAAGGTAACAGGTGCCAAGTACCCTGCAGAGAGGTAGGCAGAATATAGAAATGGAAAATCCAAGAAGTGGTTAATGCCTTGAGTATCTTTTAATGTAGTAAAAAACACGTAATATAAAATTTAACATATTAACCATTTTAAGTGTGCAGTTCAATAGTGTGAAGTACATCTATATTGTTGTATAACAGATCTCTGTAACTTTTTCATCTTGCAAATTTGAAATTTTCTATTAAAGAATGATATGGTTTGGCTCTGTGTCCCCACCCAAATCTCATCTCCCATAATTCCCGTGTATTGTGGGAGAGACCCAGTGGGAGATGATTGAATTATGGGGGCAGGTCTTTCCTGTGCTGTTCTCATGATAGTGAATGGATCTCACCAGATCTGATGGTTTTAAAAACGGGAGTTGTCCTGCACAAGCTCCCTTTTTCTCTGCTGCCATCCACCTAAGATGTGACTTGCTCCTCCTTGCCTTCCACCATGATTGTGAGGCCTCCCCAGCTATGTGAAGCTGTAAGTCCAATAAACTTCTTTCTTTTGTAAATTGCCCTATCTCAGATATATCTTTATCAGCAGCCTGAAAACGGACTAATACAAAGAACAACTCCCCATTTCTTCCTCCACCCAATCCCTAGCAACCACCATTTTAATTTCTGTTTCTATGAATTTGACTACTTTAGAAACCTCATGCAAATGAAGTCATACTGTACTTGACTTTTTGGGACTGACTTGTTTTATTTAGCTTAATGCTCAAGGTTTATCAATGGTGTAGCATATGACAGGCTAAATTATATTTTTTTAAGGCTAAATAATATCCCACTGTTTATATATGCCACGTTTATTTGTGCATTCATGCATGCATAATGTTTGGGCTGTTTCCACCTATTGGTTGCTGTGAATGGTGCTGCCATGATCATGAGTCTGCAAATACCTCTTCAAGAGCCTGCTTTTAATTCTTTTCTCTATAGATCCAGAAGTGGGATTGCTGAATCATACGGAAGTTCTATTTTTTAATTTTTTGAGGAACAACCATACCAGTTTTTGTAGCAGTTGCACTATTTAACAATTATATTGTTTATATTTTAAAGTCTACAAGTGTAGAAAAAAGCCTACTTCTCCCCAAAACTAGACTGATAAATGCCCAGAGACCATAAAATGGCCATAAAATGACAGACTTATTTTTCTAAATTTCTTAATTCTCTGAGAACTTGGCCTAATAATTTTTCATTATCTGTTAACTCTTTGATAAATTCAAGCAGATTAAAAAATATCTATGTGTATGTATATATATGTGTGTGTATATGTATATATGTATTAGTCCATTTTCACACTGCTGATAAAGACATACCCAAGACTGGGAAAGAAAAGGAGGCTTAATTGGACTTACAGTTACACATGACTGGGGAAGCCTCAGAATCTAGGTGGGAGGAGAAAGGCACTTCTTACATGGTGATGGCAAGAGAAAATGAGGAAGATGCAAAAGTGGAACCTGTAATAAAACCATCGGATCTCATGAGACTTACTCACTACCATATGAACAGTATGGGGGAAACCACCCTCATGATTCAAATTATCTCCCACCAGGTCCTTCCCACAACATGTGGGAATTAATGGGAGTACAATTCAAGATGAAATTTGGGTGGGGACACAGGGCCAAACCATATCATCCCATCCCTAGCCCCTCCAAATCTCATGTCCTCACATTTCAAAACCAGTCATGGCTTCCCAACAGTCCCCCAAAGTCTTCACTCATTTCAGCAGTAACTCAAAAGTTTACAGTCCAAAGTCTTATCTGAGACAAGGCAAGTTCCTTCCACCTATGAACTTGTAAAATCAAAATCAAGCTAGTTTTTTCCCAGATACAATGGGGGTAAAGGCATTGGGTAAACACAGCCATTCCAAATGGGGGAAATTGACCAAAACAAAGGGGCTTCCGGCCCCATGCAAGTCTGAAATCCAGGAGGGCAGTCAAATCTTAAAACTCCAAAATGATCTCTTTTGATGCCATATCTCGCATCTGGGTCATGCTGAGGCAAGAGGTAGGTTCCCATGGTCTTGGGCAGCTCCACCCCTGTGGCTTTGCAGGGTACAGCCTCCCTCTTGGCTGCTTTCATGGGCTGACATTGAATGTCTACGTCTTTTCCAGTCACACAGTGCAAGATTTTAGTAGATCTACCATTCTGGGGTCTGGAGGACGGTGGCCCTCTTCTGACTGCTCCACTAGGTGGTGCCCCAGTAGGGACTCTGTGTAGGGGCTCCGACCCCACATTTCCCTTCCACACTGCCCTAGCAGAGATTCTCCATGAGGGTCTTTCCCCTGCAGCAAACTTTAGCCTGGGCATCCGGGCATTTCCGCACATCTTCTGAAATCTAGGCAAAGATTCCCAAGCCTCAATTCCTTACTTCTGTGCACCTGCAGGCTCAATACCACATGGAAGGTGCCAAGGTTTGGGAACTCCACCTTCTGAAGCCACAGCCTGAGCTGCATGTTGACCCCTTTCAGCCATGGCTAGAGCAGCTGGGACACAGGGCACGAAGTCCCTAGGCTGCACACAGCATGGGGACCCTGGGCCCGGCCCACAAAACCACTTTTTCTTCTTGGGCCTCTGAGCCTGTGATGGGAGGGGTTGCTGTGAAGGTCTCTGACATAGCCTAGAAACATTTTCCCCATGGTCATAGGGATTAACATTAGGTTCCTTGCTACTTATGTCAATTTCTGTAGCTGGTTTCAATGTATCCTCAAAAAATGGAGGAGAAAGAAAATGGGTTTTTCTTTTCTACTGCATTGTCAGGCTGCAAATTTTCTAAATTTTTATGCTCTGTTTCACTTTTAAAATGGAATGCCTTTAACGGCACCCAAGTCACCTTTTGAATGCTTTGTTGTTTAGAAATTTTATTCCACCAGATACCCTAAATCACCTCTCTCAAGTTCAAGTTCCACATATCTCTTGGGCAGGGCAAAATGCTGCCAGTCTCTTTGCTAAAACGTAACAAGTCACCTTTGCTCCAGTTCCCAACAAGTTCCTCATCTCCATCTGAGACCACCTCAGCCTGGACCTTATCGTTCATATCACTATCAGCATTTTTGTCAAAGCCATTCAACATTCAACAAGTCTCTAGGAAGTTCCAAAGTTTCCCCCATTTTCCTGTCTTCTTCTGAGCCCTCTAAACTCTTCCACCTCTGCCTGTTATCCAGTTCCAAAGTTGCTTCACATTTTTGGGTATTTTTTTCATCAATGCCCCACTCTACTGTTACCAATTTACCATATTAGTCTGTTTTCATGCTGCTGACAAAGACATACCGAGACTGGGAAGGAAAAGAGGTTTAATTGGATTTAAAGTTCTACATGGCTGGTTCGGAAGCCTCAGCATCAGGGCGGGAGGCGAAAGACACTTCTTACATGGTGGCAGCAAGAGAATATGAGGAATATGCAAAAGCAGAAACCTGTGATAAAACCATTGGATCTTGTGAGACTTACTACCATGAAAACACCATGGGGAAACTGCCCCCCATGATTCAAATCATTTCCCACCAGGTATCTCCAACAACATGTGAGAATTACGGGAGTACAATTCAAGATGAGATTTGGGTGGGGACACAGAGCCCATATCAGTGTATTAGATAAATATATCTCTATCTATCTTCTATGGAGAGGTTGTTGTTAATTACCTAGTTATCTACTTCTCATAGTAGAAGCCTAAGATTCAAGCATCACTGTGGGATCATTGAGCCCTCAGGTCCTAGATCTGGATGCTTGAGTAAGTTCAGAGAATCCAAAGCTGAAATAGGTTGAAGGCTGGACTACTGAACTATATCCTGTCTTGTTCTAGGTTAACATAGTGACTGGGCTTGCCTGAAATTACATAAGAAGAGTACAAGTTGACCCATCTGGAGGTGTGAGGTTGAAGAAGTCTGTGTCTAGGAACTAGAACAAAGTTGGGTACTAATGACAAATTTAAGACAAATTTCCACTTTTTGACAATTTGCCAAGAAAGTAGACCCGATATTTAGATAATTTGACAGTCAGGAACCTGATATTCATATTTTTCCAGTTCCAAGTTAGTTGAAAAAGTGAGTGAATGATTATCATTACTGGGATGCTTTGTATGAAATTTGTCCAGAGCAAAACCTGTAACATATTTAGACTGTCACAATTTCTGTTCTTCCAGTACCTTTATCTATTCATTAATCTAGATATTCACAAGGAATAATCCATATTGTGAGAGTCAAATATTTGTAAGAAAAGCATTATTATTACTCAGGTATTGATAACGTTTGACTGTGTCCCCACCCAAATCTCACCACAAATTACAATAATTCCCATGTGCATGGGAGGGACATGGTGGGAGGTAATTGAATCATGGGGGTGGATTTTTCCCGTGCTGTTCTCGTGATAATGAGTAAGTCTCATGAGATCTGATGGTTTTAATTAATGAGACTTCCCCTACACAAGCTCTCTTGTCTGTTGCCTGTACGAAGTGACTTTGCTCCTCCTTTGCCTTCTGCCATGATTGCGAGGCTTCCCTAGCCATGTGGATCTGTGAATCAATTAAACCTCTTTACTTTATAAATTACCCAGTCTTGCATATGTCTTTTTTTTTTTTTTTTTTTTTTTTTTTTTTTTTTTTTTTTTTGAGACGGAGTCTCGCTCTGTCGCCCAGGCTGGAGTGCAGTGGCCGGATCTCAGCTCACTGCAAGCTCCACCTCCCGGGTTCACGCCATTCTCCTGCCTCAACCTCCCGAGTAGCTGAGACTACAGGCGCCCGCCACCTCACCCAGCTAGTTTTTTGTATTTTTTAGTAGAGACGGTGTTTCACCATGTTAGCCAGGATGGTCTCGATCTCCTGACCTCGTGATCCACCCGTCTCGGCCTCCCAAAGTGCTGGGATTACAGGCATATGTCTTTATTAGCAGTGTGAAAACAGACTAATACAGGTATATTTAATCATTTTTATGGAAGCAAATTAGACAAGTGATTAATCTTTCATAAAAATTTAGAGGCATAAGTAAGACATCACTTTTATTAGATATATGAGTGGGGGCTTACTATCATATTTTAATGTATTATCATCATATTTTGAAGCTGTACTATTAACTCTCATATCAAGAAGCAAGTAACCTGATATTTGGTGATTTTGATTTTCCACTAAGAGATAAACTTAGGAAATATTTCATTCCCTTTGTTTATCACAGGGTGGTTTCAGTATTGTTACCAAATATTTTGTACATATTTTTTTCATGATACTATTATTTTGGTGTACAATTAGCTAAAGAATATGATATTTTAAGGAGCTTCGTTTTCAAGACGGATGGCTTTCCTGAAAATGTTTACCACTGGAGGGATCAACAATGCGTTTGGCTTAAAATTAGCCCTAACACCACATTTAATTTATTTAATCTAAAATATATAAATGCCAATGAATTTGCCAGAAAAATACAACTGGTCTTTTTCCTTTGGAATTCCAGACATAACACAGCTTCTCTGAAGTCAAGAGAAGATCAAGTCTGAGAACAATGCTATTATTACCTTTACTCTAGGGAAAAGCTGAATTTGCTGTAGGGATGAGAAGCAAAGACAAAATGCCATTGTCTTAGTGACATTTTCACCAAATCATTTAAGAAGAACTTCCAAAGTATTTCCCAAAATATGTCTAATGCTTAATTTGAAAATAACAAAAAACATCTTCCAGCCTCCCACTTTTAAATTAATTTTCATAGTGATTAAATTTACTTAAGTTCTAGGCCATTAACAAAAAATGAAGTGGCATCCAGAGTAGGCATTTTTAGTTGAGAAACACAGTCCTGTTTAAACGTGCATCAGCTATAAATTTTAGGTACAGACGTTGACGAAGGTCAGAAGGTTAGTGATTCATTTCCTGTACTTGTCACTCTGCTGCTTGTTACAACAGATTTCTGGAAGTGACTGACAACAGAAATAATCATGCAAAGGTCTCAATTGTGTGACATGAGCAAATATATTTTAGGCCTCAAACCGTGAATTGCTTTGATTAAGAAATCCTCATAGCATACAAATAAGAGGCCCAAAATATACAGGACCTTATCTTCCCAAACAGTCATCTATAGGACATAGAGAGAAGAAGGAAAGGTAAGTATATAAGGTCTGGTTATGGTAGATGCACCTTTCCATCTATACATATGTGAGGATATTCTTTGATATTTTGCAATATTATGTTGGCATCAGCTTGATCTCATAATGTAACTTATGTCTTCCTTAGGTGACCTTTATTTTCCTAAGAGAACTATTAGTCCCCTTCTGTGACTAATAGTTACCATTAAGATTTGGGGACTAAGATCTGTCTATGTTAGAGCAATGAAATGTCAGTTCTCTTAGTTCTTCTGAGGGTTAGATGCTGGTTCAGGCCCTGAAGACCCATTTGTACAAGGTGGGTGACTATTCCACCATTTTCATGCTAACAGCCTTCCACTTAAACGTCTGGTCAAGAAAGAGGAAAGAATCATGTCCTTTTGCAAGGAAAGGAGTCTGGGAAAGAGAAGAGCATGGACTTCATGAATGCTGACTCCTGGCCATTTACCTACCTGAGAAGCCTTATGCAAATCATTTTGCCTCAGTATATCCTCTGGGTAAAAGGAAGAATAAGAATAGTGTCTCCATTGTGAGATTTAAATTCTATTATGTTTGCAAATCATTCAGTATAGTGCGTGGAATACAGTGACTATCTAGGAAATGTCAGAGATCATTTTTATTAATATATTCTGGTTTCTGGAATGTAAATAATAAGATGAGAACACCATCAGTTCTCATCTTGATAAAGTTTCTTAGCAAGGGTGGACGCTTCGAATGGAATTCTCGTAGTTATGAATTGATTGAAAGCTAAGTTTATGCAATTATTGGCATTGGTGGTTATGTTGGATTGCCTTCTTTTGATGATCAGCTATATGAGGACCAGGAAAGGGGCAGGACTGACTGCCTCAGTTGTTGGTTTACTGGTCTGCAGAAACATGGTCCAGTCTTTATGACAATTCAACAATAAGCACTTGAAAATAAACCAAGAAAATTGAAAGCAGTAAAAAATAGTTTGGTAGACAGCAGATTCTGCATCACATACAGAGCTACATAGATTCAGATGACTTGTTTATTTCAACAAGTTCTTAAAATGTACTTACATACATGGAGTATGTTCCTAACAAGCTACTTTCAGAGAGGGTTAGGTAGATAAGTGGTCCATGATGGTATCAGTTTTAACTATTGCTTCAGAACACCTCTTCTTAATTTATATTTAATATTAATAAATATTTATGATATGGAACCGAATATTAGCATGTCTGATTTCTTAATTCTTTGGATGTTTGTTCTCAAGAAGACAATAGTGTTGTGGTTTCAGGTAGGAACTTCCACAACAGTAGACGTAAATGATGCACATTTGTGCAGACCTGAAACTGAAATCATGTCAGAAATGTTGAGTCTGTAACTGATTAACTTTTGAAAAGTACATACAACAAGCTATTTGTAAAACTCAGCATTTATTGATATATCTGCAATATGCCAAAATAGAACTTCTGGCAACTCTGAGATGTTCTCAGAAATAGAGTTTTGGCTAAATGCATGCAGTGCCTCAAGTTTGGTCTTTGAGGAGTTTAACATGCACAGCTGGGTCTTGTTATTTGTGCCAGTGGAATTTGTAGCACTATCTATTTTATGACACTTCCACACCTACTTTTACCTTATAAGGTAAAGACCCAAACTCTAAATGTGTATTATCCATAGGTCTATATTTAGCAGCAAAATAATGATTTTTGCAAACCAAAGAGAAACAGGAATTCAGTCTCCAGATGCTGTGTTTGAAAAGCAGCATCTAAATAGTTGCTGCCCAATGTCATGATCATGTTGTTTTCTAAGATAATTTCAGCCTGTTTTCCTAAAGCCATGGTGTAAGGCCAGATTTCTATTTTTTCAATAATACATCCAAAATAGTTACATGCGTAGTTGAGACTAAAATAAAAATAAAGACATTAATGGAAAGGCTCAGTTTTATTAGAGTTTTTATTTAAAGTCACACCCCCAAATCTGCCTTTCCTTGCACTGTTGAAAAATTTCGTAACTTTTCTATAAGAAGTTATGTATTTTTTTTCTAAAGCTTGAATAAACCTGCTTATAAATGACACTCTTAGAAACACTTCGGAAATAGTCTCCCAAAGACTGTTTTTGTATGATATGATCCAACCTTACTGGCTCTAACTGATTGGTGGGGGAATTACCTGATCCAAGCTTTCCTCTCAAGGCCCTTCTCTGAGGTGGTTTTGTTTTTGCTTGTTTGTTTTCAAAGTAGATCAGAGAAACATTTTTTTGTAGGAGATATCGGTGACCTCTAACAAATGCCAGGGCTTATCAGTGCACAATTAGAATAATGTAATCAACTAACCAAGAGAGGGAGAGAAGCACTCTTGCTGACTTTGAGTTCCTTCTTCCAGCCTTTTTTGAGGCTCAGCTATAGCCCTATTTTTCCTTAGCATTGAAATAGTGGTGTAGCTAAAAAACAAACAAACAAACAAAAAACGCCTCTTTTTATCAAATTACTTTCAGTAGGGCATTTTTCAATAGGCACAGCAGTGAAAATAGTTATGATTTGTACAAAAACCATGAATAAGAACTGCACTAACTAGCTACAGCTTTCGTTAGCAAGAGATAGTAGCTCACAAGTTAGTTTTTAGACAACTATTTCCTGTAAGATTTAATTCTATTTCGTAGAATACAAAGAAAAGACAAAGTAATATTTGAATCTGGTTTTACAACGTAGACTTAATTATGTTGGTGAATTATTAAAAAAAAAAAAGTGAAGAAAGAGCCAGTTGAGACTAGGTTAGGAATAGACCCAAAAGTGAAGAAGAGAGAAATCCTATCTTTTAGACTCTGGCTGCCTCGGAAGAGGAAGATGAAAAAGGGCACACATATGAGGGGGTGAAACCAGAATTGGGGACCAAAGATACTCAAAGTCTCTGGAGTAAAGTGGACCTCAAAGACAGCTTTATGTCTTTTTCAATCTTTTCAGTGTCTCTCCCTGGATCAAATTTATCAGAACATATCTGTGTAGGGACATGTTGAAAAGATATGAGAAATACCCATCTTTGTGGTTTATTTAACATGATTTATTATTTAAAACAATAATGGTAGAAATGGTTTCCATCTATTGAGTGAGATCTCAATGATGTGTCAGTCCCTTAATTTATTTATGTCTACTTTATTAAAGTCTTACAAAATCCCTGTGAAATAGGTATTATTTCTATAGTGTTAAACATGGTAATAATACTGAGACTCAGAGAAGCCTGTGCCTATGACTACAGCATGAGTAAGACAGACAGGTCTGGGACCTTAGACCAAGTCCATCTAACTCCAGTCTCACACTTGTAACCATATATTTTAGACATTGAAATTGCATGTGTATGTCCACTCAGCTTCTTTGCCTGCTTTTCCTCGACATACTTTTTGAAAAGGACTATAAATAGTCAAGACCAAAAATACTAAGTGAATCTGTTCAATAATGGGTGTTTGCCAAAGCTGTTTTTCTTTCAATCCCATTTTAAACAGAGCTCAACTTTAACGTTTTAATTACACACATTTCCAGTTCAATTCAAATCTCTCTAAGATTAAAACGAATGAATAAATCAGGAAGCAAAATGACTGTTGGAGAACGTCCATTTATAATAAATCTGTTATGACCAACTGAAGAACACATCACATTAAAAAAGCAAACTTTGCTATTTTGCCAAGCACTCAAATATGAAAATTTCCCTTGTGCTGTGTTATATATGTTTAAGATATGTTGATGACATGGGCTATTTTGAAATCTCTGCAAATATCCTTTTTAGGAAATATTTGTTTCTGTAGCAATTCTAAGATACTAGCAACTCATATGCCCATTTCAAAACACCTGTGAATATCACATATAGGTTACATTTCAAAATTTAACTTGTGGTACTTTTATTCTGGTGAGCAGAGAAATAAGTTGGAATCCTAAATTTGGCACTTTAAACTTGTTTGATCTTTAGAAAATTCTCCAATTTGAGTTTCAGTGTTGTCATTTGTATATTTTCCAAAATAACACCTTCTTCATAAATTCATTGGGAGGATTAAATGAAGTCATGAATGAAAACTGCTTTGCACGTTGTAGGTGTTCCATGATACCTATCTTAAAAATTGCTTGCAAATTAAATGAGATAATGATGCTAAAGGATTTGTACATTGTGTGCACTCAACAAAAATATCTGATTCTCTTTCTTAGGTTTTTTTTTTATTATGGTAGCATGCTGGACTTAAAATTCTTATGTACAGGCCGGGTGTGGTGGCTCATGCCTGTAATCCCAGCACTTTGAGAGGCCGAGGTGGGCGAATCATGAGGTCAAGAAATCGAGACCATCTTGGTCAACAAGGTGAAACTCTGTCTCCACTAAAAATACAAAAATTAGCTGGGCGTTGTGGTGCATGCCTGTAGTCCCAGCTACTCGGGAGACTGAGGCAGGAGACTCGCTTGAACCTGGGAGGTGAAAGTTGCGGTGAGCTGAGATCGTACCACTGCACTCCAGCCTGGGAGTGAGACTCTGTCTCAACGTAAATAAATAAATAAATAAATAAATAAATAAGTGAATAAATAGATAATTATGTACAGACCCATGTTTTTATAAAAGTCATGCCATGTTGGTATTCACTATTACTACAGTTATTCATTTGTTAACTTATTCATACATTTGTGCAAGCAAATAATATTAATTAACCACTGCATTCCAGGTGCTATGCTAGGCACTGGGGGCTGAATGAACAAGGAGGAATCAGATATGAGCTTTGCTATAAGAGAGATTCATTGGAGGTGTGTGGTAAAGGTATGAAAAGGACAGAAGGAAGACATAAAAGAGGAAATGGTTAAATTTAACCTAGAGAAGAGTTAATTTTTTTTTCCATAAAGAAGGAGATGATGGGGCTCGGCTGTAAAATATGAGTAGATGTTCTCCAGGTAAAAATGGAGATAGGGGATTTCAGAAAAATGGAATGCCTTGATAAAATTTTGAAATACATAAAACCCTGTCATCTTCCTGGAAAATTTAATCTCAGAATGGCTGGAATGGCAACTAGAAGATGGAGTTTTAGTACAAAAGTCTGGCAAAGTAGATGTGGAGAAACAGGAAGCTCTAAGACACCAACTTAAGATGACTGTGGTTTACCTCTTAGGCATGAGAAGCATGTGAACTCAAACAGTGTGTTATGAAAAGATTAGTTCGTCAGAAAATCTCATTCAAAGCCAAGGAAAAGATGAACAGGATGTGTGTGTGTGTGTGTGTGTGTGTATAGGTCATGATGCACGAAGAGCAGTTGGGTTAAAATGGCCACAGTCTATGAGTAAGATAAAGAGACTTTGGCTTGGAATATTTGAAGGGGAGATGGAAGGAGGTTAAGCATAAATTTATGATTCAGAATTCACAAGATGTGGTCTCTGTGTGTGAGCTGAAAGGGATGAGAACAGGATTCTAGATGCCATTCTGGCATGGATCCATGTTTTATACTATTGATTAAGACAGGAATCCCAGAAATTTTTGGAAAACTATGATGATTTCAGTTTTGATCTAGTTTAATTTATGATGCCGGGAGATACCTAGGTGTGATAGCTGGTTGAAAATTGGAAATGTGAGCCTGAAGCTCATAATACAGTTCTTAGACATGGGTATATATTTGGGAGCTATCCACAATTAATTTGTACATGGAGTGAGTACAGAAACTATCTTGTAAAAAGACTGAGAAGGAAGAATCAAACAAAAAAGGGAAGAATCAGAGAAGCCAAGGGAGGGAAGAAATTCAAGAAGCAGTCCAGAGGTTCAGTATGATAAAAATTAAGAAAATCATTGGATTCTTTTTAACTACCAATAGACACTCCTAATTATTTCCAAAAGTCTTACTAGAAGGGAAGAGATAGTATGGTTGGTTTGTCTATTCTCTGTTCTGAGGAAAATAAATGTAAATGACCAGAGTTCACAAGGAGCCACAGTTGTTTGTATTGCACTATCATCTACTCTTTAACTTATATAATGACCAGATTCTTCTAGTGATTTATCAAATAACTATCACTTTCATAAGTTCACAAGGTTCTTCTCTATTTGCTAGCCCGTTTTCCTCACAGCAGCTTCATATCTATTTTATAGATGAGGCAGTTTCTCTTAACGGGTTAAATGAGGGGACATAGGCCATTGGAAAGGTGGAACAGAACCATGGTTTAACATTTTTTCAAAAGGATGAAGAGTGGTGGTGATTGAAGTTTTCTAAGTTGGACAGTAGGATAGGGACAGTTGTTTTACATTTTGGAATCCGTTTGGCACACAATAAATACTCAATCAACATTTGTTGAACTAATGCTTAAATAAAGCAAAAGCCTTGTCGAGAATCCCAAGAGTTATATACAGCACCATTCTGAGTAAAGAGTTACAGGAAAAGTTTAGTATTTTGTTACCATTCATAAACATCAGTGAAGAGAGATGAAAGAATAGAAGGCTTTGTCAATATTATTAAGCAGTCTTATAAAATTTAAACATCATTAACCACTGCAACCAGCTATGCTGACCTGCACATGTTCTGCCTGTCACGTGCTTACCTCTGATGTCAATTCTTGTGCTTTGCCTAAACAAAAATAAAATCCCTACCACCTTTTTCAGGGAACCAGCTATTGAATCCTTGTGCCTTCCCTCTGCTGTCTCCCTTGCACTTGAGCACAATCCCTGAAATAAAAGCCTTGTCTTGAAAAAAAAAAAAAATTAAACATCATTTCATAAAGTGCTTCCTTATTGTTTGGTATTATATTATGAACAGGAAAAAGCTTGAAAAATAATATCTTACATTTATAAAGTGTTTACAAACAAGCCCTGTTTCTGGTGTTCTGTATTATCTCGTTTCATCCTTACAATAACGCTGAAAGATGGTTAGTTCCAGATGAAACATTTTAGAGGGAAAGAGGTAAAATATGTTGCCTAAGTCTGCACAGAGATGAAGCTGTGCAGAAGCGAAGCCAAGAAACCTAAATCCAGAGCCCACACATTAGCCACTAGATTATACATATTTTTCAGATATGCCAAACAGACTTTTCATAATATTTCTTCTTTTCTTAGATTGCATCGCATTGCACCCAATTAATAAGGGAGACGATTTGAATCATTTATAACAACATTTACACCAAATAAAGGCCAATTGGCATTATGCGAACAATAATTTATTCAACCTTAGAAATAACTATATTTACCCATATCTAACATCTAGATAAAAGCTACATAATTTATAATTTTTTCTGTTAGAAAAAATTTTTTTCTATTTTTCTTTATTATATATAAATATCTATATAGAAATTTGTTAAAAATATCTATATGATTCATAAGCTGCTGATTCAAATCAATGAAAAAAATGAAATAGAGAATGGAAGCGTTTTCAAGAACATTGTTCTTAAGCAATTATTTTTTTTTTCTAAATTATATAGGTTTTTCTTAGCAGATTCAATTATTCTTAAAGTACTTCCTTCTACTTATAGCAATGGATAATATTAGTTCAGGGAATATTATGTATTTGCAAAGATCTGCCTAATACATCATAAATTGTTTTTACTAAAGTAAAAGTTCTCTTTTTGACAGAAATGTTTAGCCTGCCATTTAAGGCAACATCAGTCTAAAGTAGAAATCAATTCCTGACTTAATTAATTCTCCATATTATAGTCATTACATTGCAGTCAGAGTCTGTTGTCTCCTTGTATAAAAGCTATTCTTTGATTTAACTTGCCTGAAAATGTATAAAACCCTTTCCTGTAGAGCAATACGTGCTGTGTGGATATAGTCATTGATTTACCTAAATTATCTCTGGTACACAGACAGACTTGAATCTATTAGAATTTATGTATCTCATCCCGTTAAATGCTCACGTAGAGTCTCATCTCTTGTTGAAACCCATGACATTCAAGAAGTCTAAATGTTGTGGATAATCTCTATCAATGATGGAGGTTTCTTATATATTCATGCATTTCATCTCTCTCTTTATAATCCTTAGAACTTAGCTATTGCTTTACTGAAACCCTGCTTTAACCTATTAAATGTCATGTAGTCTTACAAACTGAAGCCACTTTGCCAGTTTAAGCATCCCATAAGTACTAATGCTTCTGATTTCAACCAAACTTTGAAAGATATTCCCTAGTTTTATTGTTTTAAAATCTAGTCATTCAGTTATGCATGCTCTACTCAGTAACTTAATGGTTTTATATGTTTTTATCTCATCCTCCTTTCAGCCTTTAGCATTCTTGATTTATGAAATCTAATTGTTTTTGACCTTTCCTCATGGAAACTTCAACTTCCTCTTCATTATCTTCGTTTCTCTTCTATTGACTTTTTCACCTACATTTTGTGTTTACTGACTTCAGCAATCAGAAATATACCCACACTTCTGAGTTCAGGTGCCATATTCTTTTTTTTTTTTTTAATAAGTAAATAGATTTTTCTAGAAAATTCTAACCTACAAAGACATATACCAGCACTTTGCTAAATTTCTATAATATAGTCCTTTTCTTTTATATTGAAATAAATTTGGGAGAGATAAAGGAAATTTCAGAAAACCCGGGAAAGTAAAGCCTCAACATTAAAGGTAGTTATAGTCCAGCAAAATGATCACTTAACAGAATCTACATAGAGAAGTTCATGGGGGTGCTAAGCCTCATTTCACATTTAAACAGTCTGGAGGACAAATTGTAAAGTAAAATCATTAAAATCTCAAACTCCATGTTTTTTTCTGGATGATAAAATACAGATTTCATGGAAGCTTTACCAGGTTGTATGACCAGACATAAAGACGGCCAATAAGGCTCAGTGTGAGTAATAATGTTCTATGGGGAATATTGCTCAAAGTGCGTTAGAGGATTCTTGGTCTTGAATATTGAACCAATCTAATGTAAAGACCTGATTATAAGTAACATTTATACCCTGAATGTATCTATCTAATGTTGTCTTGAATGTGTGTGATTCCTATCAACTCTGAGTTTATATAATTGAATAAACTTTAGTAACTCACTGCTCCCAACACAAACTTAATCTACTCCCTTCATGCATTATATTGACAAGTTTTTTTTTCTTTTACCATGTATAGGCATCACGTATAAGCTACAACCTAAAATAAATTAGAAGTCATTTACTAGAGGAGATAAATAGGTGCACATAAATTCCAGCGGAAGGCAGAATACAGTAAATGCATAATAGAGGCATACATAAAGAGTTGTATATTTCAAAGATAGAAACTCTCACATAGAGTTGGGTACATTTGTGAAGTTCTTATCATTAATTTTAAAAATGAACAGGATTTCTAAAGGCAGAATGGAGGGAGTAGTGTTTCCAGGTAGTGGAAGCTGCGTGAATAAAGCTTCCAAGGCATATTTCAGTGAACAGCAAGTTGTCCAGTTTACCTGCATGTTAGAGGATTAGTGCTTGCATGTTGAGTAGGAGCCAATCCCAGAAGCTAAGATGAATTTCACCTAACAACTAGACATGGGAGAAAATTTTTAAAGTTAGTAGTAAAACATTTTGTTATGGATGCCTAGGGTAAAGAAATGGAAGAGTTGGTAGGTAATTGTGTTTTGTTAGGGAAGTTTCCAAGTGTGAAACCTTGGAGGGGGTGTAGCTGTTGAATGACTGTGTAAATACCTTAGAATTACTGTGAACTCAATGCCCTTTATGTTAGAAAGGTGTTGGATTATGACTGGGGTCTGCGATACTAGTGTCCTATGTTGACAACTTCAGGATGTATGTCTTTACTGAGGTATACATGTGTACATTTTATGTTTTGGTCCAGCTGATTTTATTTTTAGCTGTGAAAATATACAGAACTTTCTTGCTATTGCTAAAAAAATCCAAGACAATAACTAAACTAAAACTCTAGCAAGATTTTGGGCAATCACTTAGATTTTTTTTGATTGAACAAATAAGTGAACCTATTCACTGATTCCCAAGACAGTGACATGGACTTCTGGTGTGTCCACCAATATTTTGTAAATGGCTTGGAAGTCATCATTCCCATTCTTACAACAATAAAATGTAAAACAAACTGAAAATTAACAGCTTTTCTTGGCCCCTTCAGAGAACTGAGATCACAGGGAAAATGGTCACAACAAAGTCTGGAGAGAAAGGCAAATCCAGGGTCTTAGCCAATATCTGCTTATCTGGAGCAGAAGCCACATAAACTGTATTCCAGTTTCACAGTGACTTATAGCTGAGATAGCTGCAACACTGAGAGTCTCCCTGAGGAATTGTACTTAGGAAGGCTTAAATCAACAAAGGACATAAAAATAAGGACACTAGAAAAATTGGAAGCCTCTGGCACCTACAGCTATAGCAGATATTGAGCCCAGCTAAATTCCTAAACAGATTAATATAAAATCTCACACTAAAGGCCTATTTCCCTTAGTTCCTATTATCTGATACATTATGTCCAGTTTTCAAGAAAATACTCTAAGCCATGCAAAAAACCAAAAAGAAACACAATCTGAAGAGACAAAGCATGTATCTGAATCAGACTCAGATATGACACAGATGTGAGGATTAGGCTTTGCCACTGTTTGGCATTGTTCAGTATTCCTTGAAAATTTACCATGCCATGAATCCTGTCTCATGTCTTAGGCATGAATAACTACAAAATAAGATTCTCTTAAAAGTCACAAGTATCTGAACTGTGATGTATGTGTAGAAACACCACAGAAAGTAAATTCAGAAGTGCAGATAAATTGCACACCTGTTACTCCCTAGCTAAAGAAAAAGCCAAAATCTCCCAGGATAAGCCACACCTATATTCTATAGTATAGAAACCCCTTGTGGGGTTTGCTGTCTTCAGCTTTTCTCTTGAATGTGAAGGGATGAGAGGGAATGGGGGGAAAGGGTACAGAGAAGATATGGAAGGAATGGATGCATATGGCATGGTGTAAAGCTAGCTATGTCATTACTTTCAGTGGTTTAGAAGCTTGAAACAAATACAGTTATACAAAAGGGTTTATATTTAATATAGTTTCCTTTAGAAATCTCCAGTTTTCCAGCTAAGATTTGCCTTACTATCCAGTTGTTTTTCGTTCCCTCTGATTTGTGGCTGAGCTCATGAATCATTTGTCTCTTCTATTATAAGAGAAAAAAAATCCCATTTCCAGTGATTTCAATTCTATGTCGGTGGCTCCGTGTGACAGGCTAGATGATAACCTCAGCCACAGGTTGCAAGCCTGAGACTAGAGAGACTGATCCACAAAGCACAATGACAGGAATTCAAGTGAGCATGTAACAGTGTTTTTATTTCCCCAGAGATAGTTGTGTGGAAGACAAGGGAAATACACTGACGTTATTAGTGATGTATTTATAACAGTTTGTACTCCCACCCTCACTTCCATTGTTGAATTGCCATTGTTATTTCCATAAAAATCACCCTAGACAGTTTCAAGTTTATACAAGGGATTTATTTCCACCCTTGCAAGGGACAAGGGTGAGAAATGGTTCTTTAAAGCAAGTATTTATTTGAGAAAAATTTCAAACAAGTCCTATGGGGGTACAGGATTAAGAGTGCAATCTATGACTGTTCTTCAAAAGCCTTAGCCTAATTAAATAAGCCTTTCTAAACAGCAAGTTACTGCTAAACTTGACATTGCTCATAACTCTAAGTGTAACAGATTGAATAATGTATATTTAAGCTGGGGACTTATTTGAGCCCTTTATTATAGTGACCACATATAAATTAATAACGATCACTAATCATCATCACTAAAACACTAATGATCTTTTTATTGACGTTATACTGTTTTTGCAATCATCTACACATAAAGAGGTTGGTTTTTATTAGATTTCCTATTGGATGACTACCTCAACATCTTTTTTTATTTTTTCTATTTTTGGTAGAGACACAGTTTTGCCATGTTGGGCAGGCTGGTCTTGAACTCCTGGCTCCAGGTGATCCACCTGCCTCGGCCTCCCAAAGTGCTGTGATTACAGTTGTGAGCCACCATGCCCGGCCTCAACATCTTAAAAGATAGATCAAATTCATTGTTAGCTCTCTGAAACTTAGTCTTTAGTCTTTTCTCTTCTTCTTCTTTTTTTTTTTTTTTTAGAGTGCAGCAGTATTTACAGGCACCATCCCACTACCGGTCAGGATGGGAATTTTGACCTGCTCTGGTTCACCTCTCCTTAGGCAATCTGGTGGTCTCCATCTCCTAGAGGCTGACTATATTGATGCCAAACTTAGTGTAGACACCTGATGGCCATAGTATGTTATAGTGCAGAGCTCCTGGACTCAAGCAATCCTCCTGCCTCAGCCTTTTGAGCAACTGGGACTATATGTGCATACCACCACACCTAGCTAATTAATTTTTTTTTTTTTTTTTTTTTTTTAGAGACGGGGTCTCAATATATTGCCCAGGCTGGTCTCGACCTCCTGACCTCAAGCAATCCTCCTACCTCAGCCTCCCAACTAGCTGGGAGTACAGGTGCCAACCACCGTGCCCTGTGCCCTGTGAAACTTTCTAAATAGATCTCAATCAAATATATCTAGTGAACTTTTAACTCTCTTAATAGTAATTAGAAAGGAGTGGGTAATTATTGTGAGAGAATAGTTAACTGCTTTTATTCTTAAAACATCTAAGCCTTAATGAGATTACTTAATGGTGCCTTACAAGTCATATTCAAACAATTTTGCCTTCAGAGTGACCTCTGAAGTATATTCAGTCCAATTCTCCCAAAAGTCTCTGATGTGCTAGACAAAAATCTTCTAGAAAGATGGAAGAGAGATTTACTTTTGATTGAACTAGCTTTATTTGGGGATCAAATAAGAATTTTTTTTCAAATAGGAATTTTAAAGCTAGAGTTAATGATGTTGTGGGTTAACATGCATGAGTTTGATAGTAAAATAAATTCAGCTTCAAATCTTTGCTCTAAAAATAGAATCTGGCTTTGGATTAACATATAACCTCCCTGAGATCCATGTCCTTATTTGAGCTTGGGGAGAATTGCACAGTGCAGTGCTTGGTACTACACTTGATACCATACTGGCACATGGTAAGGTGCTTAATATCTGAAACTCCTATAATTCTCCATGTTTTTCTATACTAGTGGTCTTTAAGAGGCTTTGAAAATGGATGATGGACACTGAGGAGATCTGAAATTCACACCTGATAGATGGCTTTAGTTTCTCAGTGAAATGGGAGCTTATCAAGGCTGTCAAATGGAGTGAAGAATGAGATGAAGGTTTAGAATAGCTATTGTACTCCCATGCACATGAGTTTGATATCCTTATTATAAGAATATTGATATTCTGTTGCTTTTGTTCCAACTCAAGACTTGTAGCAGTCCCTTCTCTACCATTTACTGCAAGAAATTCCATAGCTATTAGCTGGCGAGATGAAATTAATACAAAGGGAAGTCATAGTAGAAAATATACTTTCTTAATGGTTTATGATGTTTTCACAAAGCTAAAGAAAATACTTTGGGAAGTAAAACATAAAAGATTACTGCACTGCTTTCTCTTATATTAACTTATGCACACATTTACTTCTAAAACATTTACTTAACATTTACCTGCAAATATGAAAATAAGTAAGATAATGTCTACACATCTCAAAAATTAACAAATACTTTTACATTTATCACTGATTTTTAAAATTTCGTTTATTTTTAAGGTACTTCAGGAGGAAGAAAGATAAGCAATGAGTGACAATATTATGCAGTCTGTGATATTACAGAATGTGCAGCCACACAGATATGTCACTTAGATTTCCCTTCAAGAGAAAATCTACAACAAGGAGGGAATTTAGGTGACAGATTCCAGTTGCAGCAACTTCAGGATCGCTTGTAGCATTTGTGCTGATGCTACACTCTTTCTGGACAGCCCCTGTTAATGACTGAGCGTAGCAGAATGGATAGAGCTTGGCTACTGCCCAATGCTAAATTCTTCTGTGGAAGTCTGAAATGGGGGTCCCCTGTTGGCTGGTCAAGACTTCACACTGCAATTTGAGACTCGTCCACCTTTACTCTATCCTCTTATAGGTTTTAGAGCTGCATAACAGTCTGTAGCCTCTACCTGCTTTCTCCTGCACCTTTTGCCCTTTGTTTTCCAGAAACTTTTCCCCCAAGTAAATCTCTTCCACTTCAACTCAGCCTTAGACCTTAATTGACACACTGAGTTCTATGGGAACATGAAAACCAAAGTATCTAAGTCCGCTTGGGGATGAAAGGAAAAAAGCTACTGAAACAGTGTTTGAAGTCTTGAAGGCCAAATATGAACCCATCTGGCAGATAGGCAGAAGACGGTGTTCCAGACAATTGGACTAGCATGTGAAAGGGGCAGATACAGAGCACAGGATCTGTGAGTAATCCCACAAGGCATAGGATCTTGCAGGTGACTTAGGGTATCAGGAATTAAGAGAACTTTGTTAGCTATGCCTGATAAGTTAGAACCTAATCTAGCATGTGATGGAAGACTCAAAAAACTTCATTCTTGTCCATTCTTAGGCATTGGTTGTTTCCAATTTTGCACAAATTTTAAATCCTGCTGTACAGAAGAATTTTATGGATACTTTACATTGTTTTTAAAAAGGAAAATATGATTTAATAGGAGTATAATTTGTGACAAATTTGTACAATATGGAAAAGAATAAAGTAAAAAATGAAAATCACTACTACCTCAGTCACTTAGCAGTAAACACTGTTAAATTTTTGGTGTATTTATCTTCATTTAAAAAATAAAGATATTTACATTCATCCATGCCATTTGAATTATTTTTTATCCTGGGGTAATAGTGCGTTTTTATTAATTTACAAGAGTTATGTATATATTGTGAATAGCAAGAGAGGGTCTGTTTTATATATACCTATAATTCATCATTCACCTTTTAATTTTGTTTTTGTTTCAACTACTGAAGTCTGATCTATTACTGAATTAAATCTTTCAATATTTTCTTTTTAAAATTTAAACATTAATTTTACACTTAAGCAACTCATCCAAAAATGTAACCATTCACTAAGAAACTATAATTGTCTAATTTTCTCTTATTAAATTTTTAATACATTTTTCCATTGCATGTGGGATTGATTTTAGTGACGCTAAAGAATATGTAACTTAATTTTCAGCCCTAACAATAATCTACCTCCACTCCCACTGAAAACTATTTGATGAATAATCTATTCCTGTTGGACCAAATTTTGAAGGAGGAAGTTAGGAGTTAGAAGAAAAATGTTCAAAAAAAAAAAAAAAAGACTAGAAATGGAAAAATTATGTTCCCAGGGAAAGAACAGAGCCCAGAAATTGCAGTCAGTGACTACAGAGAGGGCAGAAGTAAAAGAGACAAACAGAGAGTGGGGTTCAGAGCACAAAATGTGCTGATCTCAGAAATTTAAATAGTACATGGAAACTGAAGATAACTATTCTCAATATGTACACAGATTTGGATCCAATTTCATTTTATAATATTCACCCTCCCAGTAATGATAAAGATAAGTTAAGGGAGATAAGTATCAAGCCAGAACAAATCATATGAATCTATTAAAATAAGCTTAGGGATTTTATATTCCAGGGAATATTTGAAAAAAGGGAACTAACAGAGGAATGGAAGCCTACAAAAGACAGAATGGAGGAGTTGCCAGATATGAGATATCAGGACCAAATGGTACCACATAAACTAGGGAGAAACTGTCTACAATGGTAAATGAGAGTTACTGTAGGCTAGGGAAAGAAACATTTTCCATTTTACCTGGTAATATAGAGGTAATATGCTTGCCAGAAACATTTTGTTTGAGTGGTAGAAAGAAGGCCACGTTTCAGTGCTGGTTCCTCAGTGGATTCCTGTGATATTGTCTGCTGGCATTTCTTTCTCTCTTGTCCTTAGAATTGTCACTATTTACCATTCTTATGGCTACTGGTAATCATTTTACCCTCTTGCAAAATTGACACCTTTGTCATTATATAATGGCCTTCTTTGTCTCTTCTTATAGTTTTTGTTTTGGAATCCATGTTGACTTCTATAAGTATAGCTACTCTTGCTCTTTTTTGGTTTCCATTGGCATGGAATATCTTTTTCCATCTTTTTACTTTCAGTCTGTGTGCATTTTATAGGTGAAGTATGTTTCTTGTAGGCAACATATCATTGGGTCTTTTAAAAATTCATTTAGGCACTCATCTTTTAAAGAGGTAAAAGAGAAACTTTTCATAGGTTAAAAAAAAACTTTAGCTAAATTAAATTTAAAAGAGTTTAACTGAGTAATAAACAATTTGCAAATCAGGCAGTCTCCCAAGCCAGAGTATCCTCAGAGACCCCAGCATAGCGACATGATGGAAGAAGATTTACGGACAGAAAAAGGAAAGCAAAGTACAGAAACAGCTAGATTGGTTACAGTTTGGTATTTGCCTTATTCGAACATAGTTCAAACAGTTGGCTATATTTGATTAGCCAACACTTGCTGAATTAGCACAAGTGTAGGCTACAGTCTGTTTACACTTCCACTTGTTATAGTTCACAATGTACAGAGAAACCTTTAGGCAGAACTTAAAATATGTAAGAAGGCAGCTTGAGGTTAAACTTGATTTAACACTATGGTACAGCCGCCACAATAATATAGAGCCTCTTGCAGCTGAATCAACAAATCTCTTCCCAACAACGAGGTGGGACAATTAGGAGAAAATCAAAGTCCCTGAAGAGTAGCTTAGAGGATAGGTAAAAGGGCATCTAAGGGCTTGTCAATCTATCCCCTTGATCATACAATTTTGGGGTGGCAGAGACCCATTTTAATGGGTCAAAAACATAGCAGGCAACCCAGAAGGAGGTTAATATTCTTACCTGCCACAGCAAGAATTACCCAAGGCTCCTCCAGAGACATGATTAGTTGTCCAATGGGAGCTGTGGTGGAAGGTCTCTGGCCTCATCACTCTTGGGCTTGTCTAGCTATTTCAGCCATCATTGGTTCAGGTGCCAGTGGCTCCCTTTGGAAGACTAGGTGATCACTCTCCCAATTTTCTTACAGTGTGCACAGTGATTTATGCCCAAGGCATGCTGACTCAGATGCCCAGTGTTGTGCTTCCTACCTTTCAGTTTCTTTTGTTCAGTCCAAGAGCCAGGAGGGCAACCCTATGTGGGAGGCGAGCTTAAGGCTGCAGCCAAGAGCTGCACCTTGTGGGAGGTCCTTCCTGCTCTTTCTGCTTCTCCTGCCTTGTCCCTGTTACTAAAAACTAAAAATGCCTTATCTAAAAGCTGTTCCATAGGAGTTTGAGGACTCATAGCTTCTTTTTGTAGTTCCTGTGGATATTGGGGCAGACTGAGTTATAAAATGTACTCCCAAAAGGGTTTGCCCTTCCCTTGAGGCAGGATCAGTGTTAGTATATTTCCTGATGGCCTCAACTAAATGCCCTTGAAACAAAACTAGATTTTTATCTTTGCCCTGAGAAACTTCCTTAACCTTCCATAGTTAACAGGCTTTTTCATACATTTCTCAGCCCTTCCAACCAAAGAGTGACCATATAATCTCTCCTCCCCAAGTCCTCACTGTCCCTTTGATAGTTCTACCCTGAATCTTGATCTGGAATTGCTATACTTCCTGTGTGATATATATTATGGTTTGGGTTGCAAGCCAATACCTCATCTGCATGGGTCCTAGCTGCCCCCAAAATGTGTTGTTTCTCTTCCACTGTACAGTGCAGAGACAACAAAACATGCTGACCCTGCCAAGTTAAACTATAGGTCAGAGTTAATTCCTCAAACTTATCTATGAATTTTCCTGGGTCTCCAGAGAAATGACCAAACTCCTTTTTGTATACGGCCAAATCAGACATAGAAAAGGGAACATATACTCTCACAGTGACTTCTTCCCCATTTGTCACCTCTCTAAGTGGACAAAAGTTTCCCTTTGGAGGTTCATAGGAGGCTCCACTACAAGTAGTACTTCCTGGGCTGAGTTCCTCAGGGAGTGGTGGGTATAGTGTGGGACTAGATGGGTAAAGAGGAGGGGACAAAGGGTTTCCAGTAGAATGTTCAGGTGGGCTGGAGGGAGAAAGGACCAACACATCTGAACCTTCAGAGCTGACAGAAGAAGCTTCTGCTCTACCCAAAAAATGCCCCCTGAAAGGGGGCGGGAGGGGGTTGCATTAAAGAATCACCTAGTATATCTAGCTCTTTTTCTTCTTTTCCCCCCATCAAACATGCACACACCTGCTGCAGGGTTTTATCCTGACTGAGCAGCAAAAATGCTTGAACATATGGTATTTCATCCCATTTTCCTTCCAGCTTACAAAACAAATCAAGTTGAAGTACAATATTAAAGACCGTAGTCCCAGTAGGAGGCCATTTCTCTTGTTTTTACAAATAATACCGAGATCAAACAGTATTACATAGAAACACCCGTCTTTTCATCTTAAGTCTATTCAGTTTAAACTGGTCCCAGTGTTCAAGAATACATCCTAGTGGTGAGTTCTTTGGAAATGATGCCGCAGTTCCCATGAATGAGGCAGGTGATGTTGAAAGAAAAGTTCCAAACCTGTGAGATTGTATTGTCACTGCCCAAGTTCCACTAAAAAGGATGAGAGGTTTTTAAGGCCAGCTACATTAATGAGGGGATCCCAGTCAAAAATTGAATTCTCTTATTCACATTATCCAAATAATATAGGTGAGCTGAGCCATGAATCTTAGATAAACCACAACGTGGACTTTGACAAAAATGTTTAATAAGGCAAGGGAAATGAAAAGGATTTAGATGGGAATGACCAGAGCAAGCAGGTTCTGGGCGATAGCAGTAGGGTGGATTGGATAAGCAAAGCCAGTTTGCCTGCATCCAAGAAGGAAATAAGTGTGTTTTTTTTATTTTTTTTAATTTTTTTCAGTTTGCAAAATGAAACAAAACAGCAAGGAGAAAAATCCCCTGATTACTATCCTAGTGCTTCTCAATCACACCTAGTCAGCATAGTAACAATAAAACATAACCACATCTATCTAATCTTATTGCCTGTAGCTGTTAAATATCAAATCTCAATCAGCAATTTTAGAGACGGAGCCTTCAATGCTTTTTGTTCCCAATGTTTCACAAACAAATGGACAGAAATTGGGAGGGACACAGGAGAAGAATAAGTTCAAATACAGTTAAATAAATTCTCCTGAAAATGACAGTGAAACAGAGACAGCAACCAAGAAATTGATTAGTGCAGCAAAGAGAACAAGGCTGATGAATACAAACAGCATAGCCTGTGGTGCCAAACCCGTTCTTAGCCAGGAGGGACTTTACTGAGAGGGGCTTCTAATCCCCTAAATCGTAGAAGTGATTCTAACCCTCTCAAGTTGGGCCTCTAACCCAAGGTCGGTCAAGTGTCTGTGCCTTTTATTGAGAGGAGCCTTTAACCCTCTTAGTCTTTAGGAGAGACTCTAACTCCCCTAAATTGGGCCTCTAGCCCAATCCCATTCTTTACTCAAGTATGCACCCCACTTACCCAAAGTCGTCCAATCAGTGCTGCAGTCTATTTCCTTTGGGTTGGGGGTTTCTTCAGTATCATCCATTGGGTGGTTTGCCAGAAATATGTTACCGGACAACCCCACTTACCCAAAGTTGCCAGAAATGTTTCAGGGAAGGGGTGCAGATCCAGACCCCAAGAGAGGGTTCTTGGATCTCATGCAAGAAAGAATTCAGGGTGAGTCCGCAGTGCAAAGTAAAAGCAAGTTTATTAAGAAAGTAAAGTGATGAAAAAACAGCTACTCCATAGACAAGACTAGGACGTTCCCGAAAGTAAGAGAAGGAACGCATCCACCCTGGCTACAGTGCTTGTATATACAGGGGAGATGTGCTCTGCTACAAGGGTTTGTGACAAAGGATTAAGTTTCTTCATTACTATATTTTGCAAAAAAACAGTATTATTATCTTTAAAGCAAAATTAGGAATGCTTTTGTTCCCCAGATATTGGGATATGTGGACACTCCCAAGTCTGAGTCTGTTTAATAAACATTATTAATTTGTTCCCTTAACTGTAAACATCTGGAGGCTAGGAATGCCTAACTTTCTAAGAAAGCAGCTCAGCAAGTCCCAGCCTCATTTTCCTAGCCCTCGTTCAAAATGGAGTCGCTCTGGTTTGAACGCCTCTGACATATATACAAAAAGCTAATTTAACCCAAGAAAAATTGAAGTACTACAATATTTAGTGTTTTTAAAGTAAAAATACCGTGGGTGAAGAAAAAAATTTAATGGGAACAGAGACCTTCTATTAGATAATGTGAATATGTTTTTAAGTAGAAATCAATTTTACCCGGAATCTCATGATGCCCTGGACCTAAGATGTTGTTTATCCTATCAAGAGGCCCTTGTATTGCTCTGTAGATGGATATTGTATACCTCATCACATTGCTGATTTTCATGGATGTGCTGTGGAGGCCTTGACCCCAGGCAAACTGCATTCCTCTGAGGTTAACACAAGCAGGGCTTTATGTACAGCATTGTACAAGGGACAATGACTGCAGAGTAAATGCTGAGGGAGCCAGCTCATCACTTTCTAGGCAGCCTTAGTCTGCAGTAGGCAAATGTATCTCAAGACACAGAATTCCAAACTGTGAGAGAAAGAAAAACAACATCTTATATTTTCCAGTGTCTTTATCTTTTAGTTGTATATCCTTAGAAATGCCTTGAAACAACCAAAAATTAAACCATTATCCCAAACAACACCTCAGAATGGTAGTATTTACTAAACTTGGTTTAGATTTAATGCCAAAAACTAGTTTTGAGACAACCAAGAGCTGTCCTTTCATTATGAATATTCAAATGACCAGTTCCTGAGTAACTGACATTATTAAGTTGGTCCAATTAAATAAATACTATGGAGTTCCTAAGGTGGAAGAGATATATTACATATGTATACTGTATTTGTATTTTTAAAGATTAAAATATATATGTATTTATAAAAATATCCTTTATTTTCCATTTATTTTAAATCTAAAAATAAAACAATCATTCAGGGAAATGAATCAGTCTTGAAGGACTGGTAGAATTGCAATGCGTGAAGAGAGAAGGATTAGCCATCTACAACCAGAATGAACATGGCATTTTTTAGAAGAATAAAGAGATTGGGCTTTCTACTATCTGTTGGGTTAGAGGGGAGTGAAATAAATAGTCTGGACTAAAGGATGGAAAATCTTAAAAGTAGAGCAAATCAATTTGCCTACAGAATGCCCTTGAATAGTATATGTGTGTTTGAATGGAATAATAAAGGTTATAGTGACTGTGGCAGAGAGATGGATTTGGGGAGATGTTGAATGAAGTAAAGGGCATTAGGTAGCAGTTGATTGCAGGAATCCATGGACCGTATAATGAATATCTTAACTCTGATGGCTGTGACAGGGAAAATAAAATGGAGAGGACAGATAGAAGTATCAATTCATAGGGAAAAATTAGTTGTTTCCAACTGTCCTTTAAATCTGTCATTAAGTAAAAAAATATATGGTCAGTCTTTCTAACCTATAGTATTTTTCAAAACTTCACTTTTTGGAGAATTGTATACGTACACAAAAACAGATACAACGTTATAATGAACCCCAATCACTCAACTCCAACCTGCAGGCAATGTTGCCCTATCTATATCCTTATCTACTTCCCCCTTCTTTTGATTTACAGTTTGCAATTCCAATATTGTATCCCTTTTTTATTTTGTTACTTGTGTTGACATTTAACATGAGCTCTACTTTGTTAAAAAAATTTTAAGAACATAAGACCTTTTGTTAGTCATAGGTACTATGTTTTACAGAAGATCTCTGAAACTTTATTTATTTCCTGTCTCTGTAAATTTATACAAGATTTATAAAAACTCCTTATATGTGCCTTCTACCATCCTTTGGTAATACCATTCTATTGTCTACCTCTACACCACTGGCTATTTTAGAAGCATCTTATGTGTAAGAAAAATCATGCAATATTTGTCCTTTGTGATTGACTTATCTTACTTGGGGTAATGTCTTCCAGATTCATCCAAGTTGTCACAAAAGACAGGATTTTCTTCTTGAAATATTTATTTATTTATTTATTTATTTATTTTTGAGATGGAGTCTCACTCTGTCACCCAGGCTGGAGTGTAGTGGCACAATCTCGGCCCACTGCAACCTTCACCTCCTGGGTTCAAACGATTCTCCTGCCTCAACCTGCAGCTGGGACTAGAGTCGGGTGCCAAGACGTGTGGCTAATTTTTGTATTTTTAGTAGAGGGGGTTTTCACCATTTTGGCCAGGATTGTCTCCAACTCCTGACCTCAGGTAATCCACCTGCCTAGACTTCCCAAAGTGCTGGGATTGCAAGTGTGAACCAGCATGCCCAGCCAGGATTTTCTTTTTTTAAGGTTCTATTTTAGGTGTATAGCAAATTTCTGTATTCTTCATTTGTAATGGACATTTGTGTTGTTTCCATATCTTGGCTATTGTAAATAATGCTGCCATGAACATAAAAATGTAGCTGTCTCCCCAAAATCTTAATTTCGGTTCTTTTGGATAGATACTCAGAAGTGAAATTGCTGAATCATATGGCAGTTCTATTGTTAAGGTTTTGAGACACCTCCATACTGTTTTCTATAGCAACTGAACCATTTTACATTCCTACCTACAGTGTACAGAGATTCCAATTTCTCCACCTTCTTTCTAATATTGGTTATCTTTTATTTATTTGTTGTTTGATAATAACCATTTTAACAGGTATATGATGATATCTTATTGTGGTTTTGATTTGCATTTCCCTAATTTGCATTTCCCTAATGATCGATCGATCTATCTGTCTATCTATCTATCTATCTATCTATCTATCTATCTATCTATCTATCTGTTTTTATGCCAGTACCATACTGTTTTAAACACAGTAGTTTTTTAAATATATTTTAAAATCAAGAGTGTGATATCTCCAGCTTTGTTTTCTTCTTCTTCAGATTGTTTTGTCTATTTGGGGTCTTTTATGACTTGAAATGAATTTCAAGATTTTTTTTTTTATTTCTGTAAAGAATACCATTGGGATTTTGACAAAGATTGGATTGAATCTGAAGATTACTTTGCATAGTGTGCACATTTTAACAATATTAATTCTTCTCATCTATAAATCTGAGATATCTTTCCATTTATTTGTGTGTGCTTTAACTTCTTTTATCAGTGTCTTACACTTTTCAGTGAATATGTTCTTCACCTCCTTGGTTAGATTTATTCCTATTTTTTTTATGTTATTGTAAATGGGATTGTTTTCTGAGTTTCATTTTCAGATGTGTCATTGTTAACGCACAAAAACTGAACTGATTTTTTATGTTAATGTAGTATCTTGCAAATGTACTAAAATTATTTATGCATCCCATCACTTTTTTGTAGATTCTCTGGAGCTTTGTACATACAAGATCATGTCATCCCCAAACATGGATAATTGTACTTCTTCCTTTCCAATTTGGATGCTTTTTCTTGCCTAATTTGGAGTTCCAATACTTCGTTGAACACAAGTGGCAAAAGTGTGCATCCTTGCATTGTATTAGCTTTTTTTACTGCTGTAACAAATTACCACTAATTTAGTGGCTAAAAATAGCACAAATTTATTATTGTACAGTAGGTCAGAACTCTGACACAGGTCTTATTGTGCTAAAATCAAGGGTGTTCCTTTCTAGAGGCTGTAAGAGAAAATTAGTTGCTTGCCTTTAGCAGCTTCTAGAGGCCACCCACATTTCTTGGCTCATGACCTCTTTCTCTGTCTTCGAAATCTACAGAGGTTGGTTGAATCCTTTTCAAGCCACATCACTATGACATTGCCTTCTGCCTATTTTCTTCTACTCTTAAGGACTTAGTAATTCGATGAGGCCTATCCAGATAATTCAGTATAATCTGCCTTCTAAAGGTCTTTATAAAGTCCCTTTAGCCATGTAAGAAAACATATTCATAGGGACTGGGGACTAGGACATGGGCATTTTGGGGGAGCCCATTATTCTACCTACCACAGTATCTTTGTGATTTGTGTGAATAATCTTTTTCTGGTCCATATGGATTCAGTTGTAATAATATAATATTGATAAAGCATTGAACAGTATATTTTGTCACTGCAGAATAAATTTGTGTGTATTTGTTTAAACATGAATCTACTGTTCTGTAGAAATTTTGAGTCACTGTCTGTTTCTTAGAACTCAATTTTAAGTATTATCCACCAGCTGCAGTAACAGAACCAAAAAAGTTAATATATTTTGGGAGGGAAAGTTCACACCATGGGGTTTTAGGCTTGGAAGGCAATGCATTTATGTGATAGCGTTAACAGACTTTCATGTAATATATTCATTAGAATGCAAGCAGACAAATCTTGGTATTTACAGGCATAAAGGTCATAATTTTGACTACTTTTATTTTATCATGAAAGTCACTATGACATAGTAATTTGAAATTTTACTTAGGCATCACAATTCTATGAAGCTGATAAGCAGAAGCATCACTTAAGCTTCCTAATTTTTGCTTTGCCAGTCTGTCATTTGGGAATAACAATAATATCTACACTAGAAGGCAGTCATGGTAATTAAATTTTATAATGCTTATAAGGTTGTCAGAAAACTTTAAACAGATAATAATTGTTGAACAAATATTAGCTTTTATTTTTATTTGCTAGTGAGTAATCCTGGATGATGCCTGCATGTACACTTTCATGTGGTTTTGTTGTTGTCCACTCATATCCTATTATATATTTTGTGAAGGAAACCATGTACATTTAATAGCATCCACAACTTTGGGTAATTTTGAAAACTTTGGACCAGGGCATAGTGATTAGGAATATCTATTTGCAGCCAGTAAAATGTTGGCCACTCAAAATAAATCACATAAAAGGATTATAAATTGATTTACTCCAAGGCCACTTTTTTGGTTTTGCTCTTTGTTGGGGTCTGTGACAAATTCTTTTTAAAATGTTGAGAGATAATTTTTTTTTTGTTTGTTTGTTTTTGCAAAAAACTAAACACCATGTGGAAGTTATTCCGTTGACTAGAGCTGGGCTTCCTATTTTGGACCAATGAGGAAGGATGAATGTGGAGTACTGAGACTCAACCCATTACTGTATATTAGAATCACTTGCAAAGTTTTGGAAACTGTAATTGTATAGGGAGTTCATATGTCAGAGATTCATATTCAGCTATCTGGAGATAGAGAACAGGCATGTAGATCATTAAAAACACCCACAGGTGATTCTGATGGATAGCCCAGAATAAGAACCATGGCTTTAGTACAATTAAAGCAGAATCTTCAGGTTGTAATATCGGCATCAGTAATTTTTAAATCTTCCCAGATTATTTTAAGGTGCAGCCAACATTGAGAACCTTTGCTTTTTTTTAATGAGACTACACAAGATCTGAAGATGTTCTGTTAACATTTTGAGGAATGACTCAGCCTCAGGTGGCTGCTGTTAAGGAAGAAATTCATGGAAATGTGAAGGCTTATGTTCAAGTGTGTTTACTAAGATACCACCATCTTCTTACTTCATTCTATCTGATCTGAGCACCTTGAGTGGAATGTGGTATGGAATGTGTATTTACAAGACAGTAGTCTGTTGCCTGCAATGGAAGCAAGATATCCACAATGGCATGCTGGTGTTGTTGGGAGAGAAGGGATTGTGGAAATGACAAGGAGGAGTGAATGATCTCTCATAAGTGTACTTGAATTATTGAGAGATTACAGAAGATTAAAATAGAACATTAATATTATGGTTTCTCCTATACTCAAATATCTTTTCTGCAATCCTTCATCATTATTTGAAAGTCAGTGGATTTGCTAATACTCTCTGCCTGAGGATTTCCTAAATTTTTGGCTCCTGCATTTGCTCTCATGAATAGTAGAAGAGAAAGGACTAACATTTGTGAGGAAAAAATAAGCATTAAGAGAAAAAGGAGCACTTGAGAGATGGATCTAAATCACTACCATATACATAAGTAAGTACCATTAGTTATATAAGCATCATTTACACTGGTCAAATATTCTTATCATTTCTTTCCTCCTGTTTTAGCCCTCTTCTGATAATCTGGTAAAAGCTATGAACCTCTCCTAGAAATGCACATATCCACATTCCCAGAAAGGTTTGCATATACATATATATGTTTAAAGTCCTCATTGAGTTATCAATAGACTACTCAGTATTACACAAATGCAAATCATTGCCTACTTCTCATTCTTACTCCACTATTAGCTGTAGCTGTGCAATGTATTAAGAGTCAAGAAAATTTCGATGTTAGATTTTGTGAGAGGTAAGTATTAGGGATAAGTGTGAACATTAGATTAAAAAAAAACTCTTTTCATGCTTCATTTGAATCAATTATTACTTGAGAAGGTTAAGAAATGCCCAAGAATTCTGCCATTTTGGTATAGGCAGAGTGATCAAATCTTAGAACAAGAAGTGAAAACAGTAAAGTGTGGAGAGCAGAAAGACATGAGAATTATTGAGGAACGGGATGGAGGATTAATAAATGTAATTCTGTTATTGTTCAAAACTCTGTAATTCTCTGATAATTTTAATTTGTCTTGGAGGTTCCAGAAACTTAAGTAACAATCAGAAGAACAAAGAGGAATCAAAATTTTCCTACCCAAACGTCTTATGTTTCTTCAGATCCTTTTGTAAAATGCAAGAGCAATAAGGAATAGTCAGATCATTGATTGCATGTGTTGGAAATACTGTGCCTGAAATCAGTACACAAGTAAAGAATATGCTAGAGGGGGAAATAGGAAGCTCTAGATATTGAAAAGGGGTTCTTAAAATGTAAGTAAGGCAGCCTATAGTAGAGAAAGTAATGGGCTTTCTTAATTATAATTTTTATTTTATTGCCTTATTTATATATTTTATTTTTTTTAAAGGCAGAGTCTGGCTCTGTCACCCAGGCTGGAGTGCACTGTTGTGATCACGGCTCACTGCAGCCTCAACCTTTTGGCCTCAAGCAATCCTCCCACCTCAGCCCCCCAGGTAGCTAACACTACAGTTGTGTGTCACCATGCCCAGCTAATTTTTACTTTTATTTTTTGAAGAGATAGATTCTTGCCATGTTCCCCAGGCTGGTCTTGAATTCATGGGCTCAAGTGCTGCCTCATGCCTTGGCCTCTCAAAGTGCTGGGATTTCAGGGTGAGCCACAGTACCCAGTCCCAATTAGAGTTATCTTTCTAAGGCTCAGTAATAATCCACCCTTCGAGAAGTAAGGGGCATACACTTTTCCACAGGAATTCCTCGGCTTATTCATTTGGGTGGTATTGAAGTTGTGCTCCTTACCTGTGCCCCCACAAAAGCATTCTATTTCTTCTTATATGTGGCACTAACTATACTGTCCTAACATCAAACGCATGTCTTCCTCCCAGACTACTTCTTTATATTCCCTCCTACTCTCTGTCTACAGTAGTTTTTAACACACAGTAAATCCTAAATAAATGTGTCTGTTGAATGAAATTGAATTGATCAGAATTAGACCTTAATGACAAAATACAATTAATTCTTACATGCCTTCCTCAAAATGTTGTTCAGAATGCACAAAATAATTAAACTCTTAAGCAATGAAATACCAATTTTAAATAAAAACATGGGAGAAATATCCCATGGATGTCCTTTTGGATGCTTTTTCACAGTCTCCTAAACATAAAATTTGGAACTTCTTTTGTGCAATTAGTCTTTCAACATAGATAAGCATAGATCTGGCTGGGGTTTTTGCAGAAGTAAAATTTTTTTTAATCTCATATTTATGATTTCTTCTGAGAATATCTAGCTGAAATGATGACATTTGTGCAGTTTATTAGCAGTCAGCTACAAATGTATTGGAGTAGTGTTATGTAACACTAAATAGTTTGAATCCCTAAAGGGACAGCAAAGATTTTTTTCGGCTGACATGTCTTATTAGTCAAAACTCTTAGGAAATCCTCTAAATAACCCATTCACTAAAAACCATGGCTTAAAAATCCTAGTTTAATTTTTTCCAAGGAAGTACTGAAAGTTTTAACATTATAAAATACAAAGCAACCTAAGTGGAAATCAATCATCATGACATTTGCCAAAGTCTTAATTAATAATTAAGAGAAGACCGAAGAATAATATTTCCTTTTTTATGATCTCTTAGTATAATTTTGGAGTTTGACACACAAGCAAACATACATATGCTAAGAGGAAAAAGAAATGTGGAAGATACTGTAGGTTGATTTGTTCAACCCTACATCCCAACCTATTTTTGTCTTTTTTAATCTCTTCTATAGAGGCTAAATAAACATCTTTTGCAGTCAGGAGTGCCACATGACTCAATGTTGGCCAATGAGATGTGAGCCAAACCCTACGGTAAACTTTCTCTAGCACCATCATACTTCTTTCTTTAAACCCTGAATTTCCCAAAGAAGTATTTGTCTTATAATAGTGAATAAAAGGCCAAGAGAATCACACAGATAGCAGCCTGGGTATTTCGAGCAACTACATTATTGTCTACAGTTAATTACCAGTAGACTTCTTGTCTCAATAGTATTTCCTTATTGCTAAGCCACTGCAAATTGAGTTCTCTGTTTCTTGAAGGGTAACTCACTCTTAACTGATGCATCTATTTCAATAGTGCAATCTACCTTGGTAGAGAATTATGGTTCCAATATAATGGCTTATGTTCTTTTTTTAAAATGTGTATTTTAAATCATCTTCTAAAAGGCTAGTTTTTTTAGTATTATCAGTTGACACACTTTGTTTTGCTGTCCTCACTCAGGTTTCCATTACGCCTTGATATTTACTCCTCCTAAGAGCTATGTAGATGTTTATTTGATACTGCAGTCCGAACCATGTCTTCCTTTAAGTGGACTGCTGTGCCTTAAGGCATCCCCCTTTTCTGCCTTGCCTCTTATGCTTCTTCTCAGCTTTACTTGGGTCTTTTCCTTGAGATTCTCCAACAACAAAGGCATCCAAATGCATTGTTCATATAAATGTGAAATGAAAAGACTGTGTGCCATGAACAGTTCAAGTTTATTCCTTAAGTTCATGAAGAATTATGACTGAACTCAGACAAAATATTTCCTTATAAGTAATATTACACCATATAAAATAAATTTTTCATCAATGAAAATCATAAAATATAAATAGAATTTTCTCCCATATATTTATATACTATAATGAAATTTTTTTTTAATGTGAAGGTTAGTTCATAGGTTAGAAACTTATGTTTGACAACTCTGTTATCTTAAGCAGCATTCAGAATATTTGTTCCTTGGTTGTAGAGAAAGACGCTATTTTCTCTGGAATCAGAAGGCTTTTATGTTAGGTAAATAATATAACAAGGTATTAATAAATAATAACAACAGTTCACTTTAATTATATGTTTACTTCATAAAATAAGTGTATGATCTCATTCAATATTTAAAAATATTGTGAAGTACATAAAATAAAAATTTAGTCTCTGTTGAATGGACAAATGAATGCATGAATCTTTGAGCTCATTTTTTTTTTCAACTGTGAATTGGAAGATATACTAAGTTGAATACTAAGACATGTTTTCTGCCTTCATATATATTTGAGTAGATGAGTGAGTAAATAAACGTGAAAATAAAAATAATTATAAGTTTTATTAAGTGCTATGAAGGAAACAAAGAGAGCATGTGCTAGAGATAAGGGGTATGTAACAGCATGTTCTTAAATAAGGCAATTAGCTGAGGACATTAGTCACAGAGTCAGCTGATCATTGATGAATCAAATCATATTCACCTCTTCTGCCTCCTGAGCTGGTGCTGGGTCAACTACTTTATTCTGATATACAGGCAAAATTGTGTACTGCTCCTTAAAAATAAGTTAGGCTGTTTGAGAAATAACATCAATTTTTTTCAGGTCCCAGATTGTTCTTGAAGTTGGACAAATGGTCAGGAGTAACGAGGGACTGACTTTCGTTGCCCTTCCACAATTTGGGAGATACTTAGAGTTACTTCAGCATTTGGTATTGTAAAAAGACATCCATTGGTCTTGAAGTGGAGAATTTGAAAACAGTTTCCTAAGAAGCACTGAAAAACGGCTTCTTAAAAAGCACTGAGTTTCGTTTAAGCCTTGTGGCACCAGAGTTCCTATTAGTTATATAGCAACGACATAATTGGATCTTTTGTATCATTGCCTCTATTTTTTAAACATTAAATTTTATTAAGCATTTTTCATTTTCAGGTGAGAATACAAGACAAAGTGTTCATTTTAAAAGTTAATTCTGTGACCAGGCTTGTGGTTGAACTGTAAAGTTAGAAGTTAATTTACACATTCAGGATTTCTGTTTGCAAAGACCATTTGTTTTTTTTCCAACAGAGTAGGGAAAGCAGCTGAGCAAAATGGAATTCGAGTTTTTCTAAAGGGTTGTTGTAATTACAGGAGTTTGGTACAATTATGTCTATTTACTCGTCCCGACACTTGGTTATCTCCCTTGTGACCCTGTGGAGCCTGAGGTAATGCATTCTGCATGGTAGTTTGGGTCTGAGAAGGTTCTAAGAACTTAGTGACAATTATGCATTGTGCTTCATTATTTATCACACTGGGGTAACGTGAATCTCTCTGATGTTCACTGCTAGCTGATCTGAGGCCCCTGTTCACAAGGAAAGTCATGAGGAACCCTTATCCTACTTTCAAAACATTCCCTGCCTCCACCATTTTCATTTTATTCAGTAGGGATAATGTGCTTATGACTGGGAACAGCCATTCTGTATTTTAGCTTGACTCTGCTTTAAACTAGTAGTTGTGCTGTACATGATGTACCTTGTGTTACCAGAAATTAGGGATATTTGCTCTGGAAAATTTTCACAACTTCAAAGTGTAAATGAGCAGCCAGAAATGTTTCTACGAGGTCAGCTGCGTTCCACCAACACCGGAAGCCTGTACGTATCTGATGTTATAAATAAACAAGAGACATGATGTTTGAAAAAACGTGGTTTTCCTTGACCTGTGCAAAATTGGTTGGAATGTTTCTTTAACATTCCCACTTGCCTTTCAAGCTGTGGATTAATGTAAAATTCCAAGATTTTTTAGGAACCAACGTTTCCATTTTCTACTTGATGAAGAAGCTTTGGAAAGAACAATTGCTTCATTTAAAACTTTTCTAAAATCAATACTGAACAAAATTGTATTTACATGCATACTTATTCAGCTTGGGTATTTTCAACTTAGAGAACTTAAATTCTAGACCCAGTAAAAAATAAGGAATGCTAAATGTAAGAAACAAAGATTCTAGAACATTCTAGTCCCCTGGTGGTATTTTCTGAGTGAAAAGGAAGCTATAGAATGTGTAGCAGGATGAGCCGCAGACAAAACTCCTCAGACACTGAGTTAAAGAAGTAAGACGTTTATTCGGCCGGGAGCATTAGCAAGACTCCTGTCTCAAGAGCCAAGCTCTGTGAGTGAGCAATTCCTGTCCCTTTTAAGGGCTCACAACTCTAAGGGGGTCTGTGTGAGAGGGTCGTGATAGATTGAGCAAGCAATGGGTATGTGACTGGGGGCTGCATGTACCGGTAATCAGATCGGAACAGAACAGGACAGGAATTTTCACAGTGCTTTTCCATACAATGTCTGGAATCTATAGATGATATAACCGGTTAGGTCAGGGGTCGATCTTTAACTACCAGGTCCAGGGTGTGGCGCCGGGCTGTCTGCCTGTGAATTTCATTTCCGTCTTTTAGTTTTTACTTCTTCTTTCTTTGGAGGCAGAAATTGGGCATAAGACAATATGAGGGGTGATCTCCTCCTTTATTCCCCTCACTTTGAGACTCTCACTCATTTTATTAGTGGGAGTTATCACTTTCATCTTCACTATCTATGTCTTCTTTCATGACAGATCAGTAGTGATTTATGTAGTACACATGTGCTGAAGCATTCTGGCGAACTAGAGTAGCGATGAAACCTTTTACCATTTGAATGAGTACAGGTAGTAAACAAGGGATCAGCAAGCAGGTTCCTATTTCTAATTCTTATTATAAGAGTTTTAAATCTTTCTAGCACTGGGAACCATTATTAAACATGGCTTCAGGGTCAAATCCGTGCCACACTTGTACAGGCACATGTGCCAGTTTCATCATGTCTTTAACTATATGTTTGATTACTTGCCCCTGATCACCTACGTGCAGGCAGCAATTAGTAAAGTTAAATTTTCCACAGACTTCTCCTTAGCTGCTAGCAAGTAGTCGAGAGTCAACCTATTTTGATAGATAGCATTTCTCATCTTAGTTTCTTGCCAGGCCAGAATAGTCAAGGCTCTGCCAGTCCTATTAGTGATTATTTCTAAGATAGCTTGTAACCGTATGATTTGGTTGAACATGTAAATGGGGGTCCGGTATCCTTATGCACCATTTTGTGGCTAAGTAGCAGGCCTATAATATTGTATGATTCTCTCAGGGGGCTATTTATTATCTTTCTTCTTCTTACTTATTTATTTATTTTTTGGCTAACACTTTACTCGTATTGTTTATGAGCCCTCACCAGTCTTCAGTTCTTAATTTTATTTTAAAAACTGTGGTCATGGGAGGCTCAGATGGGTCATAACACACATCAGGTTGGTCATTTCCTGGGCTATATACCTTACATAGAATAACATTATATGAATAAATTTTTTTTTAGAGTTCCAGTACACTTATAATAACTGTAAAATAATAGGACCGTAGTGACTTTTTGTCCTACCTCAGTGACTTGATGTATACACTGGAACAGCCCTCAGTCTGAGGAAGGTCAATTGAAGTCCTTACTGTACAAGTACAAATTTTAAGGCAAATGAGTCTCACGATGAGTTTTCTCATGCTTCAGCCGTGCGTGGACCAGTCAGCTTCCGGGTGTGACTGGAGCAGGGCTTGTTGTTTTCTTCGGAGTCACTTTGCAGGGATTGGTGAAGCTGCTCCCATCTATGTACAGCTCTCAGTATACTGATGTTTAAGGATGGTCTCAGAGTTTGGGCCCACTAGAATAAACTAAGTCCAATACCTCTACACGGTTATATTTAACTGGGCTCTCTGTTACCAGGAGCAAGGTGGCAGGGTTTAGGGTGTTGTAAACTTCAATGGTTATGTGGGGATTTTCACAGAGCACACTTTGGTATCTAGTTAGTCTATCATTCGTTAGTTAATGATGTCCTTTGGTATTTATTAAAGTCACCACAGCATGTGCTAACAGGGCCATTGCTGCCAGGGCCCTTAGACATGGGGGCCAGCCTTTGGAAACCCCATCTAGTTGTTTTGAGAGATAGGCCACTGGCCTTGGCAAGGGCCCTACAGTCTGGGTTAAAACTCCAACTGCATTTTTTTTTTCTTTCTGATACATAGGGTGTAAAGGGTTTTGTCAGGTCAGGTAGCCCCAGGGCTGGGGTCAACATGAGTTTTTTTTTTTTTTTTTTTTTTTAAACTCATGAAAAGCTTGTTGCTGTTGGTTGTAATAGATGTAGTTCATCTAATCTATATTTTTATTAACTGTCACCCACTAAAATATTGACTTAAATCCTGTAGCTATTTGATTTCAAGCTTTAAATTTATGGGGCTCCAGTTGCATCTAAATAGATGTGAGAGTTGAAAGACCCATAAGGGGCTTCTCTCGCTTGACGATGTCTTATTTTTTCTCACTCTGGTTGATGAAATACCAGGGTGAGAGAGATAGCCAAATGAACTAAAGCACAAGTGCCACTCTAGTTATTCAGCGGAGTGCCCAGTAAAGGTCCACCACAATACCACCACACATCCGCTCAGGGATGAACAAGGGTCGACTGATTGATAAGCTCTTGAAAATTCTCAAGCTCATCGCATCCCTTCAGGTCTCCAAGGAATGCTAAGTTTCCTCCCTGTCATGAGAGACATGAAGTGAACTTAGTGTTGGGAGACGGAAGCTGGATGGCCCTCAGTGGCTGACCTGCAGGGTGCCGGACTTCGGGATATAGCAGAGAGAGCTTGATATGAGTTATTACTCCAGGCTGTAGAATCCTGGAAAAGAGCTACCATGCAGCCTATGCCTGGTCAACTGGAGGACCACCTTAGTGGAAAGGGGACAATCTGGGCCTCTGGCCTACCATGTGCACAAGCATAACAATTGCTTTTGTTTAACATGCAGATGGAATATTTGATCCATTTTAACCAGGCATTTGCATCTTGGTATCCTGTCTTAATTGCTAAAGTTTGTTTTAAGTCTTTAACTTCTATGATCCTCTAGTAAAATGAATGTATGATTTTAGGAAATTACAAAAACCTGTTGGGGCAGTCCATCCTTGCTCTTTAGTGGTCCACAGAATGTTGGACCAACTACGGCATAAAAGCTCTACATTGGGGGGCAAGGCTCCTGGTTGGCACTGGGGTCTGTTTCGAAATCTCCCCGGATTAAACGGTCCTAGTTTACTAATGCCCAGTCTAAGGAGTGTCAGGAGGGACAGAAATACTTTTCTGAAGTAGAAAGCTGTCTTTGACTTGGCAAGTCTCCACAGGGTATAACAAAGCAAGCATTAAATGCAATAGTTTGAGGCAAAATTGACTTGGTTATGTTAATAACTAGATGGTCAGCAATAGAACAAGGAAAGAAGAAAGAGTAATAGAATAGGTGAAAAGAGTTAATTTTTTCTTAGCTTTAGTTTGGTAGGGTTTTCCCCTGGGACTATGGCCCACAACTCTGGAGGAGGTGGCACTTTCTTGACTCGGGTGTGATGAGACCATCCTTTTTTGCTGTATGAACAGCAGCCTTAGTGGTTAGCAGCACAAGGTAGGGTCTTTCCCAGGCTGGCTCAAGTTTTTCTTCTTTCCACCTTTTGATGAGAACATAATCTTCAGGCTGGTGCTGATTTACCGGAAATTCTAAGGGTGGTACATGTGCTAAATGACTTTTAGTTTTTGAGAGAAAGGAAAGTGAAAGATAAACCAAGTATATAATTTTTAAGAAATTGACCTTTTGTTTTAAACGTGGGAACCTTGGCAGTGGACTTTATAGTCCTTAGTGTCTTTTTACTGAGAAATTTCCTTTAGCACCTATTTTTATTAGTTTTTAAACCAAAGAAAGTCAAATACCATTTTACATTTAACAATGCTCCCTGTATGATTTTTATACCAGATAAGTTAAATTTTACCTTTATATTAGTGTGTTATTAATGTTAAACTTAATTTTAATAAAACTTTGTAGACATATTTATCTAATTTTTAATATTTGACTATAAGGTAGAATTTTATAGACTCTTTTTAACCTTTTATAATTTTTGCTAAAGAGTCGGTTGATACTTTAAAAAAAATCTGTTTTGCTTTTATTTTAATGTCCAATTTACAGAAAAACTGGATGATACCGCTTTAATTTTAGCCAATGTTTACACACAGAATTTTGTTTTCAATTAACATTTTAATACTTGATTCAACCTTTAGAACAAAATATACGTATTTTTAACCTTTTAATGTAGGTAAAACTTTACATTCTTATGCCTCCTTATAATTCTTCTATTAAAAGTATATTTTACTTTTTTTATATACCTTGCACATAAACTGTTTCTTTAATAGTTTTACATTTAGGAGGCCTAATTACTTTTAAATTATACAACATTTCTTGCATGAATTTCCTTTTATAACCTTTTTTTTTTCATGACTTTCGCAGGCAATTCTTTGACATGCTTCAATTTTCTGACTTATTACAAATATTTCTTTCTTTAAACAACCAGCTAACTTATTTCAGGACAAGAATTTGCCATATAATACCCTTTTTACATAAATTCCACCCCCCCTTTTATCCTTTTTTTTTTTTTTTTTTTTACGATGATAACCATTCTTTTCCAAAGTGAACTTCTTTTATGTCTGTGGAGTAGACTAAGGCCACAAGAATAGAAGTTACCATAAAACATGTTACACTGTTAACTTTTAGCATACTTTAGTTTTGCTGAAAACCTTGTAAGTTTGGAATTTTAATTATCCTTTGCTATTAACAAGACGTTGTTTTGTCCAAATTAACTTAGAATTGGTATAGATGGCTTTTGTTTTTTTCTAACAGAATAGCCCCATACTGTAAGATTTTTGAGTTAGTAAGCTACTTTTTTGCTTTTATGATTTAGGATATTTCTGAACTGAACTAGTGAGGTGTGCTCACAATGAGGTTTCCTTTAAAAGTTATTATCATTATTATTATTATTATTATTATTACTATTTTACTTTTTTTGTGTTAGCAAAGCATTTGCCACTACAGATTGAATGCATTTGGGCCATCTGCGGGTTAAGGATTTTTGATAGGAAGGCCTCAATGCTTTCAGGATACTCCCTTGTTTATACTGACAACAAAGTGGTATTGGAGTGTTATAGGGTTATGGAGAATACCATCAATTATCAATCATAGGTTTTAAATTTACCTTGGCTTTTAAAGGAATAGATACATTTTTTTCTTAACTACTTTTATATCTCTCTCTTTCTCTTCCTTGTCTCTCTCTCTCTCTCTCCTCTCTGCCCCTCTCTCTTCTCTGTCTGTCTCTCTCCTCTCTGTCTCTCTCTCTCTCTTTCTCTGCCTCTGCCAACCGCTTATGCTGCAGTTCTCTCAACCGCTGTGGAGGGATCTAAAACCAGTGGTAACCAAGCATCTATGTACAGGAACTGGTCTGGGTGCCCTGGATTTACAGGTTACCTTGTGCTATACCTTTGAAACAAGGGACCTCTTCCTTCTGATGGCCAACCTACCTCCAATGCTGGCCAGTCTATTTTACATAAAGTTCTAAGCTTTCCTGGTGTCATAGTCTCACTTAAATCCCTTTTTGAAATTTTTCAATGTAGTTCCTAGTAGGGTGGGCTTATTTGTGCCTGACCCATGCTTCTTCGAGACAAAACACCACACTCACATCACATGCACACCACAAAACAAAGAACGGGTGAAAAGGGCATACACACACTTTTACAGTTTACACCAAACCAAAATCAAAACCAAAATCAGAGTATCCAGAAATTCAAGCCAGGACAAAACCAAAACCAAAGTATCAAGCAATCCAAGTCAAATAAAAAACGAAAACCAAAGTGCCAGTACGGGCACGCTGTGGGTGATTGGGTCATGCTTCCACTCAAATGGAGTAGGCAAGTTCCCAAGACCAGTCCTGTCAAGCAATTCAAACTAAGTCAAAACCAAAACCAAAACCAAAGTGCCAATAAGCGCACGCTGTGGGTGATCAGGCCACGTTTCCACTCAAATGGAGTGGGCAAGTTCCGAAGACTAGTCTTACCAAGTTTCAGATGTACAGATTCCAAGTACCAATTCCTTCCCAGTGTTCAGCCACTGCGTTGATCCTCTACGGGGGCCTGCCACACAATGCTCTAGTGAGGCGTCCCACCAGGGCAAATGCCTATCCAGGAGCACTCTCAGGATCTGTGTTGCTCAGGCTGGCCAGAGTTCCTGTCAGGAATGTTCCACAGGGCAGGTTTAAGTCACCTAAGGAGCTGCTGTGACCATCCGCCAATCACCTCACTTCCCAGTCAGGAAACCAAGAAATGTAGCAGGACAAGCCACAGACAAAACTCCTCAGACACCGAGTTAAAGAAGGAAGAGGTTTATTTGGCCGGGAGCATCGGCAAGACTTCCGTCTCAAGAGCTGAGCTCTCCGAGAGAGCAATTTCTGTCCCTTTTAAGGGCTCACAACTCTAAGGGGGTCTGTGTGAGAGGGTCGTGATCGATTGAGCAAGCAGGGGGTATGTGATTGGAGGCTGCATGTACTGGTAATCAGATCGGAACAGAACAGCACAGGAATTTTCACAGTGCTTTTCCATACAATGTCTGGAATCTACAGATAACATAACCGGTTAGGTCAGGGATTGGTCTTTAACTACCAGGCCCAGGGTGTGGCGCCGGGCTGTCTGCCTGTGGATTTCATTTCTGCCTTTTAGTTTTTACTTCTTCTTTCTTTGGAGGCAGAAATTGGGCATAAGACAATATGAGGGGTGGTCTCCTCCCTGAAATGGACTCCAATAAATAAATGTAAGTCAGCTGTGGGTGTATGGATTGCTCTCCATTAGCAGGGATCAGCTTAGGTTGATGCAGCAGAAAGGTGGCAGAATCTTAGGTTTGAGTTAGGCAAGATAGATGAGGAAAAGGCAGAGAGTGAACTGCTAAGATGGAATGTTTGTGCCATATCTGAGAAATGTCCAAGTCTGCATAACCAGGAGAGACAGAGGATGTCCTGAGTTGTCTCCCTGCACTCTTGCTACGTCTATAGTCAATTCTCCACATCCCACCCAGCAAGACCAAATGCAAGTCTAAGTCAATTCAAGTCGTTCCCCTGCTCAAGACTTTCCAGTGTCTCCCAGTAACTGAATAAAGTTCATATATATTTCCAAATATAATTTAGAAGATAAACGCCAAATACATTTCTAACTCATTGCCATTGCCTACAAGGCCCTAAATGATCGGCTCTGGTAAGCTCTCCAACTTCCTTTCTTACCCTGCCCCCACTCCTGTCCAACTATACCAGCCTCTTTGCAGATCCTGAAACATGCCATGCTGAACCTTTTCTCGCAGACTTCCTCTTGCTGAACCTCTTACCCCATTCCCACCTCTCCCAGACTTAAATGATCTATCCAAGTTGTCTGCCTGTGCTGATCTCTCACTTTAGTAGGGTCCTCACTTCCTTCCCAAGTCTTCTCCTTGGAGAAGTCTTCCCTAGTACACTCTCTAAAATAGGTTCTCCACCCGTCACGAGGCCAAATTATTTGTTTACAGTAACATCACTTTACCCCTCAGCTTTATTGAGGTAGAGCTAGTATACAAAAAAACTGCACATAATTAATGTACATAGTTTGGTGGGTTTGGGCAAATGTATATACTCATGTCATCATCACTACAAGCCAGGTAATAAACTTATCCATTACCTCCAAATTTTCCTTGTGTCCCTTTGTTTTGTTTTTGTGGTAACAACACTTCACATGAGATCTTGTCTTTTAAATTTTTAAGTTCACAAAATCTTATTGTTAACTATAGTCACTGGGTTGTTCAGCAGATTTCTGGAACTCATGTTGTTTAACTGTAAATTTATACACATTGAACAACAACTTCCTATTTCACCCTCCCACTCATTCCCTGGTAACTATCATTTTATTGCCTACTTCAGTACCTTTGACTATTTAGGTATCTCATATATAAGAGGAATATGAGTATTTGCCTTTCTGTGACTTACATATCCCACTTACCATAATGTATTACAGATCCACCCATGTTATCATAAATGGTAAGATCTCCTTCATTTTATTTCATTTTATCTTTTAATTTAATGTAATTTTATTTTTTGAGATGGAGTCTCACTCTTGTCACCCAAGCTGGAGTGCAATGGCATGATCTCGGCTCACTGCAACCTCTACCTCCCAGGTTCAAGTGATTCTCCTGCCTCAGCCTCCCAAATAGCTGGGATCACAGGTGCCCACTACGAAGTCTGGCTAATTTTTGTATTTTTAGTGGAGATGGGGTTTCACCATATTGGTCAGGCTGGTCTCAAACTCCTGACCTCAGGTGATCTGCCTGCCTCAGACTCCCAAAGGGATCTCCTTCTTTTTAAAGGCTAAATGATATTCTATTGTATATATATGCCACCTTTTCTTTACCCATTCATCTGTGATGGACGTTTGGGTTGTTTCCATATCTTGGTTATTGTGACTAATGCTGCAGTGAACATGACAGGGCAGATATGTCTTCAAGATCCTGATTTCAGTTGATATATATAAACACATACATATCTATATCTATATCTATCTATCTATCTATATGTATCTCCAGAAGTTGGACTGCTGGATCATATGGTAATTATATTTTTAGTTTTTTGAGAAATTGCCATACTGTTTTCCATAGCAGCAGTACAATTTTACATTCCTATTAACAGTATACGAGGATTCTAATTTCTCCACAACCTCACCAACACTTGTTATCTTTTGTTTTCTGGACAACAGCCATTCTAACCAATGTGAGTTGATACCTGTTTGTGGTTTCAATTTGCATTTCCCTGGTGATTAATGATATTGAGCATGTTTTTATATTATCTGTTGGCATTTGTATGTCCTTTTGTGCGACATATCTACTTGATATCTTTTCCAATGTTCTAATCAAATTACTTACTTTTGCTCTCAAGTTGCAGAAATTCTTTATATAGTTTGGATATTAACCCTTTATCAGATATATGATTTGCAAATATCTTTTACCATTCCATAGTTTGCCTTTTCACTCTGTTGATTATTTTCTTTGCTATGTAGAAGTTTTAAAAAATTTGTTACAGTCCCACTACTATTTTTGCTATTGTTGCCTGTTCTTTTGGTGTCCTATTTAAGAAATAATATTTGTCAAAATCCATGTTGAGAAGTTTTTCCCTTACATTTTCTTCTAGGTGTTTTATGGTACTAAATTTTACATCACATCTGTAATTGATTTTGGTTAATTTTTGTGTATGGTGAAAGATAAGCATCCCATTTCATTCGTCCCCACTTCTGCAGATGGATATCCAGTTTTGCCAACTCCATTTATTGAAAGATTACCCTTTCCCCCTTGTCTATTCTTGGCACTCTGTAGAAAATCAGTTGACTATACATATGTGGGCTTATTTCTGGGGTCTCTATTTTGTTTCATTGGTCTGTACTTTTATGCCAGTGCCATACTGTTTTGGTTACCATAGCTTTGTAATACATATTGAAATCAGGAAGTGTGATGCCTCCAGCTTTGTTCTTTTTGCTCAAGATTTATTTGGATGTTTGGAGTCTTTTGGAGTTCCATATGAATTTTAGAGCTTTTTTTTTTTTACTACTTCTGTAATAAACATCTTTGAGATTTTGACAGGGGTTTCATTGAATCTATAGATTATTTTGAGTCATATGGATGTTTTAACAATAGTGATTCATCCATTCCATGAACACAGGATGTCTTTCTATTTATTTGTGCCTGCCTTAACTTCTTTAATCAATGTTTTATAGTTTTCAGTGTACAAATTTTCCACCTCCATGGTTAGATGTATTCCAAAGTATTTTACTATTTTTGAGGCTATCGTAAACGGGATTATCGTAATTTCCTTTTCATATAGGTCATTGTTGGTAGTTACATTACTTTTTGGTATTGTGTTATATATTTATTAGTGCAACTTCTTATTAATTGTCTTGTTCATATCTGTAGCCCCAGCACCTAAAACAATGCCTGGTACATGATAGGCTCTTGATAAATAGTTGATGATTCATTAAGAAAATGAATACCTGTTGATATAAATTGTAAGGGGAAGCAATATGGTAATTTAATCCATGAGCTTTACAGCAAAGAAAGTCATGAAAAATGACATAGGGAATGAAGTTTAAGTGTAGGAAAAGTGGTTCAAGAGGCTGAATTTTGGAACTATGAGCTGAAATGTATTTTAGAATGAGTTAGAAGTAAAAGACCTTGATTAGAGTCCTTGATTGTCAAGAGTAAAGGGATCACATCCATGGCTTGATAAGGCTTGGTCCAGCTACTTTTTTTTTCTTGAAACATTGAAATTTATTTTTTTCGATATGAAAATCCATTATTTTCTGTGCATCCTGAGGCACAAATAAAAAGATGTATCTTTTATAAATTTTGTTGAAATTTGAACATATTATATGTTTGGGGTTTTCTAATTTCTTGTGCAATTGTTTTTCCAAAAGTTAAGTGGGAAAAAGGGACTTAAGGAGGGAGAGAGAGAGAGAAGGAGAGATGGATTTTGCTTTTCTTCTTTGATCAACAGAAAAAAAAATGTGACTGCTAGCAGCAGCTTTTGGAGAGGGGAACAGGAAGCTAGATGTGCAGAAAACTGGAGGGGATATGTGGAAATAAATATCTTTCCTGCTAGTGTGACAGAAAGGTGGATAAGATTGTTGTCCAAAAAATACTGTAAGAAAGTGGCAGAGAAGCAGATAAACTGACTCAGCACACTCTGAGGTTTGGAATTGTTCTTTTATAGAACTGATAATGGGAGGTGTTATAATAGCAGAGAAGGGGTAAAAATGACCTGTATATAATTTTTACTCTCCAAGAGTTTTGGTTATGTTTCTTTCTTCAATTATATTTATTTCACGGTAAAATAAAGTTATTTTATCATAAGATAATGTACACCTAGAAATGGACAAAAATGTCAATTAGAACTGTTGATAAGGAATGAAAATATATTAAAGTCTTTGACATGAATACTTTTTAGGTTTAATTAATTTTAAATTAATAAATAGAAAATCCGTGGAATTGAGGGCCCTTCCTATGGCTTGTGCCACACTTCAGAAACACATCTCAGTTGATTTCATCATGCGGAAAAAAATGGGTTAGATTTTAAAAAATTAGGCGAAAGAGTAAATACTTGGGAGATTTAAATGAAAAGCTATGAGTTAAAAGTAAGAAGTGAAAATCCATGTACTGTGTCTTGCCATAATTAGAATCTGGGTGCGTTTGATGAACTGAAGATTAAATGGTTTCTGGGAACTTTCAAAGCCAGGGGCTTTTCCATATTCCCAGCATGACTCAGCATGGGAAACTTCCAGTCAGTGTAAGCATGCAGGGCATTTTCTGAGCAGAAAAACCCTGCCAGCTTCTAAGCTTCATGGGAGAAAACAATAAATATGGAAGCCACCAACTCTCTGAATTAAAGAGAATAAAAAATGTTCTGAAAAGAAAAGGAAGGGGTAGCTCAGTAAAGAGAACCTTATTACTGGGAGCTATTTAGTCATGGCAAAAGTTCTAGATCTTTAAGACAAGAGTTGTTGGTATCGATTATGGGAAAGGATTAGATACACATATCTAAAACTACCTGATATAATTGGAATATAAAACCATTTAAACAGTGTAATGAGAAGTCAAGAGATTTGGAGCCTCAAAACCTGGGTTTTAGTCCCAGATCTATCACTTGCTTGTTGTTATTGAAATTTAATATACATACAAAAAGCTGCATAAGTGATGGTGTTGTGACTTTTCACAAAAGACACATATGCACATAACCAGCATTCACTGAAATGGAGAATCAGGATATTAGCAACATCTCAGAAAGCCCCTTTTCACTCCCTTTTTGTTACTGACCCCCAAGGGTAACCAGTCTCCTGGTTCCTGATTTCTAACATAGCAGATTCATTCTGGCTGATTCATCATAACTTTATATGAATAGAATCATTCAATACATACTAATCTGTACTTAGTCTCTTTGGCTCAACATTGTGTTTGTGATTTATTCATGTTACTGTGCCTAGCTGTAATCTGTTAGTTTTCATTGCCAAATTACATTGTTTGGAATAAATAAACATATTTATATGATCTACACTTGATGGGCATCTGGACTGTTTTTACGCTTTGGTTATTCTCAGAATAACAAAATGCAAGAATGTTGCTAGGAACATTCTGTACATTTATTTTGGTGAACATCTGAATGCATTTCTGACAGTCTACTAGGGCTGCCATAACAAAGTTACAAAGACTGTGCAGTTTAAACAACAGAAATTAATTTTTCCACTGTTCTAGAGTCTGGATGTCCAAGGTTAAGAGGTCAGCAAATTTGGTTTATCCAGAAGCCTCTCTCCTTAGTTGCAGATGCCACTTTCTCATTGTGTCCTCATACCATCTTGCCTCTGTGCTCTGGTGTCTCTTTCTCTTCTTATAATCACATCATTCCTATTGAATTAGGGCTCTATCCTTTTTACTTCATTTAATCCTGATGACCTTCTTCAGGCCCCTGCCACCAAATAAATACAGTCATATTAGTGGTTAGGATTTCAACATATGAATTTTGGTAGGACACAGTTCAGTCTGTAATGGCATTTCTGTGGTTTATATTCTTAAGTAATAAATGCTAGGTCACTGCATTTCAGTACATTTGGGTTTAATAGACACTGAGAGTTTTCCAGATTGGTTGAACTGATTTGCATTGTTGTTGGAAATGCAAATCAGTTCAACCAATCTGGAAAACTGTCATTGTCTAGGGTTCCAGTTACTTCATAATATTGCTAAATATGGCATTGTCTTTCTCATTTTAGCCATTCTGGTGTGTATGTACATGGCATATCACTATGATTTAATTAGCATTTCTTTGCTAATTCTTTGCTAATAACTCTTGGCTAATTAAAAAATTTAATTGTCTGCCATTTTCTGATTGATTTGTGGAAGTTCTCATAATCCTGGAAATAAAATATTCTTTGTTGAATAGATACCTAGCAAATATCTTCTGCTAGTTGATTTATTTCCTTTTCAATCCTTAGTCATGTTCTGATTAATATAAGTGATTTTAACGGGAAGTTTAATTTATAACTTTTTCTTTTATGGCTAGTACATTTTTAACCTTATTTAAGTAACCTTTGCTTGGTTTTAAGTTACGAAGATTTTTTACTTTTTTAACAATAGCTTTATTATTTTACTTTTACATTTAGATCTCCTGTACATCTACAACTGATTTTTGTGTATTGTGTGAGGCTTGGGAAGGGGTCATGATTCACTTTTCCATGTAAAATTCAGCTGACCCCAAATCATTTATGTAAAAAGGCCATCCTTCCTTGCTGCACTGCAGTGTCACTTTTGTCATAAATCAGGTGAGAGTTCTAATAATGGGTCAGTTTCTGAATGTGTGCTTCTTTTTCACTGATCTATATTTTTATCCTTGAGTCTATAGCAAACTTTCTTAAATATAATAGCTTCATATGTGACTGGCTTGACTTCTTGTATTAACAGTAATCTTTGTCCAGGGCTATTCTTGGTCTTTTGCATTTTCAAACACGTTTTAAAATTAGCTTATTAATTTCCACAGAAATACCTTCTGGAATTTTGGTTGGGAGGATTACATCAAATTTATAAGTTAATTTAGGAAGAACTGATATTTTTAAAATATTGAACCTTCCAATTCATGAACATGGTATATCTCATTATTTAAATCTTTCTCAATTTCTGTCAGTACATTTTGTAGTTTTCTTTGTAGCTGTCTCATACATCTTTCACTATATTTATTCCTATAAATTTTATGATTTTTAAAGTTATTTTAATTTAGCCAAGTGATTTAATTTATTGCCATTATACCTCTAAGTATGAGTATTTTTTTAATTTTGAATAACGTTGATCCAAAGATAATCTAGCCAAATCATAATGATCAAGCAGTGTCTTCACCCATTCCTTCATGCATTTCTTTATTGAATAATCATTTATTGCATTCTTCTTGTATGCTGGGCATAGTGCTAGATGCTAGGCACACAAAATAAGGCACAAAATAATAATTTATTGCATGCCTCTTGTATGCTGGCTGGGCACAGTGCTAGATGTTAGGTACACAAAATAAGACAGTCTTTATTCTAGAGGAGTTAAACAATAACAATACAGGATGACAAATTGAAGAGATGTGACTAATTAGGAAACCCAGAATTATGCTGAATAATAATCAGAATAATTACAGAAGTCATATTAAGGAGTAGGAATAGAAATAGCACAATTACTTCCCAAGGAACAATAATAATAAACTGGAACACTTGAGCAAAATGAAGGATAGTGTGAAAGAAAATAACTTGTTAATATTGTGTTTAAACTTGTAGCAAATAAAGAGATACTATTAAAACTTCTTACAGAATCATAACACACCAAATTGGTGCTAAATTAAACTCAAGCAAGAAAGTAGGAGCCTTGGAATACAGTGTGATCTGTGTTGTCTTGATGTAATGGGTTTTTGAGGAGTAGGAGCCATAAACATAAATGCAACAAGTGATCTTCTCCACACTGGGGCCACAGAAGAAAGGGCCTGTTTAGGCCACCAGGAGGAATTTATCTGGAAGCAGTGGGATGGGAACTGAGACAAACCCAGCTCCATTATTTATTTACAAGGCTGCAGTAGGAAGTATGGATCCTTTTGTTTTCTAGAAGAACTATAAACAAACTTCTCTGTTTATTTGTATAAAGGATACCATTGAATTTTTGTAAACAAAGTAGACTGTTAGGAATAAAGGATAGTTTGATTTAGGATATATGTCCATAACATATATTATCTCAGGAGCGTTATGCTGCCTACTGACAGTGGCAAATTCACGATATTAAAGCAAATATAAGAACGATGAAAATACAGGAGTGAAAGGGCAAGGAATTGAGAAGTGAGGATTTTGAACTTCCACTAGTTCTGAAAAGCACGTCTAATTTAAACTAGAAGTAGATGGATGTAATAGAAATATCTTTCAACTAGGAAAGAGAACTAGTCCCAGTTTTTACACATACTTTTTAAGCTATTTAGCCTCTCTGGTTCTCAGTTTCTCTTATAGAATATATTGCTTTCCTTCCATAGCAACTCACCTAATAAATGCACTCAAGAAATATGAGATAAATGAATGAATATATAGGAGATAATGAGTGGGAGGGAGTCTTTATTGGGTCTTCTTACTTGTCTTACTCTCTGTATTTTCTTTAAACAATCATATATTCTCCTATGGGTTACAGTTTAAATCTGCTATTGACTCCTAAATTATAAATCCATCTCAGATCATTCCTTGAACTCTAAGTATGCATATATATTTTCTTTTAACTTGACATCTGCAATTGGATACTCCAGCTAAAAATTGAAATACCTAGTATGAACTCATTGATTTTTATCTTCCCCCCAACTTGCTGTCCTCCTGTGCCCCTACTTTCGTTAACGGCATTCAGCAACAGACCCCGTTGCCCAATATACCGTTGATCACAATTTCCCAAAGAGGCTATGTCCTAAATAGCTCTGGGAAGCAACCACTTCTCTCTCTATTCATACTCCCACAATCCTTGTTTAGGTCCTCGCAAAAATGGCCTGCACAACTCTAGCAGCCTTTCAAACAGGTCTCTGACTTTGGAATATTCTCTTTGAATTGATTGCATTATTTCAGACAGTGATCTTTCTAACATATAACTCAAATCCCATCACTCTCTGCCTAAAATCATTCAGTGATTCCACATTGCCCCAAGGATAAAGTGCCAGCTCCCTAAAGTGGCTTACCATCCTTGTTATACACTCCTGCTTTCCTCTCCAATCTCATTTCTTGAATAAATTCTATCTTCAGCCAGACGGTGCTGCTTTCCTCACCTGTGCTTTATGCTCCACTTTCCTGACCCTGAACATGATGTTCTGCTTGCCTAAGTGCTTCGTCCTTCCACCCAGCTCTTACCTCCAGCCTCCACATCTTAGCCTCCTCACCTGACAATATTCTCGCCAACTATATTGTTTCAACGTAGAAATCATCTTTGTAAAGATGTCTTTTCCCCGTGGTTGCTACTACTCCTTTCCTAGCACATTTGTGTGCTGTATTATCTGTTAAATGTCTGAGTCTCCCACCAGATGAAAAAATTTTGGGAGTATGTGAACGTTTACCTGTCTGGTTCCCGTTCCTTGTGTTGTCTAATTGTCTGGCTCAGCATAGATTGTTAATAAATATTTATAAAATAAAATTACTCTCTTGCAATAGTAAAATAGTATAATAGAATGTTAAATAAAATTATAAGGCTGAGACAACAGTTTAAATTTGGCTGGCGTGGGTGGGGGTATAAAGGAAATGAGAGCCTGGGGCACTTCAGAGGCATTTTATGACATGTAAAGTGCCCTTCTGGGGCACTTTATGACATCAGAACAAAAAGGTTGTGCTTTTCGTTTGGGATTTTGGGAGTGAACCAGAGGACAATCCTTTCACTGCTGCTGCTATAATATAAACTCTAGGAACAATAAAGAACATTGTGACCTGAAAAAATAGACTTTTGGGAAAAGCTCTTAAAATTTGGGGTGATACACAAGAGGATGTGGTATGTCTTGCCCAGTGAATAAGGATCTTCAGAAAACTTCTAAAAAGAGGCTGCATCTGCTTTAGTTGTTCAGAGGAATGCATATTCTCTGAGCACTGTTTTCTCCAAAACATTTTGAGAAATGGGCCTCAGTTTTCTTACTTGTAAAGTAGGTATGGTAGAAAATGTATCTGTCATCTTGTACATGAGGATTCAATAAACCAAAGTAAATAAACTTTTACAATGGCCTGGCACCTAGTAAATACCAGCTAAGTGTTTACTTCCTTTATTACCATTGTTATCAATTTGACACTGAGATAACAGCTAACACATAAAGTAAGAGGCATTGTTGTGGTACATCTGCAGAAGTCATTTGTGTTCTCCAAGTCCTTCCAGAGTTCTTCTGGGATGGTATATAAGAGTCCTGGGATTGAGTTCCTGCAGTGCAGTCTGGCCTCAAAATCTGTGGCTCCTGGCTGAGCTTCAGCTAACAGTACATCTGAGTCTTCCTGTCAATCAAGGATATCTTATATGGGACTGAGCAATTTAGATTTGAAATGCTAAGTGTGGAACAAATGTTACCACATCAGATAGGAATGGAAACTGTTCTTTGTGGAGAGATACCAGGATCTCTCTTCCTCGGGAAGATGAGCTGAGAGAGGAACGCAGAGATGTCGCTCTGTGCAGCCACTAGCACTGGCCCCTGTGCCACCTTACTTCTTCAGGGTGAGCTTTAATTGTTGCCCAGTTTCATGAGTTTCAGGCTCAATGCTATTGTGAGAAAATTCTGCTGAAAGCTACTGGGAGACCACACAATGACAGCTGGCACACTGATACACTGTGGAGGTCACTGCTAGAGTTCAAGGCTCTCTGGGATGCTCCAGGGCACAAACCCTCAGATTCGGGTGCTCATCCAGGGAGGTTTGGATCCGATCCGCATGAATCCCAGTGTGGTAGCAAGGAATTTCCTGCCTCCTACTGCTTCAGGACAAAATGCTCAACCCATTTTTAGAAGGCCTTCACAGCCCTTTTGGGGCATTCCCAGGGCAGGTGGGCAGGAGGTGGTGACCGTGGGGGCTGGGCATCTATCAGACCTGGGATGGAGTGGTGCCTCACCTGGATCTGCACACCCCAAAGTAGTACCCAACGCTGGGCGGAAAGGAAATGAGTGTACGTGTGTTGCACTTTGATCAGTGTCCTGCTCCTCCCCTTCCTCCCCCTGCACATAGTGTGAAAAGGAGTGGCGTTCTCCCAGACACAGATCAACTTCAGAAATTGGGATTGTGGTACTTTCTGAAAGTGTACAGCATTTTAACCTCGAGTGTGTAAGTCTAAGTATTGTAAAACATGTTTTTATATTTTAAAATCTCTTAAAGGTAATTTTATTTTATTGAACATCAGAAACTATCTGCATATTCATAAAGAATGCTTGATTAAAAGATAGTATTTCCCAGAGCGCCTGAAATTTTAGTCTAGTCACACTCATTTGGAATCAGCCTATTAGATACCTCTCTGACACTAACGGTAACAATTACCATATTCATAATTACTAAGGAATTCTAAGGAAAGTGTATGTATGCACATACACATTGTATACATATTCAGAATGTATGTGTATATAAATTACATACCATAAATATATCTGTTTGTTACCTGTCATTTTTTTCCCTATAAAAAATAATTTTACTCATGCCTAGTATTAACTCCCAGGCAAAGCATGTATTTAAGGATTAGGCTAATGTTTAAAGGTTTTTGAGAAGGCTACAACCCTGAAATATTATCTGATTAGAAAATAAAATTGGTGGTTCTGCAGTTAGCCTTTGGCTTTATTTCAGTATTGGTTAGTGTTCTACTGCTTGCTGAGTTTGAAAACTTACCTGAAAGTACATCCCTTATTGATCAGTAAATTTATTTGTATGTTATTGTTACAGCTGGTAAATGAGAAATTTAATTTTCTCTCTTTAATTCAGTTTGGCTTTCTAACATGTTGCTGTTCTGTCCTTGAAGCAAGTGCTGTTTGCCCATTTTCCTTACTCCAGTGCCTGTCACATAAAAGGGCTTAGTACATGTTTCCTGAAGTAATGACTTACCAGATGCATGGTCAGTGTCCCTAAATCTTGCTTCTCAGTGTAGTTTGGAGCCTGAGAAAGAATGAGCTTTGGAAAAGTAAATTTAAAAGTCAGAAATCATTAAAAAGCACAAAAATATCCCAAAGTAAGGTTTTCATATGATTCTACCACAGGGCTTATTAATCTTATCTCATCTTTAGACTTTGTTTCTAGGTGCCCAACAGAAGCCACCACAACTTTAATGGTTGCTAACTCCCACTTTTTCATTATACTCTTGCTAAGTTGAGGAGTCCCCTCCTCTTAGGAACAGAAACGACTGTGCTATATATTGGAATTTCCAAAAGCCACTGAACACCAATGACATACCACAGATGGGTGTCCATGAGAGTGGAATTAGCACTACTCCCCTCAGTGTGGCTGCTGTGTCATCACTAGTGTACTGCAATCCCTGCCAAGGCAGGACAGGGGGACGATGAGTGCCAACTGGATTCCAGTCCAGACTGAATGATAAGGCTCTACCACAGGGAATGGATCATGTCTGTTTAAGGCCACAATGGACAGTGTCCTTTTCTGTCATTGCAGCTACATCATCCAAACTCCCCAGATCAC